>NC_133148.1:61471727-61808551 GCF_048418815.1 Hemitrygon akajei
AACCTTTCTCCAATCTAGAACCTCAGCCCAAGAACCAGACGGAATCTTTTCCATTACTATTTTGAAACTAATGGCATTATGATCACTGGATGCAAAGTGCTCCCCTTGCACAAAGGAAATCGAGTATGGCACTCTCTCTCTCTCTCTCACTGGGATTTCTATCTATTGATTAAGGAAGTGTTCCTGAACATATTTGGCAAACTCTATCCTATCTCATCCTTTTACAATAATGGAAATCCCAGTCAATGCTTTTTGTATTGTAAGGGCTTTACTCTTTGGAGAGAAGGAGGATGAGAGAAGACATGATATATACAAGATATTAAGAGGAACAGACAGAGTGGACAGCCAGCGCCTCATCCCCAGGGCACCACTGCTCAGTACAAGAGGACATGGCTTTAAGGTAAGCGGAGGGAAGTTCAAGGGGCATATTAGAGGAAGGTTTTTCACTCAGTGGTTGGTGCCTGGAATTCCCTTCCTGAGTCAGTGGTGGAGGCAGACACACTAGTGAAGTTTAAGAGACTACTAGTCAGGTATATGGAGGAATTTAAGGTGAGGGGTTATATGGGAGGCGGGGTTTAAGGGTCAGCACAACATTGTGGGCCGAAGGGCCTGTACAGTGCTGTACTGTTCTATGTTCTACGTTCTATATAATACGTGGAAAGTTAAAATCACCGACAATCACAACCTTATGTTTCTTGCAGGAATGATATCAATAATCTTTAAGGAGTGCAGAGAAAATCTACAAGGATGTACAAAGGATTTAAGGACCTGAGTTATAAGGAAAGGTTGAATAGGTTAAATTTTATTCACTGGCGTGCAGGCGAATAAGGGAAGATTTGCTAAACATATCCAAAATTATAAGTAACATAGACAGAGAGGGTGCATGCAGACTTTTTCCTGTCAGGTTGGGTGAGTTGAGAACCAGAGGTCATAAGTTTAGGGTGAAAAGTGAAACACTTCAGGGGAATCTGAAGGGGAAGTGATTTAATCAGAGTGTGGTGTGACCGGTGAATGAGCTGCCAGCAGAAATGTTAGACTTGGGTTTGGATGCAACATATAAGTGTAGTTTGGATGGGAGGGTTATAGAGGGTGCAGGGTGACGGGCAAAAGGCCAGGTCAGCATGGACTAGATGGGTTGGAAGGCCTGATTCTGTGCTCTAGTGCTCCATGACTCTACATTTGTCATATTTGCTGAGGCAAAAGGCTAATTTTCACAGCATTTACACCCTGTCTATGACAATAAACTTGGTCTTGACCTTCCTGAGGGAAGATTAGTGCTCCTTCAGCTCCAGGTTCCGAGAGCCTCCCAGACATCTCCTAATCACACATGAAGCACAAACCTTGCCAAGTGTCCTTACCTGACGCTGGAGAAGGTGAATCCCACAAATGGAAGGTGGATCCCAGAAAGAACACTGTGGGAAACGGGACGCACAGTCTCCTAAAGAAATGAACCAAGAGAATAGTAGCATTACTAGTGCGACCGCTGGAGTACAGTGTGATGATCTCCCAAGGGGTTGTCTATTGGTGAGTCTTCAGGTGCCTGTAGAAGCCAATCCAGGGTGCCGATATTCCGGACAGTGGTGGTAGTGGTTAGGCCTGCTGGTCCCTCCTTTCACACCTGCCACTTGTTCACTTGTACAGCAGATCACGGTCACGCCAGAGGAGAGGGAGATGTCCTGGGCGTCACTACTCAGTGAGTCCAGAATTCCAGAGACTCGTCCCCACTCAGAGGGTGGAGACCTTCGAATTGCCATGGGGAACAGCTGAGCAACAGTAGACAGAGGCGGATTTCAGCTGAGTCCACGTCAGCACACAATCAGAGGGGATCGGAAGGAAATGGGGAGATGGGGGAAGGTTAAACTAGAGTATAAACTCTGCATAACGGTTTTACAGCACCAGGAGGAACTCCCGCTGCTGTCTGTAAAAAGCTTGTATGTTTTCCCCATGACGTGTGGGTTTCCTCTGGGATCTCTGCTTTCCTCCCACACTCCAAAGGCGTATGGGTTGGTAGGTTAATTGGTCACGTGGATGTAATTGGGTGGAGATAGCGGGACAGCCAGTTACCGTGCTGGCTGTCTGAATAAATAAATAATTATTTAGGTGCATTAGTCCGGACCTCTGCAGGAAGTGGCGCCCCACAAGAAACGCACATCCAATTCCTTGTTGCTGCCGAGCGGGACAGCATTGTAGAGTTGTTCTCGTTACACTGATTACCAAAGCAACCCTCTCTCCATCCACTCAGGCCAGGGTAGAGCTCACCAAAGTTCTGAGGTCATCAGCCAATAACACTGGGGAATAAAACTTTACCTGGCAACTATTGCAATGAGATATAGGTCACCATGTTTTTTACAACACTTCAGCTGTACCTCCCTCTGGGACAGGGTCTGCACCAGCTGTACCCCACTCTGGGACAGGGTCTGCACCGGCTGTACCCCACTCTGGGACAGGGTCCGCACCGGCTGTACCCCACTCTGGGACAGGGTCCGTACCGGCTGTACCCCACTCTGGGACAGGGTCTGTACCAGCTGTACCCCACTCTGGGACAGGGTCTGCACCAGCTGTACCCCACTCTGGGACAGGGTCTGTACCAGCTGTACCTCCCTCTGGGACAGGGTCTGCACCAGCTGTACCTCCCTCTGGGAAAGGGTCTGTACCAGCTGTACCTCACTCTGGGACAGGGTCTGCACCAGCTGTACCTCCCTCTGGGACAGGGTCTGCACCAACTGTACCTCACTCTGGGACAGGGTCTGCACCAGCTGTACCTCCCTCTGGGACAGGGTCTGTACCAGCTGTACCCCACTCTGGGACAGGGTCTGCACCAACTGTACCTCACTCTGGGACAGGGTCTGCACAGGCTGTACCCCACTCTGGGACAGGGTCTGTACCAGCTGTACCCCACTCTGGGACAGGGTCTGCACCAGCTGTACCTCACTCTGGGACAGGGTCTGTACCAGCTGTACCTCCCTCTGGGACAGGGTCTGTACCAGCTGTACCCCACTCTGGGACAGGGTCTGTACCAGCTATACCTCACTCTGGGACAGGGTCTGCACCAGCTGTACCTCCCTCTGGGACAGGGTCTGTACCAGCTGTACCCCACTCTGGGACAAGGTCTGCACCAGCTGTACCTCCCTCTGGGACAGGGTCTGTACCAGCTGTACCCCACTCTGGGACAGGGTCTGCACCAGCTGTACCTCCCTCTGGGACAGGGTCTGTACCAGCTGTACCTCCCTCTGGGACAGGGTCTGCACCAGCTGTACCTCACTCTGGGACAGGGTCTGTACCAGCTGTACCTCCCTCTAGGACAGGGTCTGCACCAGCTGTACCTCCCTCTGGGACAGGGTCTGTACCAGCTGTACCCCACTCTGGGACAGGGTCTGTACCAGCTGTACCTCACTCTGGGACAGGGTCTGCACCAGCTGTACCTCCCTCTGGGACAGGGTCTGCACCAACTGTACCTCACTCTGGGACAGGGTCTGTACCAGCTGTACCCCACTCTGGGACAGGGTCTGTACCAGCTGTACCTCACTCTGGGACAGGGTCTGTACCAGCTGTAGACCCCTCTGGGACAGGGTCTGTACCAGCTGTACCTCACTCTGGGACAGGGTCTGTACCAGCTGTACCCCACTCTGGGACAGGGTCTGTACCAGCTGTACCTCACTCTGGGACAGGGTCTGTACCAGCTGTAGACCCCTCTGGGACAGGGTCTGTACCAGCTGTACCTCACTCTGGGACAGGGTCTGTACCAGCTGTAGACCCCTCTGGGACAGGGTCTGTACCAGCTGTACCTCACTCTGGGACAGGGTCTGTACCAGCTGTAGACCCCTCTGGGACAGGGTCTGTACCAGCTGTACCTCACTCTGGGACAGGGTCTGTACCAGCTGTAGACCCCACTGGGACAGGGTCTGTACCAGCTGTACCCCACTCTGGGACAGGGTCTGCACCAGCTGTACCCCACTCTGGGACAGGGTCTGCACCAGCTGTACCTCACTCTGGGACAGTGTCTGTACCAGCTGTACCCCACTCTGGGACAGGGTCTGCACCGGCTGTACCTCACTCTGGGACAGGGTCTGCACCGGCTGTACCTCCCTCTGGGACAGTGTCTGTACCGGCTGTACCCCACTCTGGGACAGGGTCTGTACCGGCTGTACCTCCCTCTGGGACAGGGTCTGTACCGGCTGTACCTCCCTCTGGGACAGGGTCTGTACCGGCTGTATCCCACTCTGGGACAGGGTCTGCACCGGCTGTACCCCACTCCGGGACAGGGTCTGTACCGGCTGTACCTCCCTCCGGGACAGGGTCTGTACCGGCTGTACCTCACTCCGGGACAGGGTCTGTACCAGCTGTACCTCCCTCCGGGACAGGGTCTGTACCAGCTGTACCCCACTCTGGGACAGGGTCTGTACCAGCTGTACCTCCCTCTGGGACAGGGTCTGTACCAGCTGTACCCCACTCTGAGACAGGGTCTGCACCAGCTGTACCACAGTCTGGGACAGGATCTGTACCAGCTGTACCCCACTCTGGGACAGGGTCTGTACCAGCTGTACCTCCCTCTGGGACAGGGTCTGTACCAGCTGTACCCCACTCTGGGACAGGGTCTGTACCAGTGTACCTCCGTCTGGGACAGGGTCTGCACCAGCTGTACCTCCCTCTGGGACAGGGTCTGTACCAGCTATACCCCACTCTGGGACAGGGTCTGCACCAGCTGTACCTCCCTCTGGGACAGGGTCTGTACCAGCTGTACCTCCCTCTGGGACAGGGTCTGCACCAGCTGTACCCCACTCTGGGACAGGGTCTGTACCAGCTGTACCTCACTCTGGGACAGGGTCTGCACCAGCTGTACCCCACTCTGGGACAGGGTCTGCACCAGCTGTACCTCCCTCTGGGACAGGGTCTGTACCAGCTGTACCCCACTCTGAGACAGGGTCTGCACCAGCTGTACCACAGTCTGGGACAGGATCTGTACCAGCTGTACCCCACTCTGGGACAGGGTCTGTACCAGCTGTACCTCCCTCTGGGACAGGGTCTGTACCAGCTGTACCCCACTCTGGGTACAGGGTCTGTACCAGCTGTACCTCCCTCTGGGACAGGGTCTGCACCAGCTGTACCTCCCTCTGGGACAGGGTCTGTACCAGCTGTACCTCACTCTGGGACAGGGTCTGCACCAGCTGTACCTCCCTCTGGGACAGGGTATGTACCAGCTGTACACCACTCTGGGACAGGGTCTGCACCAGCTGTACCCCACTCTGGGACAGGGTCTGTACCAGCTGTACACCACTCTGGGACAGGGTCTGCACCAGCTGTACCTCCCTCTGGGACAGGGTCTGTACCAGCTGTACCCCACTCTGGGACGGGGTCTGCACCAGCTGTACCTCCCTCTGGGACAGGGTCTGTACCGGCTGTACCTCCCTCTGGGACAGGGTCTGTACCGGCTGTATCCCACTCTGGGACAGGGTCTGCACCGGCTGTACCCCACTCCGGGACAGGGTCTGTACCGGCTGTACCTCCCTCCGGGACAGGGTCTGTACCGGCTGTACCTCACTCCGGGACAGGGTCTGTACCGGCTGTACCTCACTCCGGGACAGGGTCTGTACCAGCTGTACCTCCCTCTGGGACAGGGTCTGTACCAGCTGTACCCCACTCTGGGACAGGGTCTGTACCAGCTGTACCTCCCTCTGGGACAGGGTCTGTACCAGCTGTACCCCACTCTGAGACAGGGTCTGCACCAGCTGTACCACAGTCTGGGACAGGATCTGTACCAGCTGTACCCCACTCTGGGACAGGGTCTGTACCAGCTGTACCTCCCTCTGGGACAGGGTCTGTACCAGCTGTACCCCACTCTGGGACAGGGTCTGTACCAGTGTACCCCACTCTGGGTACAGGGTCTGTACCAGCTGTACCTCCCTCTGGGACAGGGTCTGCACCAGCTGTACCTCCCTCTGGGACATGGTCTGTACCAGCTGTACCCCACTCTGGGACAGGGTCTGCACCAGCTGTACCTCCCTCTGGGACAGGGTCTGTACCAGCTGTACACCACTCTGGGACAGGGTCTGCACCAGCTGTACCCCACTCTGGGACAGGGTCTGTACCAGCTGTACACCACTCTGGGACAGGGTCTGCACCAGCTGTACCTCCCTCTGGGACAGGGTCTGTACCAGCTGTACCCCACTCTGGGACAGGGTCTGCACCGGCTGTACCTCCCTCTGGGACAGGGTCTGCACCGGCTGTACCCCACTCTGAGACAGGGTCTGCACCGGCTGTACCCCACTCTGGGACAGGGTCTGTACCGGCTGTACCTCACTCTGGGACAGGGTCTGCACCGGCTGTACCTCACTCTGGGACAGTGTCTGCACCAGCTGTACCCCACTCTGGGACAGGGTCTGCACCAGCTGTACCTCCCTCTGGGACAGGGTCTGTACCAGCTGTACCCCACTCTGGGACAGGGTCTGTACCAGCTGTACCTCCCTCTGGGACAGGGTCTGTACCAGCTGTACCCCACTCTGGGACAGGGTCTGTACCAGCTGTACCTCACTCTGGGACAGGGTCTGCACCAGCTGTACCTCACTCTGGGACAGGGTCTGTACCAGCTGTACCCCACTCTGGGACAGGGTCTGTACCAGCTGTACCCCACTCTGGGAGGGACAGGGTCTGTACCAGCTGTACCTCCCTCTGGGACAGGGTCTGCACCAGCTGTACCTCACTCTGGGACAGGGTCTGTACCAGCTGTACCCCACTCTGGGACAGGGTCTGTACCAGCTGTACCTCCCTCTGGGACAGGGTCTGTACCAGCTGTACCCCACTCTGGGACAGGGTCTGTACCAGTGTACCTCCGTCTGGGACAGGGTCTGCACCAGCTGTACCTCCCTCTGGGACAGGGTCTGTACCAGCTATACCCCACTCTGGGACAGGGTCTGCACCAGCTGTACCTCCCTCTGGGACAGGGTCTGTACCAGCTGTACCTCCCTCTGGGACAGGGTCTGCACCAGCTGTACCCCACTCTGGGACAGGGTCTGTACCAGCTGTACCTCACTCTGGGACAGGGTCTGCACCAGCTGTACCCCACTCTGGGACAGGGTCTGCACCAGCTGTACCTCCCTCTGGGACAGGGTCTGTACCAGCTGTACCCCACTCTGAGACAGGGTCTGCACCAGCTGTACCACAGTCTGGGACAGGATCTGTACCAGCTGTACCCCACTCTGGGACAGGGTCTGTACCAGCTGTACCTCCCTCTGGGACAGGGTCTGTACCAGCTGTACCCCACTCTGGGTACAGGGTCTGTACCAGCTGTACCTCCCTCTGGGACAGGGTCTGCACCAGCTGTACCTCCCTCTGGGACAGGGTCTGTACCAGCTGTACCTCACTCTGGGACAGGGTCTGCACCAGCTGTACCTCCCTCTGGGACAGGGTATGTACCAGCTGTACACCACTCTGGGACAGGGTCTGCACCAGCTGTACCCCACTCTGGGACAGGGTCTGTACCAGCTGTACACCACTCTGGGACAGGGTCTGCACCAGCTGTACCTCCCTCTGGGACAGGGTCTGTACCAGCTGTCCCCCACTCTGGGACGGGGTCTGCACCAGCTGTACCTCCCTCTGGGACAGGGTCTGCACCAGCTGTACCCCACTCTGAGACAGGGTCTGCACCGGCTGTACCCCACTCTGGGACAGGGTCTGTACCAGCTGTACCTCACTCTGGGACAGGGTCTGCACCGGCTGTACCTCACTCTGGGACAGTGTCTGCACCAGCTGTACCCCACTCTGGGACAGGGTCTGCACCAGCTGTACCTCCCTCTGGGACAGGGTCTGTACCAGCTGTACCTCCCTCTGGGACAGGGTCTGTACCGGCTGTACCTCACTCTGGGACAGGGTCTGCACCAGCTGTACCCCACTCTGGGACAGGGTCTGTACCGGCTGTACCTCCCTCTGGGACAGGGTCTGTACCAGCTGTACCCCACTCTGGGACAGGGTCTCTACCGGCTGTACCTCACTCTGGGACAGGGTCTGCACCAGCTGTACCTCACTCTGGGACAGGGTCTGCACCGGCTGTACCCCACTCTGGGACAGGGTCTGTACCGGCTGTACCCCACTCTGGGACAGGATCTGTACCAGCTGTACCTCACTCTGGGACAGGGTCTGTACCAGCTGTACCTCCCTCTGGGACAGGGTCTGTACCAGCTGTACCCCACTCTGGGACAGGGTCTGTACCAGCTATACCTCACTCTGGGACAGGGTCTGCACCAGCTGTACCTCCCTCTGGGACAGGGTCTGCACCAGCTGTACCTCCCTCTGGGACAGGGTCTGTTCCAGCTGTACCTCCCTCTGGGACAGGGTCTGCACCAGCTGTACCTCACTCTGGGACAGGGTCTGCACCAGCTGTACCTCCCTCTGGGACAGGGTCTGCACCAACTGTACCTCACTCTGGGACAGGGTCTGCACCAGCTGTACCTCCCTCTGGGACAGGGTCTGCACCAGCTGTACCCCACTCTGAGACAGGGTCTGCACCAGCTGTACCACAGTCTGGGACAGGATCTGTACCAGCTGTACCCCCCTCTGGGACAGGGTCTGCACCAGCTGTACCTCACTCTGGGACAGGGTCTGTACCAGCTGTACCTCCCTCCGGGACAGGGTCTGCACCAGCTGTACCTCACTCTGGGACAGGGTCTGTACCAGCTGTACCCCACTCTGAGACAGGGTCTGCACCAGCTGTACCTCACTCTGGGACAGGGTCTGTACCAGCTGTACCCCACTCTGGGACAGGGTCTTTACCAGCTGTACCTCACTCTGGGACAGGGTCTGTACCAGCTGTAGACCCCTCTGGGACAGGGTCTGTACCAGCTGTACCTCACTCTGGGACAGGGTCTGTACCAGCTGTACCCCACTCTGGGACAGGGTCTGTACCAGCTGTACCTCACTCTGGGACAGGGTCTGTACCAGCTGTAGACCCCTCTGGGACAGGGTCTGTACCAGCTGTACCTCACTCTGGGACAGGGTCTGTACCAGCTGTAGACCCCTCTGGGACAGGGTCTGTACCAGCTGTACCTCACTCTGGGACAGGGTCTGTACCAGCTGTAGACCCCTCTGGGACAGGGTCTGTACCAGCTGTACCTCACTCTGGGACAGGGTCTGTACCAGCTGTAGACCCCTCTGGGACAGGGTCTGTACCAGCTGTACCCCACTCTGGGACAGGGTCTGCACCAGCTGTACCCCACTCTGGGACAGGGTCTGCACCAGCTGTACCTCACTCTGGGACAGTGTCTGTACCAGCTGTACCCCACTCTGGGACAGGGTCTGCACCGGCTGTACCTCCCTCTGGGACAGGGTCTGCACCGGCTGTACCTCCCTCTGGGACAGTGTCTGTACCGGCTGTACCCCACTCTGGGACAGGGTCTGTACCGGCTGTACCTCCCTCTGGGACAGGGTCTGTACCGGCTGTACCTCCCTCTGGGACAGGGTCTGTACCGGCTGTATCCCACTCTGGGACAGGGTCTGCACCGGCTGTACCCCACTCCGGGACAGGGTCTGTACCGGCTGTACCTCCCTCCGGGACAGGGTCTGTACCGGCTGTACCTCACTCCGGGACAGGGTCTGTACCGGCTGTACCTCACTCCGGGACAGGGTCTGTACCAGCTGTACCTCCCTCTGGGACAGGGTCTGTACCAGCTGTACCCCACTCTGGGACAGGGTCTGTACCAGCTGTACCTCCCTCTGGGACAGGGTCTGTACCAGCTGTACCCCACTCTGAGACAGGGTCTGCACCAGCTGTACCACAGTCTGGGACAGGATCTGTACCAGCTGTACCCCACTCTGGGACAGGGTCTGTACCAGCTGTACCTCCCTCTGGGACAGGGTCTGTACCAGCTGTACCCCACTCTGGGACAGGGTCTGTACCAGTGTACCCCACTCTGGGTACAGGGTCTGTACCAGCTGTACCTCCCTCTGGGACAGGGTCTGCACCAGCTGTACCTCCCTCTGGGACAGGGTCTGTACCAGCTGTACCCCACTCTGGGACAGGGTCTGCACCAGCTGTACCTCCCTCTGGGACAGGGTCTGTACCAGCTGTACACCACTCTGGGACAGGGTCTGCACCAGCTGTACCCCACTCTGGGACAGGGTCTGTACCAGCTGTACACCACTCTGGGACAGGGTCTGCACCAGCTGTACCCCACTCTGGGACAGGGTCTGTACCAGCTGTACACCACTCTGGGACAGGGTCTGCACCGGCTGTACCCCACTCTGAGACAGGGTCTGCACCGGCTGTACCCCACTCTGGGACAGGGTCTGCACCGGCTGTACCCCACTCTGAGACAGGGTCTGCACCGGCTGTACCCCACTCTGGGACAGGGTATGTACCGGCTGTACCTCACTCTGGGACAGGGTCTGCACCGGCTGTACCTCACTCTGGGACAGTGTCTGCACCAGCTGTACCCCACTCTGGGACAGGGTCTGCACCAGCTGTACCTCCCTCTGGGACAGGGTCTGTACCAGCTGTACCTCACTCTGGGACAGGGTCTGCACCAGCTGTACCTCACTCTGGGACAGGGTCTGTACCAGCTGTACCTCCCTCTGGGACAGGGTCTGCACCAGCTGTACCCCACTCTGGGACAGGGTCTGCACCAGCTGTACCCCACTCTGGGACAGGGTCTGTACCAGCTGTACCTCCCTCTGGGACAGGGTCTGTACCAGCTGTACCCCACTCTGGGACAGGGTCTGTACCAGCTGTACCTCCCTCTGGGACAGGGTCTGTACCAGCTGTACCCCACTCTGGGACAGGGTCTGTACCAGCTGTACCCCACTCTGGGACAGGGTCTGTACCAGCTGTACCTCACTCTGGGACAGGGTCTGCACCAGCTGTACCTCACTCTGGGACAGGGTCTGTACCAGCTGTACCTCCCTCTGGGACAGGGTCTGCACCAGCTGTACCCCACTCTGGGACAGGGTCTGCACCAGCTGTACCCCACTCTGGGACAGGGTCTGTACCAGCTGTACCTCCCTCTGGGACAGGGTCTGTACCAGCTGTACCCCACTCTGGGACAGGGTCTGTACCAGCTGTACCTCCCTCTGGGACAGGGTCTGTACCAGCTGTACCCCACTCTGGGACAGGGTCTGCACCAGCTGTACCCCACTCTGGGACAGGGTCTGTACCAGCTGTACCTCACTCTGGGACAGGGTCTGTACCAGCTGTACCCCACTCTGGGAGGGACAGGGTCTGTACCAGCTGTACCTCCCTCTGGGACAGGGTCTGCACCAGCTGTACCTCACTCTGGGACAGGGTCTGTACCAGCTGTACCCCACTCTGGGAGGGACAGGGTCTGTACCAGCTGTACCTCCCTCTGGGACAGGGTCTGTACCAGCTGTACCTCCCTCTGGGACAGGGACTGTACCAGCTGTACCCCACTCTGGGAAAGGGTCTGCACCAGCTGTACCCCACTCTGGGACAGGGTCTGTACCAGCTGTACCTCCCTCTGGGACAGGGTCTGTACCAGCTGTACCCCACTCTGGGACAGGGTCTGCACCAGCTGTACCTCACTCTGGGACAGGGTCTGTACCAGCTGTACCTCACTCTTGGACAGGGTCTGTACCGGCTGTACCCCACTCTGGGACAGGGTCTGTACCGGCTGTACCTCCCTCTGGGACAGGGTCTGAACCAGCTGTACCTCACTCTGGGACAGGGTCTGTACCAGCTCTACCCCACTCTGGGACAGGGTCTGTACCAGCTGTACCCCACTCTGGGACAGGGTCTGTACCAGCTGTACCTCCCTCTGGGACAGGGTCTGTACCAGCTGTACCCCACTCTGGGACAGGGTCTGTACCAGCTGTACCTCCCTCTGGGACAGGGTCTGCACCAGCTGTACCTCCCTCAGGGACAGGGTCTGTACCAGCTGAGCCCCACTCTGGGACAGGGTCTGTACCAGCTGTACCTCCCTCTGGGACAGGGTCTGCACCAGCTGTACCCCACTCTGAGACAGGGTCTGCACCAGCTGTACCACAGTCTGGGACAGGATCTGTACCAGCTGTACCCCCCTCTGGGACAGGGTCTGCACCAGCTGTACCCCACTCTGAGACAGGGTCTGCACCAGCTGTACCTCACTCTGGGACAGGGTCTGCACCAGCTGTACCACAGTCTGGGACAGGATCTGTACCAGCTGTACCCCCCTCTGGGACAGGGTCTGCACCAGCTGTACCCCACTCTGAGACAGGGTCTGCACCAGCTGTACCTCACTCTGGGACAGGGTCTGTACCAGCTGTACCCCACTCTGGGACAGGGTCTGTACCAGCTGTACCTCACTCTGGGACAGGGTCTGTACCAGCTGTAGACCCCTCTGGGACAGGGTCTGTACCAGCTGTACCTCACTCTGGGACAGGGTCTGTACCAGCTGTACCCCACTCTGGGACAGGGTCTGTACCAGCTGTACCTCACTCTGGGACAGGGTCTGTACCAGCTGTAGACCCCTCTGGGACAGGGTCTGTACCAGCTGTACCTCACTCTGGGACAGGGTCTGTACCAGCTGTAGACCCCTCTGGGACAGGGTCTGTACCAGCTGTACCTCACTCTGGGACAGGGTCTGTACCAGCTGTAGACCCCTCTGGGACAGGGTCTGTACCAGCTGTACCTCACTCTGGGACAGGGTCTGTACCAGCTGTAGACCCCTCTGGGACAGGGTCTGTACCAGCTGTACCTCACTCTGGGACAGGGTCTGTACCAGCTGTAGACCCCTCTGGGACAGGGTCTGTACCAGCTGTACCTCACTCTGGGACAGGGTCTGTACCAGCTGTAGACCCCTCTGGGACAGGGTCTGTACCAGCTGTACCTCACTCTGGGACAGGGTCTGTACCAGCTGTAGACCCCTCTGGGACAGGGTCTGTACCAGCTGTACCCCACTCTGGGACAGGGTCTGCACCAGCTGTACCTCACTCTGGGACAGGGTCTGTACCAGCTGTAGACCCCTCTGGGACAGGGTCTGTACCAGCTGTACCCCACTCTGGGACAGGGTCTGCACCAGCTGTACCCCACTCTGGGACAGGGTCTGCACCAGCTGTACCTCACTCTGGGACAGTGTCTGTACCAGCTGTACCCCACTCTGGGACAGGGTCTGCACCGGCTGTACCTCCCTCTGGGACAGGGTCTGCACCGGCTGTACCTCCCTCTGGGACAGTGTCTGTACCGGCTGTACCCCACTCTGGGACAGGGTCTGTACTGGCTGTACCTCCCTCTGGGACAGGGTCTGTACCGGCTGTACCTCCCTCTGGGACAGGGTCTGTACCGGCTGTATCCCACTCTGGGACAGGGTCTGCACCGGCTGTACCCCACTCCGGGACAGGGTCTGTACCGGCTGTACCTCCCTCCGGGACAGGGTCTGTACCGGCTGTACCTCACTCCGGGACAGGGTCTGTACCGGCTGTACCTCACTCCGGGACAGGGTCTGTACCGGCTGTACCTCCCTCCGGGACAGGGTCTGTACCAGCTGTACCCCACTCTGGGACAGGGTCTGTACCAGCTGTACCTCCCTCTGGGACAGGGTCTGTACCAGCTGTACCCCACTCTGAGACAGGGTCTGCACCAGCTGTACCACAGTCTGGGACAGGATCTGTACCAGCTGTACCCCACTCTGGGACAGGGTCTGTACCAGCTGTACCTCCCTCTGGGACAGGGTCTGTACCAGCTGTACCCCACTCTGGGACAGGGTCTGTACCAGTGTACCCCACTCTGGGTACAGGGTCTGTACCAGCTGTACCTCCCTCTGGGACAGGGTCTGCACCAGCTGTACCTCCCTCTGGGACAGGGTCTGCACCAGCTGTACCTCCCTCTGGGACAGGGTCTGTACCAGCTGTACACCACTCTGGGACAGGGTCTGCACCAGCTGTACCCCACTCTGGGACAGGGTCTGTACCAGTGTACCTCACTCTGGGACAGGGTCTGCACCAGCTGTACCTCCCTCTGGGACAGGGTCTGTACCGGCTGTACCCCACTCTGGGACAGGGTCTGCACCGGCTGTACCTCCCTCTGGGACAGGGTCTGCACCGGCTGTACCCCACTCTGAGACAGGGTCTGCACCGGCTGTACCCCACTCTGGGACAGGGTCTGTACCGGCTGTACCTCACTCTGGGACAGGGTCTGCACCGGCTGTACCTCACTCTGGGACAGTGTCTGCACCAGCTGTACCCCACTCTGGGACAGGGTCTGCACCAGCTGTACCTCCCTCTGGGACAGGGTCTGTACCAGCTGTACCTCACTCTGGGACAGGGTCTGCACCAGCTGTACCTCACTCTGGGACAGGGTCTGTACCAGCTGTACCTCCCTCTGGGACAGGGTCTGTACCAGCTGTACCCCACTCTGGGACAGGGTCTGTACCAGCTGTACCTCACTCTGGGACAGGGTCTGTACCAGCTGTACCTCACTCTGGGACAGGGTCTGCACCAGCTGTACCTCACTCTGGGACAGTGTCTGTACCAGCTGTACCTCCCTCTGGGACAGGGTCTGCACCAGCTGTACCTCCCTCTGGGACAGGGTCTGTACCAGCTGTACCCCACTCTGGGACAGGGTCTGCACCAGCTGTACCCCACTCTGGGACAGGGTCTGTACCAGCTGTACCTCCCTCTGGGACAGGGTCTGTACCAGCTGTACCCCACTCTGGGACAGGGTCTGCACCAGCTGTACCTCACTCTGGGACAGGGTCTGTACCAGCTGTACCTCACTCTTGGACAGGGTCTGTACCAGCTGTACCCCACTCTGGGACAGGGTCTGTACCGGCTGTACCTCCCTCTGGGACAGGGTCTGAACCAGCTGTACCTCACTCTGGGACAGGGTCTGTACCAGCTCTACCCCACTCTGGGACAGGGTCTGTACCAGCTGTACCCCACTCTGGGACAGGGTCTGTACCAGCTGTACCTCCCTCTGGGACAGGGTCTGTACCAGCTGTACCCCACTCTGGGACAGGGTCTGTACCAGCTGTACCTCCCTCTGGGACAGGGTCTGCACCAGCTGTACCTCCCTCAGGGACAGGGTCTGTACCAGCTGTGCCCCACTCTGGGACAGGGTCTGTACCAGCTGTACCTCCCTCTGGGACAGGGTCTGCACCAGCTGTACCCCACTCTGAGACAGGGTCTGCACCAGCTGTACCACAGTCTGGGACAGGATCTGTACCAGCTGTACCCCCCTCTGGGACAGGGTCTGCACCAGCTGTACCCCACTCTGAGACAGTGTCTGCACCAGCTGTACCTCACTCTGGGACAGGGTCTGTACCAGCTGTACCCCACTCTGGGACAGGGTCTGTACCAGCTGTACCTCACTCTGGGACAGGGTCTGTACCAGCTGTAGACCCCTCTGGGACAGGGTCTGTACCAGCTGTACCTCACTCTGGGACAGGGTCTGTACCAGCTGTACCCCACTCTGGGACAGGGTCTGTACCAGCTGTACCCCACTCTGGGACAGGGTCTGTACCAGCTGTACCTCACTCTGGGACAGGGTCTGTACCAGCTGTACCCCACTCTGGGACAGGGTCTGTACCAGCTGTACCCCACTCTGGGACAGGGTCTGTACCAGCTGTACCTCACTCTGGGACAGGGTCTGTACCAGCTGTACCCCACTCTGGGACAGGGTCTGTACCAGCTGTACCTCACTCTGGGACAGGGTCTGTACCAGCTGTAGACCCCTCTGGGACAGGGTCTGTACCAGCTGTACCTCACTCTGGGACAGGGTCTGTACCAGCTGTAGACCCCTCTGGGACAGGGTCTGTACCAGCTGTACCTCACTCTGGGACAGGGTCTGTACCAGCTGTAGACCCCTCTGGGACAGGGTCTGTACCAGCTGTACCTCACTCTGGGACAGGGTCTGTACCAGCTGTAGACCCCTCTGGGACAGGGTCTGTACCAGCTGTACCTCACTCTGGGACAGGGTCTGTACCAGCTGTAGACCCCTCTGGGACAGGGTCTGTACCAGCTGTACCTCACTCTGGGACAGGGTCTGTACCAGCTGTAGACCCCTCTGGGACAGGGTCTGTACCAGCTGTACCTCACTCTGGGACAGGGTCTGTACCAGCTGTAGACCCCTCTGGGACAGGGTCTGTACCAGCTGTACCCCACTCTGGGACAGGGTCTGCACCAGCTGTACCTCACTCTGGGACAGGGTCTGTACCAGCTGTAGACCCCTCTGGGACAGGGTCTGTACCAGCTGTACCCCACTCTGGGACAGGGTCTGCACCAGCTGTACCCCACTCTGGGACAGGGTCTGCACCAGCTGTACCTCACTCTGGGACAGTGTCTGTACCAGCTGTACCCCACTCTGGGACAGGGTCTGCACCGGCTGTACCTCCCTCTGGGACAGGGTCTGCACCGGCTGTACCTCCCTCTGGGACAGAGTCTGTACCGGCTGTACCCCACTCTGGGACAGGGTCTGTACTGGCTGTACCTCCCTCTGGGACAGGGTCTGTACCGGCTGTACCTCCCTCTGGGACAGGGTCTGTACCGGCTGTATCCAACTCTGGGACAGGGTCTGCACCGGCTGTACCCCACTCCGGGACAGGGTCTGTACCGGCTGTACCTCCCTCCGGGACAGGGTCTGTACCAGCTGTACCTCACTCTGGGACAGGGTCTGTACCAGCTGTAGACCCCTCTGGGACAGGGTCTGTACCAGCTGTACCTCACTCTGGGACAGGGTCTGTACCAGCTGTAGACCCCTCTGGGACAGGGTCTGTACCAGCTGTACCTCACTCTGGGACAGGGTCTGTACCAGCTGTAGACCCCTCTGGGACAGGGTCTGTACCAGCTGTACCTCACTCTGGGACAGGGTCTGTACCAGCTGTAGACCCCTCTGGGACAGGGTCTGTACCAGCTGTACCTCACTCTGGGACAGGGTCTGTACCAGCTGTAGACCCCTCTGGGACAGGGTCTGTACCAGCTGTACCTCACTCTGGGACAGGGTCTGTACCAGCTGTAGACCCCTCTGGGACAGGGTCTGTACCAGCTGTACCTCACTCTGGGACAGGGTCTGTACCAGCTGTAGACCCCTCTGGGACAGGGTCTGTACCAGCTGTACCTCACTCTGGGACAGGGTCTGTACCAGCAGTAGACCCCTCTGGGACAGGGTCTGTACCAGCTGTACCTCACTCTGGGACAGGGTCTGTACCAGCTGTAGACCCCTCTGGGACAGGGTCTGTACCAGCTGTACCCCACTCTGGGACAGGGTCTGCACCAGCTGTACCTCACTCTGGGACAGGGTCTGTACCAGCTGTAGACCCCTCTGGGACAGGGTCTGTACCAGCTGTACCCCACTCTGGGACAGGGTCTGCACCAGCTGTACCCCACTCTGGGACAGGGTCTGCACCAGCTGTACCTCACTCTGGGACAGTGTCTGTACCAGCTGTACCCCACTCTGGGACAGGGTCTGCACCGGCTGTACCTCCCTCTGGGACAGGGTCTGCACCGGCTGTACCTCCCTCTGGGACAGTGTCTGTACCGGCTGTACCCCACTCTGGGACAGGGTCTGTACTGGCTGTACCTCCCTCTGGGACAGGGTCTGTACCGGCTGTACCTCCCTCTGGGACAGGGTCTGTACCGGCTGTATCCCACTCTGGGACAGGGTCTGCACCGGCTGTACCCCACTCCGGGACAGGGTCTGTACCGGCTGTACCTCCCTCCGGGACAGGGTCTGTACCGGCTGTACCTCACTCCGGGACAGGGTCTGTACCGGCTGTACCTCACTCCGGGACAGGGTCTGTACCGGCTGTACCTCCCTCCGGGACAGGGTCTGTACCAGCTGTACCCCACTCTGGGACAGGGTCTGTACCAGCTGTACCTCCCTCTGGGACAGGGTCTGTACCAGCTGTACCCCACTCTGAGACAGGGTCTGCACCAGCTGTACCACAGTCTGGGACAGGATCTGTACCAGCTGTACCCCACTCTGGGACAGGGTCTGTACCAGCTGTACCTCCCTCTGGGACAGGGTCTGTACCAGCTGTACCCCACTCTGGGACAGGGTCTGTACCAGTGTACCCCACTCTGGGTACAGGGTCTGTACCAGCTGTACCTCCCTCTGGGACAGGGTCTGCACCAGCTGTACCTCCCTCTGGGACAGGGTCTGTACCAGCTGTACCCCACTCTGGGACAGGGTCTGCACCAGCTGTACCTCCCTCTGGGACAGGGTCTGTACCAGCTGTACACCACTCTGGGACAGGGTCTGCACCAGCTGTACCCCACTCTGGGACAGGGTATGTACCAGCTGTACACCACTCTGGGACAGGGTCTGCACCAGCTGTACCTCCCTCTGGGACAGGGTCTGTACCGGCTGTACCCCACTCTGGGACAGGGTCTGCACCGGCTGTACCTCCCTCTGGGACAGGGTCTGCACCGGCTGTACCCCACTCTGAGACAGGGTCTGCACCGGCTGTACCCCACTCTGGGACAGGGTCTGTACCGGCTGTACCTCACTCTGGGACAGGGTCTGCACCGGCTGTACCTCACTCTGGGACAGTGTCTGCACCAGCTGTACCCCACTCTGGGACAGGGTCTGCACCAGCTGTACCTCCCTCTGGGACAGGGTCTGTACCAGCTGTACCTCACTCTGGGACAGGGTCTGCACCAGCTGTACCTCACTCTGGGACAGGGTCTGTACCAGCTGTACCTCCCTCTGGGACAGGGTCTGTACCAGCTGTACCCCACTCTGGGACAGGGTCTGTACCAGCTGTACCTCACTCTGGGACAGGGTCTGTACCAGCTGTACCTCACTCTGGGACAGGGTCTGCACCAGCTGTACCTCACTCTGGGACAGTGTCTGTACCAGCTGTACCTCCCTCTGGGACAGGGTCTGCACCAGCTGTACCTCCCTCTGGGACAGGGTCTGTACCAGCTGTACCCCACTCTGGGACAGGGTCTGCACCAGCTGTACCCCACTCTGGGACAGGGTCTGTACCAGCTGTACCTCCCTCTGGGACAGGGTCTGTACCAGCTGTACCCCACTCTGGGACAGGGTCTGCACCAGCTGTACCTCACTCTGGGACAGGGTCTGTACCAGCTGTACCTCACTCTTGGACAGGGTCTGTACCAGCTGTACCCCACTCTGGGACAGGGTCTGTACCGGCTGTACCTCCCTCTGGGACAGGGTCTGAACCAGCTGTACCTCACTCTGGGACAGGGTCTGTACCAGCTCTACCCCACTCTGGGACAGGGTCTGTACCAGCTGTACCCCACTCTGGGACAGGGTCTGTACCAGCTGTACCTCCCTCTGGGACAGGGTCTGTACCAGCTGTACCCCACTCTGGGACAGGGTCTGTACCAGCTGTACCTCCCTCTGGGACAGGGTCTGCACCAGCTGTACCTCCCTCAGGGACAGGGTCTGTACCAGCTGTGCCCCACTCTGGGACAGGGTCTGTACCAGCTGTACCTCCCTCTGGGACAGGGTCTGCACCAGCTGTACCCCACTCTGAGACAGGGTCTGCACCAGCTGTACCACAGTCTGGGACAGGATCTGTACCAGCTGTACCCCCCTCTGGGACAGGGTCTGCACCAGCTGTACCCCACTCTGAGACAGTGTCTGCACCAGCTGTACCTCACTCTGGGACAGGGTCTGTACCAGCTGTACCCCACTCTGGGACAGGGTCTGTACCAGCTGTACCTCACTCTGGGACAGGGTCTGTACCAGCTGTAGACCCCTCTGGGACAGGGTCTGTACCAGCTGTACCTCACTCTGGGACAGGGTCTGTACCAGCTGTACCCCACTCTGGGACAGGGTCTGTACCAGCTGTACCCCACTCTGGGACAGGGTCTGTACCAGCTGTACCTCACTCTGGGACAGGGTCTGTACCAGCTGTACCCCACTCTGGGACAGGGTCTGTACCAGCTGTACCCCACTCTGGGACAGGGTCTGTACCAGCTGTACCTCACTCTGGGACAGGGTCTGTACCAGCTGTACCCCACTCTGGGACAGGGTCTGTACCAGCTGTACCTCACTCTGGGACAGGGTCTGTACCAGCTGTAGACCCCTCTGGGACAGGGTCTGTACCAGCTGTACCTCACTCTGGGACAGGGTCTGTACCAGCTGTAGACCCCTCTGGGACAGGGTCTGTACCAGCTGTACCTCACTCTGGGACAGGGTCTGTACCAGCTGTAGACCCCTCTGGGACAGGGTCTGTACCAGCTGTACCTCACTCTGGGACAGGGTCTGTACCAGCTGTAGACCCCTCTGGGACAGGGTCTGTACCAGCTGTACCTCACTCTGGGACAGGGTCTGTACCAGCTGTAGACCCCTCTGGGACAGGGTCTGTACCAGCTGTACCTCACTCTGGGACAGGGTCTGTACCAGCTGTAGACCCCTCTGGGACAGGGTCTGTACCAGCTGTACCTCACTCTGGGACAGGGTCTGTACCAGCTGTAGACCCCTCTGGGACAGGGTCTGTACCAGCTGTACCCCACTCTGGGACAGGGTCTGCACCAGCTGTACCTCACTCTGGGACAGGGTCTGTACCAGCTGTAGACCCCTCTGGGACAGGGTCTGTACCAGCTGTACCCCACTCTGGGACAGGGTCTGCACCAGCTGTACCCCACTCTGGGACAGGGTCTGCACCAGCTGTACCTCACTCTGGGACAGTGTCTGTACCAGCTGTACCCCACTCTGGGACAGGGTCTGCACCGGCTGTACCTCCCTCTGGGACAGGGTCTGCACCGGCTGTACCTCCCTCTGGGACAGAGTCTGTACCGGCTGTACCCCACTCTGGGACAGGGTCTGTACTGGCTGTACCTCCCTCTGGGACAGGGTCTGTACCGGCTGTACCTCCCTCTGGGACAGGGTCTGTACCGGCTGTATCCCACTCTGGGACAGGGTCTGCACCGGCTGTACCCCACTCCGGGACAGGGTCTGTACCAGCTGTACCTCCCTCTGGGACAGGGTCTGTACCAGCTGTACCCCACTCTGGGACAGGGTCTGTACCAGTGTACCCCACTCTGGGTACAGGGTCTGTACCAGCTGTACCTCCCTCTGGGACAGGGTCTGCACCAGCTGTACCTCCCTCTGGGACAGGGTCTGTACCAGCTGTACCCCACTCTGGGACAGGGTCTGCACCAGCTGTACCTCCCTCTGGGACAGGGTCTGTACCAGCTGTACACCACTCTGGGACAGGGTCTGCACCAGCTGTACCCCACTCTGGGACAGGGTCTGTACCAGCTGTACACCACTCTGGGACAGGGTCTGCACCAGCTGTACCTCCCTCTGGGACAGGGTCTGTACCAGCTGTACCCCACTCTGGGACAGGGTCTGCACCGGCTGTACCTCCCTCTGGGACAGGGTCTGCACCGGCTGTACCCCACTCTGAGACAGGGTCTGCACCGGCTGTACCCCACTCTGGGACAGGGTCTGTACCGGCTGTACCTCACTCTGGGACAGGGTCTGCACCGGCTGTACCTCACTCTGGGACAGTGTCTGCACCAGCTGTACCCCACTCTGGGACAGGGTCTGCACCAGCTGTACCTCCCTCTGGGACAGGGTCTGCACCAGCTGTACCTCACTCTGGGACAGGGTCTGCACCAGCTGTACCTCACTCTGGGACAGGGTCTGTACCAGCTGTACCTCCCTCTGGGACAGGGTCTGTACCAGCTGTACCTCACTCTGGGACAGGGTCTGTACCAGCTGTACCTCACTCTGGGACAGGGTCTGCACCAGCTGTACCTCACTCTGGGACAGGGTCTGTACCAGCTGTACCTCCCTCTGGGACAGGGTCTGCACCAGCTGTACCCCACTCTGGGACAGGGTCTGCACCAGCTGTACCCCACTCTGGGACAGGGTCTGTACCAGCTGTACCTCCCTCTGGGACAGGGTCTGTACCAGCTGTACCCCACTCTGGGACAGGGTCTGTACCAGCTGTACCCCACTCTGGGACAGGGTCTGTACCAGCTGTACCTCACTCTGGGACAGGGTCTGCACCAGCTGTACCTCACTCTGGGACAGGGTCTGTACCAGCTGTACCCCACTCTGGGAGGGACAGGGTCTGTACCAGCTGTACCTCCCTCTGGGACAGGGTCTGCACCAGCTGTACCTCACTCTGGGACAGGGTCTGTACCAGCTGTACCCCACTCTGGGAGGGACAGGGTCTGTACCAGCTGTACCTCCCTCTGGGACAGGGTCTGTACCAGCTGTACCTCCCTCTGGGACAGGGTCTGTACCAGCTGTACCCCACTCTGGGACAGGGTCTGCACCAGCTGTACCCCACTCTGGGACAGGGTCTGTACCAGCTGTACCTCCCTCTGGGACAGGGTCTGTACCAGCTGTACCCCACTCTGGGACAGGGTCTGCACCAGCTGTACCTCACTCTGGGACAGGGTCTGTACCAGCTGTACCTCACTCTTGGACAGGGTCTGTACCAGCTGTACCCCACTCTGGGACAGGGTCTGTACCGGCTGTACCTCCCTCTGGGACAGGGTCTGTACCAGCTGTACCTCACTCTGGGACAGGGTCTGTACCAGCTCTACCCCACTCTGGGACAGGGTCTGTACCAGCTGTACCCCACTCTGGGACAGGGTCTGTACCAGCTGTACCTCCCTCTGGGACAGGGTCTGTACCAGCTGTACCTCCCTCTGGGACAGGGTCTGCACCAGCTGTACCTCCCTCAGGGACAGGGTCTGTACCAGCTGTGCCCCACTCTGGGACAGGGTCTGTACCAGCTGTACCTCCCTCTGGGACAGGGTCTGCACCAGCTGTACCCCACTCTGAGACAGGGTCTGCACCAGCTGTACCACAGTCTGGGACAGGATCTGTACCAGCTGTACCCCCCTCTGGGACAGGGTCTGCACCAGCTGTACCCCACTCTGAGACAGGGTCTGTACCAGCTGTACCCCACTCTGGGACAGGGTCTGTACCAGCTGTACCTCACTCTGGGACAGGGTCTGTACCAGCTGTAGACCCCTCTGGGACAGGGTCTGTACCAGCTGTACCTCACTCTGGGACAGGGTCTGTACCAGCTGTACCCCACTCTGGGACAGGGTCTGTACCAGCTGTACCTCACTCTGGGACAGGGTCTGTACCAGCTGTAGACCCCTCTGGGACAGGGTCTGTACCAGCTGTACCTCACTCTGGGACAGGGTCTGTACCAGCTGTAGACCCCTCTGGGACAGGGTCTGTACCAGCTGTACCTCACTCTGGGACAGGGTCTGTACCAGCTGTAGACCCCTCTGGGACAGGGTCTGTACCAGCTGTACCTCACTCTGGGACAGGGTCTGTACCAGCTGTAGACCCCTCTGGGACAGGGTCTGTACCAGCTGTACCCCACTCTGGGACAGGGTCTGCACCAGCTGTACCCCACTCTGGGACAGGGTCTGCACCAGCTGTACCTCACTCTGGGACAGTGTCTGTACCAGCTGTACCCCACTCTGGGACAGGGTCTGCACCGGCTGTACCTCCCTCTGGGACAGGGTCTGCACCGGCTGTACCTCCCTCTGGGACAGTGTCTGTACCGGCTGTACCCCACTCTGGGACAGGGTCTGTACCGGCTGTACCTCCCTCTGGGACAGGGTCTGTACCGGCTGTATCCCACTCTGGGACAGGGTCTGCACCGGCTGTACCCCACTCCGGGACAGGGTCTGTACCGGCTGTACCTCCCTCCGGGACAGGGTCTGTACCGGCTGTACCTCACTCCGGGACAGGGTCTGTACCGGCTGTACCTCACTCCGGGACAGGGTCTGTACCGGCTGTACCTCCCTCTGGGACAGGGTCTGTACCAGCTGTACCCCACTCTGGGACAGGGTCTGTACCAGCTGTACCTCCCTCTGGGACAGGGTCTGTACCAGCTGTACCCCACTCTGAGACAGGGTCTGCACCAGCTGTACCACAGTCTGGGACAGGATCTGTACCAGCTGTACCCCACTCTGGGACAGGGTCTGTACCAGCTGTACCTCCCTCTGGGACAGGGTCTGTACCAGCTGTACCCCACTCTGGGACAGGGTCTGTACCAGTGTACCCCACTCTGGGTACAGGGTCTGTACCAGCTGTACCTCCCTCTGGGACAGGGTCTGCACCAGCTGTACCTCCCTCTGGGACAGGGTCTGTACCAGCTGTACCCCACTCTGGGACAGGGTCTGCACCAGCTGTACCTCCCTCTGGGACAGGGTCTGTACCAGCTGTACACCACTCTGGGACAGGGTCTGCACCAGCTGTACCCCACTCTGGGACAGGGTCTGTACCAGCTGTACACCACTCTGGGACAGGGTCTGCACCAGCTGTACCTCCCTCTGGGACAGGGTCTGTACCAGCTGTACCCCACTCTGGGACAGGGTCTGCACCGGCTGTACCTCCCTCTGGGACAGGTTCTGCACCGGCTGTACCCCACTCTGAGACAGGGTCTGCACCGGCTGTACCCCACTCTGGGACAGGGTCTGTACCGGCTGTACCTCACTCTGGGACAGGGTCTGCACCGGCTGTACCTCACTCTGGGACAGTGTCTGCACCAGCTGTACCCCACTCTGGGACAGGGTCTGCACCAGCTGTACCTCCCTCTGGGACAGGGTCTGTACCAGCTGTACCTCACTCTGGGACAGGGTCTGCACCAGCTGTACCTCACTCTGGGACAGGGTCTGTACCAGCTGTACCTCCCTCTGGGACAGGGTCTGCACCAGCTGTACCCCACTCTGGGACAGGGTCTGCACCAGCTGTACCTCCCTCTGGGACAGGGTCTGTACCAGCTGTACCCCACTCTGGGACAGGGTCTGTACCAGCTGTACCTCCCTCTGGGACAGGGTCTGTACCAGCTGTACCCCACTCTGGGACAGGGTCTGTACCAGCTGTACCTCACTCTGGGACAGGGTCTGTACCAGCTGTACCTCACTCTGGGACAGGGTCTGCACCAGCTGTACCTCACTCTGGGACAGGGTCTGTACCAGCTGTACCTCCCTCTGGGACAGGGTCTGCACCAGCTGTACCCCACTCTGGGACAGGGTCTGCACCAGCTGTACCCCACTCTGGGACAGGGTCTGTACCAGCTGTACCTCCCTCTGGGACAGGGTCTGTACCAGCTGTACCCCACTCTGGGACAGGGTCTGTACCAGCTGTACCTCCCTCTGGGACAGGGTCTGTACCAGCTGTACCCCACTCTGGGACAGGGTCTGTACCAGCTGTACCTCACTCTGGGACAGGGTCTGTACCAGCTGTACCCCACTCTGGGAGGGACAGGGTCTGTACCAGCTGTACCTCCCTCTGGGACAGGGTCTGCACCAGCTGTACCTCACTCTGGGACAGGGTCTGTACCAGCTGTACCCCACTCTGGGAGGGACAGGGTCTGTACCAGCTGTACCTCCCTCTGGGACAGGGTCTGTACCAGCTGTACCTCCCTCTGGGACAGGGTCTGTACCAGCTGTACCCCACTCTGGGACAGGGTCTGCACCAGCTGTACCCCACTCTGGGACAGGGTCTGTACCAGCTGTACCTCCCTCTGGGACAGGGTCTGTACCAGCTGTACCCCACTCTGGGACAGGGTCTGCACCAGCTGTACCTCACTCTGGGACAGGGTCTGTACCAGCTGTACCTCACTCTTGGACAGGGTCTGTACCAGCTGTACCCCACTCTGGGACAGGGTCTGTACCGGCTGTACCTCCCTCTGGGACAGGGTCTGTACCAGCTGTACCTCACTCTGGGACAGGGTCTGTACCAGCTCTACCCCACTCTGGGACAGGGTCTGTACCAGCTGTACCCCACTCTGGGACAGGGTCTGTACCAGCTGTACCTCCCTCTGGGACAGGGTCTGTACCAGCTGTACCCCACTCTGGGACAGGGTCTGTACCAGCTGTACCTCCCTCTGGGACAGGGTCTGCACCAGCTGTACCTCCCTCAGGGACAGGGTCTGTACCAGCTGTGCCCCACTCTGGGACAGGGTCTGTACCAGCTGTACCCCACTCTGGGACAGGGTCTGTACCAGCTCTACCCCACTCTGGGACAGGGTCTGTACCAGCTGTACCCCACTCTGGGACAGGGTCTGTACCAGCTGTACCTCCCTCTGGGACAGGGTCTGTACCAGCTGTACCCCACTCTGGGACAGGGTCTGTACCGGCTGTACCTCCCTCTGGGACAGGGTCTGTACCGGCTGTACCTCACTCTGGGACAGGGTCTGTACCGGCTGTACCTCACTCTGGGACAGGGTCTGTACCAGCTGTACCCCACTCTGGGACAGGGTCTGTACCAGCTGTACCCCACTCTGAGCTTGATCAAGGTGCTGTGGAAATGCAAAATTTAAACACAAGAGATTGTGCAGATGCTGAATGTCTTGAGCAACACAGAGAAAGTGGGGGAAGAACTCAGCAAGTCAGGTGGTATCTATGGAGGGGAATAAATCATTTTGGGCTCTGTAACTTCACAAGGACTGGAAAGGAAGGGGTTTCCCTGCTTATCTCCCGCCTTAGTTCTACTTTCCATTCTCAATTTTGTCTTGAAGCTCTAACAGTGCATTCCTGCTCGGTAGCAACAAAGAAATGGACTTGTGTTTCAGGTGGGGGCCCAGCGGCACGCGGAGGGGCAGACTAATTGATTCCAGACTGGAAAGGCAGGGAGCGGACTCCTTCATTTGGGTATATTTTCTAAAGCTGAGAAACCCGGGTCTCTGGGTTTCTGTTATGAGACAGCGTAACAACTCTTGGGAGCTTCAACCTTGCCGGTCGAATATCCGTTTCTGCATGGGGATGGGGATTTGAACACATAATTCCTTTTGCTTAAGGGCAGAGCAAATGGAACACACTGTAGGTCTGCTGTGCATTACCCATTCCCCCACACTGAAATTAAAAAGATAAGGAATATTTCTGTCATTTGGAATACGCACTGTGGCACTGAAGTCTTCCTCCTCCACATCGAAGTTTGAGGTGTCTGTCGGATCAGTGACGTCAGGGAGGAAGGGAGGCTGACACTGACCCAGGAGATCCCACGCAATGCCACAGAAGAAGGGGTGCTGCTTAAAGTCCTCCACTCCATTTTGCCCCAGCCTCTCCTCCCTGCTGCAAACCAACCTCTGGATGAAGCCCCTCGCCTCGTCGGTCACATCCTGCTCTGAATCCGGGAAGTGAAAGGTCTCCTGAGGGGAAAGGAGGAGCAAGGCCTGAGAGCTAGCCACAATCCCTAATGATTGATGAAGACTGAGACCAGAATGGATGCCCCGCGCATCACTCTGGGGTCTTTCTGGATCATTTACATGCTTAACCCTCACACTCCCACCACTGGCTCCCATTTCCCACCCCTCCCCAACATGGTTCCGTGTTCAACCTTCCTCTCCTGTCAGATACCACCATCTGCAGCCCTGTTACCTCCACTTGTCACTTTCCCACCTCTGTCGTTATCTCCACTCTCCCCTCCTTCATCTGTCTATCACCCATCCTCACCAGAATCCACCTATCACCTCCCAGTCTCTGTCATCATTCCCACACATCGCTACTCCATCTGTCTAGCCCCCCTCATCACTTGGATCCATCTAGCACCTGCCCCATCCCCTCCCCTTACCCCTTTATACTGGTTATCTCCCATCTGCTCTTTAATCCAGATGAAATATGTTGAAACATTGACTGCCCTATCCACTCCCTTTACCCCCTTATACTGGTTATCTCCCCTCTGCTCTTTAATCCAGATGAAATGTCTCGAAAAGTTGACTGTCCATTCTTAGTTTTTCTTTCAGATTTCGGCATTCACAGTCTCTTGTGACTCCCATTACTGGATAGCCACATACCCATCTGCCTGGCTCACTGTCTTCATACAGCCAATGGGAAGGGACTTTAAACAGGATTGGACAAATTCCATTCTGCCAAAGTAACCCAGAACAAAGGCCTTTGGAAATCCACTCTCTTTTCCTAGTAACACCTAGCAGGCTCTTGGTCTGGGTATCTCCTGTTGGGAATGCTGACATAATTTCCCTCTTGTATTTTGCATATGGGATGACATCAACGTGTGGCACCCGAATGGGAGAAACCAGAAAGCACAGGTCAGGATTTATATTGCTCTAAACTGTGCGAAATAATATTTGCTCCTCATTGACAATCAACACTGGTGCATCTCAAGGCTGCGTGCTTAGCCCACTGCTCTTCTCCCTCTACACCCATAGCGGTGGCTAGACACAGCTCAAGCTCCATTGATGACTTCGTTGATGACACCACTGTTGGCTGAATCTCAGATGGCGACAAGGAGGTGTACAGGAGTGTGTAGGCCGGCCTGAGTGGTGTGGTGTCGCAAGACCAAGGAAATGATTGTGGACGAGGAAGGTGAAGTTGGGAGAACTCATCAAGGGGTCAGCAAAGGAAAGGATGAGCAGAGTCAATTTCCTGGGCATCAACATGTCAGAGACTCCAACACATCCAACATCTATACATCCAACACATCCAGCACATCCGACATCTACACATCCAACACTTCCAACACATCCAACATCCAACATCTACACATCCGACATCTACACATCCAACATCCAACATCTACACATCCAACATCTACACATCCAACATCCAACATCTACACATCCGACATCTACACATCCAACATCCAACATCTACACATCCAACATCTACAGATCCAACATCTACACATCCAACATCTACACATCCAACATCTACACATCCAACATCTACACATCCAACATCTACACATCCAACATCTACACATCCAACATCCAACATCTACACATCCGACATCTACACATCCAACACATCCAACATCTACACATCCAACACATCCAACATCTCAGAAATCCAACACATCCAACATCTACACATCCAACACATCCAACATCTACACATCCAACACATCCAACATCTACACATCCAACACATCCAACATCTACACATCCAACACGTCCAACACATCCAACATCCAACCCATCCAACACATCCAACATCTACACATCCAACATCCAACACATCCAACATCTACACATCCAACATCTACACATCCAACATCCAACACATCCAACATCTACACATCCAACATCTACACATCCAACACATCCAACATCCAACACATCCAACATCTACACATCCAACATCTACACATCCAACACATCCAACATCTACACATCCAACACATCCAACATCTACACATCCAACACATCCAACATCTACACATCCAACATCTCAGGAATCAACATATTGATGCAATCACAAGGAGGCACCCATGGCTATACTTCCTTAGGTGTTTGAGCAGATTGGTTACATCAACAAAGACACTTGCAAATTTCTACAGGTATACCATGGAAAATATTTTGACTGGCTCCAATGCACAGGATCACAAGAAGCTGCAGAAGGTTTCAAACTCAGCCAGTCCATCACGGGTATGAAACTCCCTGCTAATGACATCCATCACTGAGGTTTCTCACCATCTTCTCATTTCTACCATCAGGGGACACGTGAAGAACTTTTAGGAACAGCTTCTTCCCCTCTGTCATCGTATTTCTGAATGGCCCATGAAGGTTAACTTGCTGCCTTTCCCTTTGCGAAGAAGATCTAATACAGTACAGGCCCTTCAGTCCATGATACTGTACTAACCTCCTAACCTAATGTAAGATCAATCTTATCCTTCCCTCCTACATAGCTCTCTATCATCCATCTGCCTATCTAACAGGTTCCTAAACATACCTAATGTATCCGTCTCTACCACTGGCCCTGACACACCCATCACTCTGTGTAAAAAAAATTAGCTCTGACATCACCCCTATACTTTCCTCCAATCATCTTAAAATTATGTCTCCTGGGTTTAGTTATTTCCACCCTGGGAAAAGGTCTCTGCCTATCCATTTGATCTATGCCTGTTTTCCTCTTTTGGACACCTCAGTCATATCACCTCTATTCCTCCATCACTCCTAAAAGAAAACCCCTATCTCACTCAACCTATCATCATAAGACATGCTCTATTTATTTATTGTAACTTGTAGTAACCAGGTGACCATTGAATATCATTTTTTATTGTTAAAGTGCACTTATGTATTCACCTTGGTGATGCTAAGATAGCTGCCTGTGTCTTTAAGAGAAAATGATGATGTCATTTTGCACGTGTGGAGTCGAACTAAGAGGTGCCATGTTCTAGAAAGGATGTCGATTGCTTTCCCAGGTTTGGTGAGGAACGGTGAATAATATTTGATAATATCCATATAAATTCATTTATACATGTTTGTGAATCTCGAATTTCAGTAATTTGATGTGTTTTACATGGATGCTTTAGATTTTTGTGAGTAAAATTGATCGACGCTGGAATAGCGTTATTGCAAAGTTCCTTAATCAGCCAATGAGGTTAGTCTTTTTAGTAATTCAGCTACAAGGCAATATATTGTAAAAGTTTATTTTTGTCTTTCTTTATTGTTTCACGACCGTAGGTGAATGTGAATGTGTTAATCTCTGTTCACGTGGCGTGAGCGATGAGAACTCATTTCAAGGTCTAGCCAAGATGTGTTTGGAAGTTAAGCACGTGTGTGCCAATGTGAGTATATCTAAGAGATGTATTTATCCATATTTTTGATGTTGTGTGTAAGGTACAGGGTTGGTGGGATTCTAACGTCGTTTGTACTGTTCTTTTTAGAATTGCCACTACTGTATTGGTTTTGGAATTTTTAGAACCATAGAGCCATAGAACATCACAGCACAGAAACAGGCCTTTTGGCCCTTCTCGGCTGGGCCGAACCATTTTTCTGCCGAGTCCCACTGACCTGGACCTGGGCCATATCCCTCCAAACCCCTCTCATCAATTTTGTTTTAGTTACCTTCATACTGCCTACGTAACAAGGGTGTGGTCTGAAGTTAAGCTGAGATTGTAATACTGTAGCGGGAACTGTTTTTATTTATTTTGCCGTTTTTATTTTGATACCCTCTTTCTGCAATAACACATCTAAAACAGATAAAGAATTTAAGACCCGAAAAAATATTTGTTGCCCTGCGTGTGTATTTCCCCCCAGGCTACACCGTAGTCGTTTTTTTGTCTCACTGTACTGCTGCCACAAAGCAACTAATTTCACGGTACACAGTGTGTCAGGGGTAACTTCACAACACTCAGTGTGTCAGGGGTTATAAACTTGATTTTGATGGTTAATGTGGCTCCAAGATGTTGTGATAGGAAATGATGGCAGGAGGAGGCCATTCTGCCCCTCAAGCCTGGTCTGTCATTTAACAAAATCAGGGCCAATTTTGGACAAGTGCACCTTTCTCCAGCACTATCCTCATATCCGTTTATGCCCAGAAATCTACTAATCACAGTGGTGTATAAACTGCAGTGGAGAATTCCAACGATTAACCACCTCCCATGTGAAAACATTTCTCCTCATCCCTGTCCTCTGTGGCCAGTCCTTTATTAATAGGCTAAACTCAATTCTGGGACTCTTCAGTCAGAGGAAACCTCCTGTCTGTACGTGTCCTCGCAGGGTTTCAAGCACAAGGCCTATGGGCAGGTATTTGTGAATGAGCGTTTGGGCGACTGGAGAGATGAACAGGGAGGCTGCCACGGCCTGTAGGCATCTTCAGCCGGATAGGACCAGGGCACTTCTGCTGTCTTCTCTCCCAAACCCTAAGTCACCACAATCAGGGGCAAGGCGGACGAGGAGCATTGAACAGACTCCCAACAGCAAGGCCATAATCTCTTCTTGTTACTGCCATCGGGCAGGAGGTACAGCCGCCCTTAAGTCCCACACCATCAGGTTCAGGAACAGTTACTACTCTACAACTACCGTGGATAACTTCATTCACCTCAACTCTGAACTGATTCAACAACCCACTGATATCATTTTCAAGGTTCTTTGCAACCCGTGTTCTCAGTATTATTTAGAGGGCATGACAGTGGTTATATCTCATAAAGAGTTTGAGGCGATTTGGTATGTCACCAAAGAAACTTTCAAATTTCTACAGATATACCATGGAGAGCATTCTGACAAGCTACATCACCATCTGGTATGGGGGGTGGGAGGTACACAAGATCGAAAGAAGCTGCAGGAAGTTGTGAACTCAGTCAGCTCCATCATGGGCACTAGTCTCCCCGGTATCCAGGACATCAAAAAGATGACGTCCATCATTACAGACCCCCATCGCCCAGGACATGCCCTCTTCTCATTGCTACCATCAGGGGGTGGTACAGGAGCCTGAAGAAACACGTTTAAGGAACAACTTCTTCCCTTCCACAATCAGATTTCTGAATGGACAATAAACACTTCCCCACTATCTTTTCTTTTTATTTACTTTTTTCACTACTTATTTAATTTGACTTTTTAAAATACGTATTTATATACTTGCTGTAATTTACAGTTTTTATTGCTACGTATGGCATTGTACTGGTGCCGCATAACAACACCTTTTGCGACATACCCAGAGTTATTAAACCTGATTCTGATGCTGATTTCATTTGTATACTTTATCTTTTGCACATCGATTGTGTATCTGTCTTTGTAGAGTATTTTGTAACAGTTTATTGTTTTTCTTATTCCTGCAGGAAAATGAATCTCAGAGTATTATTTAAACATTTAAAGATTAAAGATTAGCTTTATTTATCACAGGTATGTTGAAACATCAAGACATACAGTGAAATGCAATCAAAGATGTGCTGGGACAGTCGTCAAGTGTCACCACATTTCTGGCGTCATCCCAGCATGGCCAGAGCTCACAGTACACCTTTGGAATGTGGGAGGAAACTAGGGCACCCACAGGAAATCCCCACAATCACGGGGAGAACATACAAACTCCTAACGGACAGTGGTGGGAATTGAACCCTGATCTTACAACCAGTGCTGTAAGGCATTGTGCTAACCACTACACTACTCTGTGTGGTAACTTATACTGCGCATACTTTGACAAAAAATTTAATTTGAACTTTGTTCATTTCCAACTTGAGGTTATGAACAGTTCTCAGGAACAAAATCCTTTTGTAACCCGTGGACTTTCTGTAACCACATAACGGAGCCCTCTGCGAGCGAGCGAGCTCTACACAGGAAATACAGAAGACTGAAGTCCCACACCACCACATTGAAGAACAGCTACTTCCCTTCAACCAAGCAAAACCCATTCACTACAGTTCAGCAACACTTTGACCACCTTGCACGAAAATGGACTTCTTTTGTTCTAATTACGTTCTTTCTTGAACGTGTATAATTTCCGTTTTTCTTGAGATGCTGCTGCAAGCAGATTTTTCTCTGCACCTGTGCTGCAGATACTTGTACAGATGACAAAACGTCGACCTGTTTGGGCCGTAACTTTGGCATTCCTACTAACACTTGATGCCCTTTCTCTTTTGCTTATCTCCCTGTTGCTACTTCCACCGACCTCCTGAAGGAAACTTACACCGACCTTCTGAGTGATGCTTTGTTCCTAAGTAGTGACCCCTCGCTCTGGACCTCCTGCAAGAGGGAGTGCCCTCTCAACACCCACACTGCCGAGACTCCTTGCATCTTAGATGTTTCAACAAGTCTCCTCACCTCCTGCAATTGTACAAACCTACCCTTCTCCTACTGATCCTCACACTCCCACAAAGTCAAAGCAAATTATTTATATGTCGCCATTTTCAGGAAAATAAAAATACCACTGAACACAAAGTACGCTGCAGATGCTGTGGTCAAATCAACACGTACAAACAAGCTGAATGAACTCAGCAGGTCGGGCAGCATCTGTTGAAACGAGCAGTCAGCGTCTCAGCCCGAAACGTTGACTGCTCGTTTCAACGGATGCTGCCCGACCTGCTGAGTTCATCCAGCTTGCTTGTATGTGTTAAAAATACTATTGAATTTATGAAAATTATACATAAACAAAGACTGACAAACAACTAACGTGCAAAAGAACACATTGTGCAAAGAAAAACACACACAGGTAAATGATACTGAGAACATGGCCTAGAACATGAGTCTGTACATTGTGGGATCCGTTCAGACTGCGGGGAGTGAAATTATCCTCTCCGGTTCAGAAGCCTGATGACTAGAGGGTAAGAACTCTTTCTGAACCTGGTGCTGTGGGACCCAAGGCTCTGTACCTCCTGCTGATGGTAGCAATGAGAAGAGGCCATGGTCTGGATGGTGGGGGTCCCTGATGATGGATGCTGTTTTCTTGTGGCAGTGCTCCGTGTAAGTGTGCTCGATGGTGTGAAGGGCTTTTCTCGTGTGTCCACCACTTTCTGCAGATTTTTCTGTTTCCACCGGGCAGAAGGGATCCACTGGCCTGTGTTGCTGTCCCTGAGTCTCACCACTTACCCTGTAGTTGAGGATTTTCCTGTAAGTACCCGCCAGAGTATCATCGTAGAAGGGGGTCTGGCCGAAAAGCATCTCGTAAGCACAGACTCCGAAGGACCACCAGTCGCTCTGCGCGCCGTACATCGCCGAGGGGTCTTCCAGAGCTTGCAACACCTCTGGGGAGATGTAATCCGGGGTTCCGACTGCCACCGCCGAGTGCACCTGGAGTCACAGAGGCACAGAGCATAGAAACAGGCCCTTCAGCCCACAGAGTTTGTGCCAACACCCAACCATCATTCACACTAATCCTACATCAATGCACAGTTTTTATTCTCCCCACATTCCCATCAGCTCTCCCCAGATTCTGCACTGCACCAACGTACAGTCGCCAGTTAACCCACTGACAGCCAAAATGACTGATGGCTAGGGTTAGTGAGTAGTGGGCATGCTGTGGTGGTGCTGGACGCATGGTGACATTCCGGGCTGCCCAGTGCCATCCTGGTGGTGTCGTGGTTGGTACAACACTTTCCAGCACTAGCTGTAAGACTGGGGTTCGATTCCCGCTGCTGTCTGTAAGGAGTTTCTCCCCGTAACCTTGCGGGCTTCCTCTGGGTGATCAAGTTTCCTCCCATGTTGCAAAGTCAGGGTTGGTGAGCAGTGGGCATTCTACGTTGGCAGCAGAATCATGGCGACACTTGTGGGCTAGCCCCAGAGCAACCTTATTAATCTGACGCAAATGATGCTTTTGACGATATGCCTTGATGCACATGTGACAAATAAAGCTAATCTTTAAAGGGACGTTTCAGGAAAATCCAGAGCACCCGGGGTGAAACCCATGTGGCCACAGGGAAGGCGTGCAAACTCCACACAGACAATGCCCGAGGTCAGGATCGCAGCCAGGATTCTGGTGCATTAAGGCTGAGGCTCCACAATTGTGCTGCTGAGATAGGTTAGTATTTTAGAGGAAATAACTTGTCCTGCTGCCTGCAGGAGTACAGCAAATGGTCATACAAAGTATTTTACTGCTGTTTTTTAAATATCAGCCCATAATTTATTTTTAATATTGGAGGTAAAGAGGGAGATAATTTTTTTTACAGGTAGAAAGTCATTGGTCAATTAGAGGCATGTAGGAACGGGGAAACCAGTGCTGATGGATTATGGACATGTCAGGTGTCCAATGGGATGAGTGAGAAGGGGAGGAACTCAAATGTGATGGACATGGCAGCTGTCCAATAGAAGGAGTGTAAGTGTGGAGACCAGCAATGAGCGACCTGTCAGTTGTTCAATGGAAGAATTGTGAGGATGGATGACCAGTGATGATGGGCACATCTAGTGCCCAATGGGAAGAATGTGAAGGTTGGAGATGGAAAGGTCTGTGACCATGCTTGGAGGCTTGGGACCAGAGCTGGTCAAGGAGGAGTGTCAGGCAATGACAGAGGCAATTATTTGACCTCCTAGCTCCAAAGGCTCACATTACAGCCTCCAGGCACTTGCAAGCTGCCATCTCCGCTCAGGACCCGTTTAACTGATGTGCCTTGGAAGTAGTTGGCCCAGTCCAACCCTGTCGACCCCAGGTTAATGGCCACATGAACCGTACTCACGTAGCCATCCTTGTTCATCTGCAGGCAGGAGCCAAAATCGGCCAGCCTGATGTGGCCATTCACATCCAGCAGAACGTTATCAGGCTTCACATCTCTAGGAAAAGGAACCAACAATCAGTCACACCTTTCAACGCAAGCAGACTGCTTTCACGCTGCGTTGGAAAGATGGAGCTCAGACCATGGAGCTGCCAGTTAACCATGCTTTTCCCACCTACACCTCTGGGTTAACCCTCTCCAAGTCCTGAGGCCCTCTAAGCTTGGGGTGAATCCAAAGAGTTACTTCTCAAAACTGGGCCGATAGGAAATACGATCTATCTCAGGCTGGTGAGGGCAACAATAACTTGTCCTGCCCAATGCAGAGGGAAGAGCAGAACTCCCACCCTTGTCTCACTTTCTCTCCCCCCTCTCTCTGTCTGCCCCCACTCTTCCCTCTTCCCACCTGCTCCTTCCCCCTGTCCATCCCTCACTCTCCCTCCTACTCTGCTTTCCCTCTCTCCCCCTCTGCCCTCTCTCTCATTCTCTTTCACCCTTTTCCACTCTTCCTTTCTTCCCTAAGGAACCCTTGGGAAGCAATGGTCACAATGTGACTGAGTTCAACTTGAAATTTGATAGGGAGAAAGTAAAGTCTGACATAGCAGTATTTCGGTGGAGTAAGGGAAATTACAGTGGTACGAGAGAGGAGTTGGCCAAAGTAAATTGGAAGGAGCTGCTGGCAGGGATGACAGCAGAGCAGCAATGGTGTGGGTTTCTGGGAGAAATGAGGAAGGTGCAGGATTGATGGATTCCAGAAATTAAAAAATACTCAGATGGTAAAATAATGCAACTATGGCTGATGTAAAAACAAAAGAGATGGTTGTTGACTTCAGGAGGGCACAGAGCGACCACTCCCCGCTGAACATCAACGGCTCCTGGGTAGAGATCATAAAGAGCATCAAATTTCTTGGTGTTCACCTGGCGGAGGATCTCACCTTGTCCCTCAACACCAGCTCCATAGCAAAGAAAGCCCAGCAGTGTCTCTACTTTCTGCGAAGGCTGAGGAAAGTCCATCTCCCACCCCCCATCCCCATCACATTCTACAGGGGTTGTATTGAGAGCATCCTGAGCAGCTGCATCATTGCCTGGTTCAGAAATTGCACCATCTCAGATCGCAAGACTCTGCAGCAGATAGTGAGGTCAGCTGAGAAGATGATCGGGGTCTCTCTTCCCGCCATCACGGACATTTACACTACACGCTGCATCCGCAAAGCAAACAGCATTACGAAGGACCCCAAGCACCCCTCATACAATCTCTTCTCCCTCCTGCCGTCTGGGAAAAGGCTCCAAAGCATTCGGGCTCTCACGACCAGACTATGTAACAGTTTCTTTCCTCGAGCTATCAGACTCCTCAATACCCAGAACCTGGACTGACACCTTACTGCCCTATTGTCCTGTTTATTATTTATTGTAATGCCTGCACTGTTTTTGTGCACTTTTTGCAGTCCAGTGTAGGTCTGTAGTCTAGTGTAGCTTTCTCTGTGTTGTTTTTTTTTACGTAGTGTAGTCTAGTTTTTGTACTGTGTCATGTAACACCATGGTCCTGAAAAACGTTGTCTCATTTTTACTGTGTACTGTACCAGCAGTTATGGTTGAAATGACAATAAAAGTGACTTGACTTGACTTGAAAGTAGAGGGCATACAACAAAGCAAAAATTAGCGAGAAGATAAAGGATTGGAAAGATTTAAAAAGCCGCAGAAAGCAACTGAAGAATCATTAGGGGGGAAAAGTTGAAATATGAAAGCAAGCTGGCAAACATGAAAGTGGATAGTAAAAGCTTTCTCAAGTATAGGAAAAATAAAAGAGAGATGAGGTGGACATAGAACCACTAGAAAATGAGACCAGAGAAGTAATAACGGGGGACAAGGAGATGGCAGATGAACGAAATGAGGATGTCTTCACTGTGGAAAACACTAGCAGTATACTGGGTGTTAAGGGTGTGAGGGAAGAGAAGTGAGTGCAGTTACTGTTACAAGGGAGTAGGTGCTGAAAGACCTAAAGGTACATAAGCCACCTGCACTCAATGAACTGCACCCTAGGGTTCTGAAAGAGATAGCAGTAGAGATTGTGGAGGCAGTAGTAATGATTTTCAGGAATCTTTGGACTCTGGTATGGTTCCGGAGGATGAGAAAATTGCAGAAGTCACTCCACTCTTTAAGAAAGGAGGAAGGCAGCAGAAAGGAAATTAAAGACCAGTTAGCCTGACCTCAGTGGTTAGGAAGATGTTGGAGTCAATCATTAAGGACGAGGTGAAGGAGTACTTGCTGACACAGGACAAGATAGGACAAAGTCAGCATGGTTTCCTTCAGGGAAGATCCTGCCTGATGAACCTGTTGGAATTCTTTAAGGAAATTACAAGTAGGATAGATAAAGGGGATGTATATTTGGACTTTCAGAAGGCCTTTGACAAGGTGCCACACATGAGGCTGCTTACCAAGTTAAGAGCTCATGGTATTACAGGAAAGTTACTAACGTGCTTAGAGCTTTGGCTGATTGGAAGGAGGCAGCGAGTGGGAATAAAAGGATCCTTTGCCAGTTGGCTCTGGTGACTAGTGGAGTTCCACTGGGGTCGACTTCTTTTCATGCTGTTCATCAATGATTTAGATGATGGAATACATGGCTTTGTTGCCAAGTTTGCCGATGATATGAAGATTGGTGGAGGGGCAGGTAGCGTTGAACGGGTAGGATGCAGAAGGAATTAGATTAAGAGAATGGGCAAGAAAGTGGCAAATGAAATATAATGTCGGAAAATGCATGGTCATGCTCTTTGGTAGTAGAAATAAATGTGCAGACTATCTTTTAACTGGGGAGAAAATCCAAAAATCTGAGATGCAAAGGGACTTGGCAGTCCTTGTGCAGAACACCCTAAACGTTAATTTGCAGGTTGAGTCGGTGGTGAGGAAGGCAAATGCAATGTTAGCACTCATTTCACGAGGTCTAGAATGCAAGAGCAGGGATGTGATGCTGAGGCTTTATAAGGCACTGGTGAGGCCTCACCTTGAGTGTTGTGAACAGTTTTGGGCTCCTTATTTAAGGAATGATGTGCTGGCATTGAAGACGGTTCAGAAGAGGTTCACAAGGATGATTCTGGGAATGAAAGGGTTATCATATGAGGAACGTTTGATGGCTTTAGGTCTGCATTTGCTGGAATTAAGAAGGATTGGGGGGATCTCACCGAAACCTGTTGAATAGTGTAAGACCAAGAAAGAGTAGATGTGGAAAGGATGTTTGCCATGGTGGGGGAGTCTAAGACAAGATAGCACAGCCTCAGGATAGAGGGCTGTCCATTTAAAACAGAGATGCAGAGAGATTTCTTTAGCCAGAAGGTAGTGAATTTGTGGAACTTGTTATCACAGGCAGCTGTGGAGTCCAGGATGTTGGGTGTATTTAAGGCAGAAATTGATAAGCTCTTGATTGGCCACAGCATCAAAGCTTACAGGGAGAATGTCGGGCAGTGTGGCTGAGGAGAGGATAAAAAAGAATCAGCTGTGATTGAACGGCAGAGCAGACTTGGTGGGTCTGCTCCTATGTCTTGTGGTTCTACAGCATTTTTTGTGTGATGCTTCATATAGTGGACCACCTCCAGCCCTTTACCTCTTCCATGTATCATCTCCCAGCTTCTTAGTCCATTTGCCCTTCCTCTCTCCTGGTCACATCAATCCCCTGCCAGTGTTTACTCCTCTTCACCCCTCCCTCCCTTTCAAATCCTGATGAAGGGTCTCTGCCCAAAACGTGAACTATTTATTCTCCTTCAACGATCCTGCTGACTTGCAGAGTTCTCCAGCAGTTTGTGTGGGTTTGGCAGTGGGTAGCCTCCTAGTGACCTTAGTGAGGACAAATACCTCATCATTAAGGTCCCCAAGTTGGGTGACCACTTGGATCTATGACATAGAGCAAAACCTTTGTTCTGTGAAGATGCAAGTACTGGGATGAGAGGGGTACCCTATCCCCCCCAAAAAAATCAATGCATATTCTTTCCAGAGAATCAGAGATGATGTGACAGGATAGATGATGTTGAGATGTTTCCACCAGTGGCAGATTCTTGAATTCGAGGACATAGCTACAAGATTAGAGAGTGCTCATTTTAAATGGAGAACAATTTCTCAAAGAGGGTGATGAACCTCTAGAATTCTGTCCGTCAGGGGACTATGGAGGTTGGGATATTTAAATAGAAGCAGGTAGTTTCTGAAATATTGAAGACTTGGTGTCTCTGGGGAAAGTGGCACAGAAGAGGCATTGACCACTCAAACAGGGGCAGGTTTGAGGAACCTAGTCTTCTGATAAACACAAGAGATTCTGCAGATGCTGGAAATCCAGAGTAATGCACATGAAATGATGGAGGAACTCAGCAGGTCAGGCAACACCGATGGAAATGAATAAACAGTCAATATTTTGGGCTGAGGCCCTTCATTAAGACTGGAAAGGAAGGGGAAGATGCCAGGATAAGAAAGTGGGGTGACGGGAAGGAGGACGAGTTAGAAGGTGATAGGTGAAGCCAGGTGAGTGGGAAAGGTGAAGGACTGGAGAAGAAGGAATCTGATAGGAGAGGAGAGTGGACCATAGGAGAAAGGGAAGATGGATCTGCACCAGAGGGAGGTGATAGGCAGGTGAGAAGAGGTGAGAATCCAGAGTATGGAATAGCAGAGAAGCAAAACATTACCAGAAGGGGAAATCAATGTTCATGTCCCCTATTGGAGGCTACTTAGATAAAATATGAAATGTTGTTCCTTCACCCTGAGAGTGGCCTCATCATGGTGGAAGAGGAGGCTGTGAGCAGACATGTTGGAATGGGGTTAGGAATTAAAATGTTTGGCCACCGGGAAATACAACTTTTGGCGGACAGAACGGAGGTGTTGGACAAAGCAGTTCCCCAACTTATGTCGGGTCTCACCACTGTAGAGGAGGCTGCATCGGAAGCACTGGGTACAATGAACGACCCCGGCGGATTCGCAAATGAGGTGTTACCTCACCTGAGGACCTGAACAGAGGTGAGGGAGGAGGTGAGAAGGCAGGTGTAGCATTTCTGTCGTATGCAGGGATAAATGTGAGTCTTCTGATGTTCTAGGTTGTATCCTTCTCTAACTAACACTGCTCACATCCTGAAGCCCAGCAGTCAGACTCCAGCCTCTGCAACCTCTCCCATCTGCATTCTTTCACTCCTCTGCAACGTTACTTCGAGGTGAAGTTTTCCTCCTCTCTCAGACAGATGCTCCTTCATGATTGCTAGTCCTTCCCGCCACCATTTTGTACTGAATGTTTCCCCTCTTTCATACCAGATGTAGGGACTCGATTCAAGTTGTCAACTGTCCACATCCCTTCACAGATGCTGCCTGACCTTTGAGTTTCTCCTCTATTGCGTGCATTGCTCTAAGCATCTCTCGTGTCTCTGACATGTGCCTGTTTCTGAGGTGATACCAGCTTGGCCACCAAACCTGGTGTTTTCCTACTCCAAATGTGACTCAGTATCCCCCCAGCCAAATCTGGACCAACCTTACCCATCGTACCTCTCCACCTAAATCCAGTTTATTGTGATAAATATCTGATCAGGCATATGAGGATCTGCACCTCCTGTTGGCAAATGAGATGGTCAGCATGGAGACAATGGGCAGAGCGGCCATTTTGCTGTCTGGCTGCATGAATCAGCGTCTGGACTAGTTAGCGCTTTGGGTGATTCTATAGAAATCTAAGTCTTGCTTCAGCCTGAGTGGGCAATCCTCACCTGTGTATGTAGCCAAGGTCATGTACAGAGCCGATGGCCAGCGCAAGTTCCGCGAGGTAAAACCGTGCCATGTCTTCCGGGAATCGATCACCAAACTGGCTCAGTAGTGTCAGGAAATCTCCTCCCGCGTAATAATCCATGATGAAATACTGAAAAGGTGAGGAGGAGACCCAGAAATTTAATACAAAGCCCGTCTGACCAAAAGACAAACAGAAGGAGCGGCATCAGGCCATTTGGCCCATTGCGTCTCCTCCACCATTCCATCATGTTTGGTTTATCATCCCTCTCAACTCTGTTCTCCTGCCTTCTCCCTGTAACCTTTGATATCCCAACAACCTCTGATTTAAATGTACCCAATGGCATGGCCTCCATCATTATCCGTGGTAATAAATGCCAGAGATTCAAGTCTTCTGGCTAAAGAAATTCCTCCTCATAGTTTTATCTGTGGAGTGGACATTCCCCTGTATCACGGCCTTAAATGGTAACTGCTCTGCCCAAGTTCACAAGAAACTGCATTTGAGTTATGGACGTAAGAAGGAGAAACTGTCTCCCCTGCATGGACTCTATCTCCACTTCCTGCTGCCTCTGGAAGACAGCCCTTCCCACAGCAGGCATTCTCTCTTCTTCCACCTCCCACCAGGCAGAAGATAAAAACACTAGCTTGAGGACACATACCAACAGCTTCAGTCCACTGTTATCAAACACTTGAACTGACCTCTTTCCGAACTCCTGATCTCCTGGTCTACCTCATCGCAGCCCCTGCACAGTATGTATCTCCCTGCACTGCACTTTCTCTGTAACCATTCTGAAATCTGCCTTTTCCTGTTGTGCCACTCTGATGATCACGCAGACAAGAGTTTTCCACCGTATCTCAGTACATGTTACAATATGAACAAACGACCAACTGTCGGTCCCATAGGAAGGGGTCTGCCATACAGGACAAACACACAGATGATGGTGAAGTTTCAAAATGTTCTTCCATGTAGAGGCAGAGAACATCCCAAGCAGAGATACTGTAATAGATGAGTTATAGACTCATTCAGCATGAAAACAGGTCATTCAACCCAACTACTGCTTGAGTTATCGAGCACTATAGCTCAGAGACGGGCCAATCTAGTCTGTTTTCCTGCCTTGTCCCATCGAACTGCATCTGGACCATAGGCCTCCACATCCCTCCCATTCGTGTACTTATCCAAACTTCTCTTAAATGTTGCATCCATCACTTCCTCTGTAAGCCCTTTTCATATTTGCTCCACCCTCTGACTGAAGAAGCTGCCCCTCATATTTCCCCTTTCACCCTTAACCCCAGACCTTTAGTTCTATTCTCACCCAACCTCAGTGGAAAAAAGTCTGCTTGCATTTCTCCTATCTTAACCCCTCATCATTTTTATACCTCTATCAAATCTCCCCTCATTCTCCTATCCCAGGGAATAAAGCCCTAACCTATTTAATTTTTCCCTATAACTCGTGTCCCATTTGCCTTTGTTTGCCCATAGCCCTTTAAACCTTTCCTATCGATGTACCTGTCCTCAGTTACTCCCTCTGATACTGATCTCCTTCTGGGTGAAGAATTTGCTTTTCATGTTCCTATTAAATTTTCCCACTCTCAACATAAAACTATACAGTTTAATTCTTGAACCTCCAATCCTTGGCAAACCTATGTGTGTTCACCCTATCCACGTTCCTCATGAGGTCACTCTCTCTCCTGCACTCCAGTGACTAAAGTGCCCACCTGCCCAACCTTACTCCATAAGACAGTCCTTCAAATCCTGGTAATATACTCAAAATCTCATTTGCACACTTCCCTGCATATTTCCAATGGCAGGGTAACCGAAGCTGAACAGAATATTCCAAATGCAGCCTCAACAAAGTCTTGTAGAAATGATTGGCAAGTTGGTTTATTATTGTCATATATACTGAAGTACAGTGAAAGACATACATACAGATTGCAACAGAGCATTGAGGTAGTACAAGTTAGAGCAATAACAGAATGCAGAACAAAGTGTAACAGATAGAGAGGGAGTGCAGTGCAGATAGACTATAAGGTGCAAGGTCACAAGGTAAACTGGGAGGTCAAGAGTCCTTCTTATTGTATTAGGAATCCATTCAATGGTCTTATGGCAACCCTTGAGAATGGTAGTTCGTGCTTCTGCCTGATGATGAAGAGGAGAGGAGAGAATGTCTGGGGTAGGTGGTGTCTTTGGATATATTGGCTACTTCACCGAAGCAGAGGAGACGTGCAGACAGAGTCTTCAGACGGGAGGCTGGGTTCTGTAATGTGTCCACAACTCTCTGCAGATTCCTGCAGTCCTGCGTAGGACAGTTGCTACATCGATCTTCAGATCTCTGGATATTGACAGACAAAGGGCTTGTGAAGAAGAATGGCACTGAGGTAGATCACCATGATCTTACTGAGTGATGGAATAGGCTCAAAGGACCGAATGGCCTAATCTTGTTTCTTTTTTATTATTATTATCTCTTCAGGGGGAGGAAATCAGAGCCAGTCCTCATCCGAGGGTCAGAGGTGGAGAGGGTCAGCAACTTTAAATTCCTGGATGTTATTATTTCAGAGGGCCTGTCCTGGGTCAGTACGTAAGTGCAATTACCAAGAAAGCACAGCAGCGCCTCTACCTCCTCGGGAGTTTGTGAAGATTCAGCATGACATCTAAAACTTCGACAAACTTTTACAGATGAGTGGTGGAGAGTGTATTGACTGGCTACATCACAGCCTGGTATGGAAACACCAATGCCCTTGAATGGAAAAGCCTACAAAAAGTAGTGGATATGGCCCAGTCCGTCACAGGTAAAGCTTCTCCCACCACTGAGGACCTAGACAAGGTGTTGTCGCAGGAAAGCAGCATCCATCATCAGAGACACCCACCACCCAGCTCATGATCTTTTCTCTTTGCTGCCATCGGGAAGGAGGGACAGGAGCCTCTGGACTCACATCACCAGGTTCAGGAACATCAGACTCTTGAAATAGAGGGAACTTCAGTCAACTTCACTCGCCCCATCGCTGAACTGTTCCCACAACTTATGGATTCACTTTCAAAGACTCTTCATATCATGTGCTCGATATTTATTGTTTATTTATTTATTGTTATTATTTTTTTCTCTTTGTATTTGTACAGCCTGTTGTCTTTTGCACACTGGTTGAACGCCCAAGTTGGTGTGGTCTTTCATTAATTCTATTGGGTTATTGTTCTGTTATGGATATATTGAGTATGCCTGCAAGAAATGGATCTTAGGGTTGTACATGGTTGTAAGTAAAACACAGGTATCAAAAGTCACCTGAAGGAAGAGTATGAAGATCTCTTACTGGGTTTACCCGTCAACCATTCTGACCTGCAGTCGCCTCCTGAAGACAGTGCAGGCTCGGACTCAGACTGCGGTAGTGAGGGAGGTCTGCACTGTTGTAGGGACACTACAGAAGTAGCAGTGTAGTCAGGTACCCCAGCTGTTGGCTGAAATACTGAATCAGTGTTGGCTGATGTTGTTGAACGGAGAATGTGATTCTCACTGTGATGGCAGTGAGTGAAGACATTCCAGACAGGAGAAACTGCTTGGTGACAAACTCTTCAGATTCAGATTCATTATCACGTGTACTTGTGTCAACAACTAGCACAACCCAAGGAACAAAACACACAAATAGCTGGAGGAACTCACATCAGGCAGCATCTACAGAGAAGAATAAACAGTCAATGTTCCAGGTTGAGACCCTTCATCAGAACCAGGGATGTACAGGGGTCTGCCTGCAAACATTCTGTGGCCAAAATAGCATGCCCACAACGTTCGACACAACACAGAACAATACAAGCACCAACAACAACAACAACAAGAAAACAAGCCCCTTCCCCACCCTCTCACACATGCACAGACAGGCCTCTAACCCCAGAACAGGTGAACTGCAGGCACCCCCGGTCCTTGGCCCCAGACTTACCAGGTGATCCTCATCCTGAAAGGCAAAGTGGAGCTTGGTAATCCATCGACTGTCCCCATTGACCAGAATCTCGCGCTCCTCATGGAAACGGGCAGTCTAAAGACATGGAAGCTATTAGCTGATTTAACCAAAAACTGGCTCCCTGGTGCTCCAGATTCTGATTTCTATTCCAGTCTGTTCTAGGGAGCCAATTCAACAACCATTTGCCATTCTGTGGTAATTAGCTCTCTCACTGACCAAAGCCCAGGTTGGGTTCAAAAGCTGTTCCTCACGTCAGTTAGGAGCACAAGCAGATTGCTGGAGGAACTCAGCAGAACAGGCAACAACGTGGAGAAGAAAGAATAAACTGTCATCATTTCAGGCCAAGACCCTTCATCAGAACAATCTGGTCTTTATAAGGGGTTCCAGCCCGAAACGTCGACTGTTTATTAATTTCCATAGGTGCTGCCTGACCTGCTGAGTTCCTTCAGCACTTTGTGTGTGTTGCTTTGGATTTCCATCATCTGCACAACCTCTTGCACTCCTCATTTCAGTTAGCAGCTATTCATCTTATCACAGCCCACATCTTAAAGGTTTTGTTAGCGAATGACAGCACTGTGTAGAGAGAACTTTACTCTGCACCCATTTATTTTTATTTCAATATAACCCACAGAGGAAACCAGAGCACCCGGAGGAAACCGGAGCACCCGGAGGAAACCAGAGCACCCGGAGGAAACCGGAGCACCCGGAGGAAACCAGAGCACCCGGAGGAAACCGGAGCACCCGGAGTAAACCAGAGCACCCGGAGGAAACCGGAGCACCCGGAGGAAACCCCATGTGATCACAGGGAGAATGTGCAGACAGAGAAGACAGAACCTGTTCTGTAAAGTGATGTGCTCACTGCTGCACTACCCTGTCGCCCATTTGGGATGGGCAATGCTACAACCCAGAGGTCCCTACCGTCTCTTTGCTTAACATGTCCCACTTGTTCATCCTCTTCATTGCATACACGCGATCGGTGAACTTCAGCCTCACCACTGCAATCTGTCGGGAGAGAGAGGGAGCATAGGTCCACATCAGCACTCTGCACAACTCCCCACTGCCCACTGCCCACTCTGCACACCTCCCCAGCTGCTGACTGCCCACTCTGCACACCTCCCCACTGCCCACTGCCCACTCTGCACACCTCCCCACTGCCCACTCTGCACACCTACCCTCTGCTCACTCTGCACACCTCCCCACTGCCCACTCTGCACACCTCCCCAGTGCCCACTCTGCACACCTCCCCACTGCCCACTCTGCACACCTCCCCACTGCCCACTCTGCACACCTACCCTCTGCCCACTCTGCACACCTCCCCAGTGCCCACTGCCCACTCTGCACACCTACCCTCTGCCCACTCTGCACACCTTCCCAGTGCCCACTGCCCACTCTGCACACCTACCCTCTGCCCACTCTGCACACCTCCCCAGTGCCCACTCTGCACACCTACCCACTGTCCACTCTGCACACCTCCCCAGTGCCCACTGCCCACTCTGCACACCTCCCCAGTGCCCACTGCCCACTCTGCACACCTACCCTCTGCCCACTCTGCACACCTCCCCAGTGCCCACTCTGCACACCTCCCCAGTGCCCACTCTGCACACCTCCCCAGCTGCCCACTGCCCACTCTGCACACCTCCCCACTGCCCACTCTGCACACCTCCCCACTGCCCACTCTGCACACCTCCCCAGCTGCCCACTGCCCACTCTGCACACCTCCCCAGCTGCCCACTGCCCACTCTGCACACCTCCCCACTGCCCACTCTGCACACCTCCCCACTGCCCACTGCCCACTCTGCACACCTCCCCAGCTGCCCACTGCCCACTCTGCACACCTCCCCACTGCCCACTCTGCACACCTCCCCACTGCCCACTGCCCACTCTGCACACCTCCCCAGCTGCCCACTGCCCACTCTGCACACCTCCCCACTGCCCACTCTGCACACCTCCCCACTGCCCACTGCCCACTCTGCACACCTCCCCACTGCCCACTCTGCACACCTCCCCACTGCCCACTGCCCACTCTGCACACCTCCCCAGCTGCCCACTCTGCACACCTCCCCAGCTGCCCACTCTGCACACCTCCCCAGTGCCCACTGCCCACTTTGCACACCTCCCCAGCTGCCCACTCTGCACACCTCCCCACTGCCCACTCTGCACACCTCCCCAGCTGCCCACTCTGCACACCTCCCCAGTGCCCACTTTGCACACCTCCCCACTGCCCACTCTGCACACCTCCCCACTGCCCACTCTGCACACCTCCCCACTGCCCACTGCCCACTCTGCACACCTCCCCACTGCCCACTGCCCACTCTGCACACCTCCCCACTGCCCACTCTGCACACCTCCCCAGCTGCCCACTCTGCACACCTCCCCACTGCCCACTGCCCACTCTGCACACCTCCCCAGTGCCCACTTTGCACACCTCCCCAGCTCCCCACTGCCCACTCTGCACACCTCCCCAGCTCCCCACTGCCCACTCTGCACACCTCCCCACTGCCCACTCTGCACACCTCCCCAGTGCCCACTGCCCACTGCACACCTCCCCAGCTGCCCACTCTGCACACCTCCCCAGTGCCCACTGCCCACTCTGCACACCTCCCCAGTGCCCACTCTGCACACCTCCCCAGTGCCCACTGCCCACTCTGCACACCTCCCCAGTGCCCACTCTGCACACCTCCCCAGTGCCCACTGCCCACTCTGCACACCTCCCCAGTGCCCACTGCCCACTCTGCACACCTCCCCAGTGCCCACTCTGCACACCTCCCCACTGCCCACTGCCCACTCTGCACACCTCCCCACTGCCCACTCTGCACACCTCCCCACTGCCCACTCTGCACACCTCCCCACTGCCCACTCTGCACACCTCCCCAGCTGCCCACTCTGCACACCTCCCCACTGCCCACTGCCCACTCTGCACACCTCCCCACTGCCCACTCTGCACACCTCCCCAGCTGCCCACTCTGCACACCTCCCCACTGCCCACTGCCCACTCTGCACACCTCCCCAGTGCCCACTTTGCACACCTCCCCAGCTCCCCACTGCCCACTCTGCACACCTCCCCAGTGCCCACTCTGCACACCTCCCCAGTGCCCACTGCCCACTCTGCACACCTCCCCAGTGCCCACTCTGCACACCTCCCCAGTGCCCACTGCCCACTCTGCACACCTCCCCAGTGCCCACTGCCCACTCTGCACACCTCCCCAGTGCCCACTCTGCACACCTCCCCACTGCCCACTGCCCACTCTGCACACCTCCCCACTGCCCACTCTGCACACCTCCCCACTGCCCACTCTGCACACCTCCCCACTGCCCACTCTGCACACCTCCCCAGCTGCCCACTCTGCACACCTCCCCACTGCCCACTGCCCACTCTGCACACCTCCCCACTGCCCACTCTGCACACCTCCCCAGCTGCCCACTCTGCACACCTCCCCACTGCCCACTGCCCACTCTGCACACCTCCCCAGTGCCCACTTTGCACACCTCCCCAGCTCCCCACTGCCCACTCTGCACACCTCCCCAGCTCCCCACTGCCCACTCTGCACACCTCCCCACTGCCCACTCTGCACACCTCCCCAGTGCCCACTGCCCACTGCACACCTCCCCAGCTGCCCACTCTGCACACCTCCCCAGTGCCCACTGCCCACTCTGCACACCTCCCCAGTGCCCACTCTGCACACCTCCCCAGTGCCCACTGCCCACTCTGCACACCTCCCCAGTGCCCACTCTGCACACCTCCCCAGTGCCCACTGCCCACTCTGCACACCTCCCCAGTGCCCACTGCCCACTCTGCACACCTCCCCAGTGCCCACTCTGCACACCTCCCCACTGCCCACTGCCCACTCTGCACACCTCCCCACTGCCCACTCTGCACACCTCCCCACTGCCCACTCTGCACACCTCCCCACTGCCCACTCTGCACACCTCCCCAGCTGCCCACTCTGCACACCTCCCCACTGCCCACTGCCCACTCTGCACACCTCCCCAGTGCCCACTTTGCACACCTCCCCAGCTCCCCACTGCCCACTCTGCACACCTCCCCAGTGCCCACTGCCCACTGCACACCTCCCCAGCTGCCCACTCTGCACACCTCCCCAGCTGCCCACTCTGCACACCTCCCCAGTGCCCACTCTGCACACCTCCCCACTGCCCACTGCCCACTGCACACCTCCCCAGCTGCCCACTCTGCACACCTCCCCACTGCCCACTGCCCACTCTGCACACCTCCCCAGTGCCCACTTTGCACACCTCCCCAGCTCCCCACTGCCCACTCTGCACACCTCCCCAGCTCCCCACTGCCCACTCTGCACACCTCCCCACTGCCCACTCTGCACACCTCCCCAGTGCCCACTGCCCACTGCACACCTCCCCAGCTGCCCACTCTGCACACCTCCCCAGTGCCCACTGCCCACTCTGCACACCTCCCCAGTGCCCACTCTGCACACCTCCCCAGTGCCCACTGCCCACTCTGCACACCTCCCCAGTGCCCACTCTGCACACCTCCCCAGTGCCCACTGCCCACTCTGCACACCTCCCCAGTGCCCACTGCCCACTCTGCACACCTCCCCAGTGCCCACTCTGCACACCTCCCCACTGCCCACTGCCCACTCTGCACACCTCCCCACTGCCCACTCTGCACACCTCCCCACTGCCCACTCTGCACACCTCCCCACTGCCCACTCTGCACACCTCCCCAGCTGCCCACTCTGCACACCTCCCCACTGCCCACTGCCCACTCTGCACACCTCCCCACTGCCCACTCTGCACACCTCCCCAGCTGCCCACTCTGCACACCTCCCCACTGCCCACTGCCCACTCTGCACACCTCCCCAGTGCCCACTTTGCACACCTCCCCAGCTCCCCACTGCCCACTCTGCACACCTCCCCAGTGCCCACTCTGCACACCTCCCCAGTGCCCACTGCCCACTCTGCACACCTCCCCAGTGCCCACTCTGCACACCTCCCCAGTGCCCACTGCCCACTCTGCACACCTCCCCAGTGCCCACTGCCCACTCTGCACACCTCCCCAGTGCCCACTCTGCACACCTCCCCACTGCCCACTGCCCACTCTGCACACCTCCCCACTGCCCACTCTGCACACCTCCCCACTGCCCACTCTGCACACCTCCCCACTGCCCACTCTGCACACCTCCCCAGCTGCCCACTCTGCACACCTCCCCACTGCCCACTGCCCACTCTGCACACCTCCCCACTGCCCACTCTGCACACCTCCCCAGCTGCCCACTCTGCACACCTCCCCACTGCCCACTGCCCACTCTGCACACCTCCCCAGTGCCCACTTTGCACACCTCCCCAGCTCCCCACTGCCCACTCTGCACACCTCCCCAGCTCCCCACTGCCCACTCTGCACACCTCCCCACTGCCCACTCTGCACACCTCCCCAGTGCCCACTGCCCACTGCACACCTCCCCAGCTGCCCACTCTGCACACCTCCCCAGTGCCCACTGCCCACTCTGCACACCTCCCCAGTGCCCACTCTGCACACCTCCCCAGTGCCCACTGCCCACTCTGCACACCTCCCCAGTGCCCACTCTGCACACCTCCCCAGTGCCCACTGCCCACTCTGCACACCTCCCCAGTGCCCACTCTGCACACCTCCCCACTGCCCACTGCCCACTCTGCACACCTCCCCACTGCCCACTCTGCACACCTCCCCACTGCCCACTCTGCACACCTCCCCACTGCCCACTCTGCACACCTCCCCAGCTGCCCACTCTGCACACCTCCCCAGTGCCCACTTTGCACACCTCCCCACTGCCCACTCTGCACACCTCCCCACTGCCCACTCTGCACACCTCCCCACTGCCCACTGCCCACTCTGCACACCTCCCCACTGCCCACTGCCCACTCTGCACACCTCCCCACTGCCCACTCTGCACACCTCCCCAGCTGCCCACTCTGCACACCTCCCCACTGCCCACTGCCCACTCTGCACACCTCCCCAGTGCCCACTTTGCACACCTCCCCAGCTCCCCACTGCCCACTCTGCACACCTCCCCAGCTCCCCACTGCCCACTCTGCACACCTCCCCACTGCCCACTCTGCACACCTCCCCAGTGCCCACTGCCCACTGCACACCTCCCCAGCTGCCCACTCTGCACACCTCCCCAGTGCCCACTGCCCACTCTGCACACCTCCCCAGTGCCCACTCTGCACACCTCCCCAGTGCCCACTGCCCACTCTGCACACCTCCCCAGTGCCCACTGCCCACTCTGCACACCTCCCCAGTGCCCACTCTGCACACCTCCCCAGCTGCCCACTCTGCACACCTCCCCAGTGCCCACTCTGCACACCTCCCCAGTGCCCACTGCCCACTCTGCACACCTCCCCAGTGCCCACTGCCCACTCTGCACACCTCCCCAGTGCCCACTCTGCACACCTCCCCACTGCCCACTGCCCACTCTGCACACCTCCCCACTGCCCACTCTGCACACCTCCCCACTGCCCACTCTGCACACCTCCCCACTGCCCACTCTGCACACCTCCCCAGCTGCCCACTCTGCACACCTCCCCACTGCCCACTGCCCACTCTGCACACCTCCCCAGTGCCCACTTTGCACACCTCCCCAGCTCCCCACTGCCCACTCTGCACACCTCCCCAGTGCCCACTGCCCACTGCACACCTCCCCAGCTGCCCACTCTGCACACCTCCCCAGCTGCCCACTCTGCACACCTCCCCAGTGCCCACTCTGCACACCTCCCCACTGCCCACTGCCCACTGCACACCTCCCCAGCTGCCCACTCTGCACACCTCCCCACTGCCCACTGCCCACTGCACACCTCCCCACTGCCCACTCTGCACACCTCCCCACTGCCCACTCTGCACACCTCCCCAGCTGCCCACTCTGCACACCTCCCCAGTGCCCACTCTGCACACCTCCCCAGCTCCCCACTGCCCACTCTGCACACCTCCCCAGTGCCCACTGCCCACTCTGCACACCTCCCCAGTGCCCACTCTGCACACCTCCCCAGTGCCCACTGCCCACTCTGCACACCTCCCCAGTGCCCACTCTGCACACCTCCCCAGTGCCCACTCTGCACACCTCCCCAGCTGCTCACTCTGCACACCTCCCCAGTGCCCACTCTGCACACCTCCCCACTGCCCACTGCCCACTGCACACCTCCCCAGCTGCCCACTCTGCACACCTCCCCACTGCCCACTGCCCACTCTGCACACCTCCCCAGTGCCCACTTTGCACACCTCCCCAGCTCCCCACTGCCCACTCTGCACACCTCCCCAGTGCCCACTGCCCACTGCACACCTCCCCAGCTGCCCACTCTGCACACCTCCCCAGCTGCCCACTCTGCACACCTCCCCAGTGCCCACTCTGCACACCTCCCCACTGCCCACTGCCCACTGCACACCTCCCCAGCTGCCCACTCTGCACACCTCCCCACTGCCCACTGCCCACTGCACACCTCCCCACTGCCCACTCTGCACACCTCCCCACTGCCCACTCTGCACACCTCCCCACTGCCCACTCTGCACACCTCCCCAGCTGCCCACTCTGCACACCTCCCCAGTGCCCACTCTGCACACCTCCCCAGCTCCCCACTGCCCACTCTGCACACCTCCCCAGTGCCCACTGCCCACTCTGCACACCTCCCCAGTGCCCACTCTGCACACCTCCCCAGTGCCCACTGCCCACTCTGCACACCTCCCCAGTGCCCACTCTGCACACCTCCCCAGTGCCCACTCTGCACACCTCCCCAGCTGCCCACTCTGCACACCTCCCCAGTGCCCACTCTGCACACCTCCCCACTGCCCACTGCACACCTCCCCAGCTGCCCACTCTGCACACCTCCCCACTGCCCACTGCCCACTGCACACCTCCCCACTGCCCACTCTGCACACCTCCCCACTGCCCACTCTGCACACCTCCCCACTGCCCACTGCCCACTACACACCTCCCCACTGCCCACTCTGCACACCTCCCCACTGCCCACTGCCCACTCTGCACACCTCCCCACTGCCCACTCTGCACACCTCCCCAGCTGCCCACTCTGCACACCTCCCCACTGCCCACTGCCCACTCTGCACACCTCCCCAGTGCCCACTTTGCACACCTCCCCAGCTCCCCACTGCCCACTCTGCACACCTCCCCAGTGCCCACTGCCCACTGCACACCTCCCCAGCTGCCCACTCTGCACACCTCCCCAGCTGCCCACTCTGCACACCTCCCCAGTGCCCACTCTGCACACCTCCCCACTGCCCACTGCCCACTGCACACCTCCCCAGCTGCCCACTCTGCACACCTCCCCACTGCCCACTGCCCACTGCACACCTCCCCACTGCCCACTCTGCACACCTCCCCACTGCCCACTCTGCACACCTCCCCACTGCCCACTCTGCACACTTCCCCACTGCCCACTGCCCACTGCACACCTCCCCACTGCCCACTCTGCACACCTCCCCAGCTGCCCACTCTGCACACCTCCCCACTGCCCACTCTGCACACTTCCCCACTGCCCACTGCCCACTGCACACCTCCCCACTGCCCACTCTGCACACCTCCCCAGCTGCCCACTCTGCACACCTCCCCACTGCCCACTCTGCACACCTCCCCAGCTGCCCACTCTGCACACCTCCCCACTGCCCACTCTGCACACCTCCCCAGCTGCCCACTCTGCACACCTCCCCACTGCCCACTCTGCACACCTCCCCAGCTGCCCACTCTGCACACCTCCCCAGTGCCCACTCTGCACACCTCCCCACTGCCCACTGCCCACTGCACACCTCCCCACTGCCCACTCTGCACACCTCCCCAGCTGCCCACTCTGCACACCTCCCCACTGCCCACTCTGCACACTTCCCCACTGCCCACTGCCCACTGCACACCTCCCCACTGCCCACTCTGCACACCTCCCCAGCTGCCCACTCTGCACACCTCCCCACTGCCCACTCTGCACACCTCCCCAGCTGCCCACTCTGCACACCTCCCCAGTGCCCACTCTGCACACCTCCCCAGCTCCCCACTGCCCACTCTGCACACCTCCCCACTGCCCACTCTGCACACCTCCCCACTGCCCACTCTGCACACCTCCCCAGCTGCCCCCTCCGCACACCTCCCCAGCTCCCCACTGCCCACTCTGCACACCTCCCCACTGCCCACTCTGCACACCTCCCCACTGCCCACTCTGCACACCTCCCCAGTGCCCACTCTGCACACCTCCCCACTGCCCACTCTGCACACTTCCCCACTGCCCACTGCCCACTGCACACCTCCCCACTGCCCACTCTGCACACCTCCCCAGCTGCCCACTCTGCACACCTCCCCACTGCCCACTCTGCACACCTCCCCACTGCCCACTCTGCACACCTCCCCACTGCCCACTCTGCACACCTCCCCACTGCCCACTCTGCACACCTCCCCAGTGCCCACTCTGCACACCTCCCCAGTGCCCACTCTGCACACCTCCCCAGCTCCCCACTGCTCACTCTGCACACCTCCCCACTGCCCACTCTGCACACCTCCCCACTGCCCACTCTACACACCTCCCCAGCTGCCCACTCTGCACACCTCCCCACTGCCCACTCTGCACACCTCCCCACTGCCCACTCTACACACCTCCCCAGCTGCCCACTCTGCACACCTCCCCACTGCCCACTGCCCACTCTGCACACCTCCCCACTGCCCACTCTGCACACCTCCCCAGCTGCCCACTCTGCACACCTCCCCACTGCCCACTCTGCACACCTCCCCAGCTGCCCACTGCCCACTCTGCACACCTCCCCACTGCCCACTGCCTCAGTGCCACTTGCCTGTCTCCCACACACAAAATGCTGGAAGAACTCAGCAGGTTAGGCAGTGTAGTCACAAAGCACAACAACACAGAAACAGGCCCTTCAGCCCATCTACTTCATGCTGAATTGTTTATCTGCCTAGTGCCACCTACCAGCACTTGGAACAGAGTTCTCCAAACACCTCTATCCAAATTTCTTTTAAATATCACAACTGAACTCGTACACACCACTTTCACTGGCACCACCCTCAGATTCCCCTTGAATATTTCACCTTTCACCCAAAACCAAGGAAAAGCTTTCATGCATTTACCCTCGTAATTTAGCAAAGCTCTGTAAGATCTCCCCTCATTCTCCTAAACCCCCGGAATAAAATCCTAACATATCCCTGTAACTCAGGCCCTGAAGTCCTGGCAACATCCATCAGAATTTTCTCTGGACTCCTTCCATCTTATTGATACCTTCCCTGGAGGCAGCTGAGCAGAACTGCAAACAACGCTCCAAATTTGGCCTCACTCATGTGCTCAGTGCCCTGATTTATGAAGGCCTATCACAAAGCGTCCACGGAGGAAAATGGACAGTCAGTGTTTCAGGTTGAGACTCACCTGGACTGGAAAGAAAGACAGGAGATAACTAGAATAAAAAGATGGAGGCAGGGGGTAGAGCAAGACGTGGATCCAGTTGAGGAAAGGGTTGATGAGGGAATGTGAAGAATGAGAATAGCGTCAGAAGTTGGAAGATAATAGCTGGGAGTGTCAAACGGTTGAAGATGATAGAATCTGATAAGAGAGGAGGGAATAAATGAATTAACGTGGAAAAAGGAACCAGCGGAAGGGGTGTATGGATAATGGGCAGATGTTCTCTCCTATCAAATTTATCTTCAGCCCCTTGTCACTTCCACCTATCACCTCCCAGCTTCTGACATCATTCCCACTCTCTTCTTCCCTCACCAAGATATCCATCAGGTACTGGTTGCCTCGGAGTTGATCGTGGCCAATTATCGTGAACATTTATTTGAAGACAGCAGAGACTGTAGAACCTGCAATCTGGAGCAACACACAAAATGCTAGGGGAACTCAGCAGGTCAGGCAGCATCTGTGGAGGGAAATGAATAGTCGATATTTCAGCTTGAGACCCTTTCTAGACACAAAATGTCGACTGTCCACTTCCTTCCATAGATGTTGTCTGATCTGCTAAGCTCCCCCAGCACCATTGTCTGCTGCTGTAATGGTTTGATTGGTAGGAACAGTATTCAAGACAAGTTTTCACTCTGTCTTGGTACATGTGACAATAATAAACCAATATCAATACCTATATCAATTTATTTGTTGTCTTCCTCTGCCTAGTACTGAGCCGGGATGTCCCACTCTCAACGACTGGTTTCAACAGGCTGAGTACTGTATGTGTACCAATGGAAGCAATTCCAAATCAGCCTCTCATGGTGAAACTGACAGCTTCGAAGTTGCCTGATCAGTGTCGGAGGTTTATATGCATTTTTTCCCCAGATCTAGGTTGAATTTAATAATATTTATGGGAGTCTGTTCATAGGTATGAGAGGGTGTCATAGCGGCTCACGAGATCCTATTACAACTCGAGGAGTTGGAGTTCAATTCTGATGTCATTTATAAGGAGTTTACGCATTCTCCCTATGGAATGCATGGGTCTTCACGGGATCCTGTGGTTTCCGCCCACAGTCCAAAGACGTTAATTGTCCAATGGAAACTGTCCCGTGATTAGGCTGGGGTTAAATGGGGGTTTGCTGGCAGTGCAGCTCTAAGGGCTGGAAGGGCCTATTCTGTGCTCGATCCCTGTAATCAAAAGAAGTTGGGTGCCTGTGGACTGGGATTGGTCTGTAGATCTTTGTCAGGTGAAAAGCTCCCAGCTCATCTCCCTGGCTTACCTCGCTGAAGGCTCCTTTGCCGATGACTTTCAGGACGTCGAAGTCGCTCCTTTGCAGCTGCATATCCTTCACCTTCCTCACGACCGGGCCAGCTGCCGAGAGAGGAGGAAAGCAGGTGAGCCAGTGGCCTGTTTCTGACGCAGGGAGCAAGAGCATTGGCTGCTGTCCCACCCAGAGAGAGAAAGGGGTGCATGAAAGGCTAGAGAAGAGGGCGGGGTCAGTCAGAAACACATTGAAATCTTTCATAAGGGGTACAGACAGAGCAGACAAACAGCAACTATTCCCCAGGATGACCAGAGACACCAGGTTAAGAGTGAAGGACAGCTTGAGGAAAGCTATCTGAGATAGGTACTGGTATTGGTTTATGATTGTGAACAAAACACAGTGAAAAACTTGTCTTATATTCTGTACATCCTGATCATATCATTACACAGGGACTGAGCTAGAACAAGGTCAACTGTAACAATGCAGAATAAAGTGTAAGAGTGACTAAAAGAGTGCAGTGTAGATAAACAATGAGGTAGATTGTGAGGCAAAGGTCCATCTTATCATACAAGATACTGATAACAATAACTGAAGTTGTGCTAATTCTGCTCCAGTGTGGTCTGGTCTTATTTAAAGGTGGTTGTTGTAGATCAGAAGATAATAACTGAGTGATTCAGCCCGTTGTGTCTTCTCCACCATTCTATCATGACTGATTCATTTTCCCTTTCAACCCCCCATTCTCTTGCCTTCAACCCCCCCACCATAACCTTTGCTGTCCTAATTACAAATACAAAACAAATACTTTATTCTCACCAAACAATTGATACTAGAGCGTACAATCATCACAGTGATATTTGTTTCTGCGCTTCGTGCTCCCTGAAGTACAAATCGAAGTAAATATAATAAAAATTTAAATTATAAATCATAATTAGAAAATAAAGGGAAAGTATGATAGTGCAAGTCAGGTCTGGATATTTGGAAGGAACGGCCCAGATCCGGGTCAGGATCTGTTCAGCAGTCTTATCACAGTTGGAAAGAAGCTGTTCCCAAATCTGGCCGTATGAGTTTTCAAGCTCCTGAACCTTCTCCCGGAGGGAAGAGGGACAAAAAGTGTGTTGGCTGGGTGGGACTTATCCTTGATTATCCTGGCAGCACTGCTCCGACAGCGTGTGGTATAAAGTGAGTCCAAGGATGGAAGATTGGTTTGTGTGATGTGCTGGGCTAGATTCACGGTCTTCTGCAGCTCCTTCCGGTCTTGAACAGGACAACTTCCATACCAGGTTGTGATGCACCCTAGAAGAATGCTTTCTACAGTGCACCTATAAAAGTTAGTGAGGGTTTTTGGGGACAGGCCAAATTTCTTCAGCTTTCTCAGGAAGTAAAGGCGCTGGTGGGCCTTCTTGGCAGTGGACTCTGCCTGGTTAGACCAAGTCAGGTCATTTGTGATATTCACCCCGAGGAACTTAAAGCTTTTGACCTGTTCCACCTGTGCACCACCGATGTAGATGGTCGTGCGGTCCACTACTCCTTCTGAAGTCAACAACCAATTCCTTCGTCTTGCTGACGTTGAGGGATAGGTTATTGTCTTCGCACCATGCCACCAGGTTCTTAATTTCCTCCCTGTACTCAGACTCATCATTATCCAAGATGCGGCCTACAATTGTGGTGTCATCAGCAAACTTATATATTGAGTTCGATGGAAACTTGGCTACACAATCATGGGTGTACAGTGAGTACAGCAGGGGGCTGAGTACACAGCCTTGTGGGGCACCGGTGCTCAGAGTGAGTGTAGAGGAGAGCTTGTCCCCTATTTTTACAGCCTGTGTCCTGTCTGTGAGGAAGTTGAAGATCCAGCTGCAGATCTGAGTGCTAAGACCCAGGTTCCGGAGCTTAGGAATCAGTTTATTTGGAATGATGGTATTAAAGGCAGAGCTGTAGTCGATGAAAAGGAGCCTTACATATGCGTCTTTATTCTCCAGGTGTTCTAAGGAGGAATGTAGTGCCAGAGAGATGGCATCTGCCATTGACCTGTTGCTCCGGTAGGCGAATTAAGAACCTATCAACCTCCACTTTAAATATAGCCAATGACTTAACTTCCACAGCCGCCTGTGGCAATGAATTCCACAGATTCACCATCATCTGGCTAAAGAGATGTCCTTTTATTCTGAGCCTGTGCCTTCTGGTCCTAGATTCCCCCACTATAGGAGACTCATCCTCTCCATGCCTACTCTGTCCAGGCCTTTCAATAATCAAAAGGTTTCAGCAAGACTCCCCCCGCATTTTTCTAAACTCCAGTGAGTACAGGCTCAGAGCCACCAAATGCTCCTCGTATATTAGCGCTTTCTGTCTCAGGATCATTCTTGTGAATCTCCACTGTACCCTCTCCAATCCCAGCACATCCTTTCATAGATATGGAGCCCAAAATTGCTTGCAATACTCCATGTGGTCTGACTCGTGCCTTATAAAGCCTCAGTGGCTGTTAGGTTTGTGTTGCTGTTGGCTGTCAATACCGTTACCCATAATTACGTTCAGCTCCCATGGTAGATCCTCGAGTCACAGAAACAGGCTGAACTCCTAATCTGCCAAGTCCCAATGGCCTGCATCTGGCCCATAGCCCTCGATATCCCTCCTGAATATCCAAATTTCTCTTAAATGCTGCAATCAAACCCACCCTACCATCTCCATCAGCAGTTCATTCCACACTCCCAGCCCCCTCTTAAAAACTTCACCTTTCACCATTAACCCAGTACCTCACGTTCTAGTCTCACCCATTCTCCACCCCTTTCTCTCATGGTTCACTCTCCTTCAGCCCTTTACCTTTTCCACCTGCAAACACCCCCCCCCCACCCCAGCTTCTAAAATTCAAATTCAAGTTTAATTGTCATTCAGCCATACCTGAATACCCCTGATGACAGCCAAATGAAGCCATGTGACTCTGGGGTCAAAGTGTAAACACAGTACCAACAGTCACACCCAGCATAAGGCACATTTAGTACACACAGGAGGCAAGCACATACAAGATATCAGTAAAGTCCTGTCACACAAAAATATATCGTCCGAGACGCTGAGCCCACGAATGTTGCAGCAGAATTCGGCACCCACTCCAGCTTGAACTGTGGCACACTGCTCCCAGCGCTTTAGTAGAGTGTACGGACTCTGACCCTGCTGCCAGAGGCCTAGTCTTCACTATGTCTGAGGTCAGATAGTACCCCACCATTTTGCCAATAAATCAGTGAATAATTCACTTAATTTCTCTTCCTTCCCCCTCGCCTGGTTTCACCAATCACCTACCAGCTTGTACTCCTTCCCTTGTCCCCCCATCTTATTCTGGCTCCGTTCCCCTTCCTTTCTACTTCTGAAGAACGGTCGTGGAACAAAACGTTTCCTTGCCCTGCTGAGTTACTCCTGTATCTCGTGTGTTTTCCAGCATCTGCAGAACCTCTTGTGTTTGTGGTAAAGGATTCTGCTTGCTTTTGCCCCATCAATACCACTCATGATTCGTGTATCTCTGTCAAATCTCCCCTCATTCTCCAATGCTGCAGAGGTGGTGTTGTTCACTCCGCTCTCCTCCCAGACACACCCAAGCCCAGGCCCATGATCCCACAGACAGGCAAGACACACAATGGGCTCATGTGTGATGCTCCTTGTAGGTGAATAGCTGGGTTCAGCCCATGTGTTACAGGAATGTCACAATTCCTGCCATCAAGGACACACAGTATATATAGAAAGGTGCCAGAAAAGGGCCAGTAACATCACGAAGGATCCCACCCACCTTCCTCATGGACTGTTTGTCCCACTCCCATCAGGGAGGAGGCTACATAGCATCCAATCCAGGACCACCAGAGTCAAGAACAGTTCCTTTCCCCAATCAGTAAGGCTGATCAACACCTCCACCTACTAACTCAAACACTACTTTGTTATTTCCCATCAGTCACCTTATCTACAGACTAGTGTCACATTGCGGAGAGACAACATATGTCTATAATTTATCTTTATTGTTATTTAGGTTGCTCTCTTATTATGCAGTTCTTTATCTTTTGTTTATTTTTGTGCTGAATTGGATCCGGAGTAACAATTATTTTGTTCTCTTTTACACTGTCTACTGGAAATGTCATTTGAATTGTCATTGGTAGAGCCAAATTATAACGGAATAGCCCCTGGCAGAGCCAGAGACTGGGGGAGTAGTCCCTGGTCAGATGGACACTTGGGGAAAGGTCCATGGTGAGATGGAGAAAGGGGGAATGGTCCCTGGTGAGATAGGATGGGGAATGGTCCCTGGTGAGATGGACACTGGGGGAATGGTCCCTGGTGAGATAGGATGGGGAATGGTCCCTGGTGAGATGGAGACTGGGGGAATGGCTCCTGATGAGATGGAGACTGGGGGAATGGTCCCTGGTGAGAAGCAGACTGGAGGAATGGTCCCTGGTGAGATGGAGACTGGGGGAATGGTCCCTGGTGAGATGGAGACTGGGGGAATGGTCCCTGGTGAGATGGAGACTGGGGGAATGGTCCCCGGTGAGATGGAGAATGGGGAATGGTCCCTGGTGAGATGGAGACTGGGGGAATTGTCCCTGGTGAGATGGAGACTGGGGGAATGGTTCCTGGTGACATGGAGACTGGGGGAATGGTCCCTGGTGAGATGGAGACTGGGGGAATGGTCCCCGGTGAGATGGTGACTGGGGGAATGGTCCCTGGTGAGATGGAGACTGGGGGAATGGTCCCCGGTGAGATGGAGAATGGGGAATGGTCCCTGGTGAGATGGAGACTGGGGGAATGGTCCCTGGTGAGATGGAGAATGGGAAATGGACCCTGGTGAGATGGAGACTGGGGGAATGGTCCCTGGTGAGATGGAGACTGGGGAAATGGTCCCCGGCGAGATGGAGAATGGGGAATGGTCCCTGGTGAGATGGAGACTGGGGGAATGGTCCCTGGTGAGATGGAGATTGGGGGAATGGTCCCTGGTGAGATGGAGAATGGGGAATGGTCCCTGGTGAGATGGAGACTGGGGGAATGGTCCCTGGTGAGATGGAGAATGTGGAATGGTCCCTGGTGAGATGGAGACTGGGGGAATGGCTCCTGATGAGATGGAGACTGGGGGAATGGTCCCCGGTGAGATGGAGAATGGGGAATGGTTCCTGGTGACATGGAGACTGGGGGAATGGTCCCTGGTGAGATGGAGACTGGGGGAATGGTCCCCGGTGAGATGGAGACTGGGGGAATGGTCCCTGGTGAGATAGGATGGGGAATGGTCCCTGGTGAGATGGAGACTGGGGAAATGGTCCCCGGTGAGATGGAGAATGGGGAATGGTCCCTGGTGAGATGGAGACTGGGGGAATGGTCCCTGGTGAGATGGAGACTGGGGGAATGGTCCCTGGTGAGATGGAGAATGGGGAATGGTCCCTGGTGAGATGGAGACTGGGGGAATGGTCCCTGGTGAGATGGAGAATGTGGAATGGTCCCTGGTGAGATGGAGAATGGGGAATGGTTCCTGGTGACATGGAGACTGGGGGAATGGTCCCTGGTGAGATGGAGACTGGGGGAATGGTCCCCGGTGAGATGGAGACTGGGGGAATGGTCCCTGGTGAGATGGACACTGGGGGAATGGTCCCTGGTGAGATGGAGACTGGGGGAATGGTCCCTGGTGAGATAGGATGGGGAATGGTCCCCGTTGAGATGGAGACTGGGGGAATGGTCCCCGGTGAGATAGGATGGGGAATGGTCCCTGGTGAGATGGAGACTGGGGGAATGGTCCCTGGTGAGATGGAGACTGTGGGAAAGGTCCCTGGTGAGACGGAGACTGGAGGAATGGCTCCTGATGAGATGGAGACTGGGGGAATGGTCCCCGGTGAGATGGAGAATGGGGAATGGTTCCTGGTGACATGGAGAATGGGAAATGGTCCCTGGTGAGATTGAGGCTGGGGGAATGGTCCCCGGTGAGATGGAGAATGGGGAATGGTCCCTGGTGAGATGGAGAATGGGGAATGGTCCCTGGTGAGATGGAGACTGGGGGAATGGCTCCTGATGAGATGGAGACTGGGGGAATGGTCCCTGGTGAGATGGAGACTGGGGGAATGGTCCCCGGTGAGATGGAGAATGGGGAATGGTTCCTGGTGACATGGAGAATGGGAAATGGTCCCTGGTGAGATTGAGGCTGGGGGAATGGTCCCCGGTGAGATGGAGAATGGGGAATGGTCCCTGGTGAGATGGAGAATGGGGAATGGTCCCTGGTGAGATGGAGACTGGGGGAATGGCTCCTGATGAGATGGAGACTGGGGGAATGGTCCCTGGTGAGATGGAGACTGGGGGAATGGTCCCCGGTGAGATGGAGAATGGGGAATGTTCCCTGGTGAGATGGAGACTGGGGGAATGGCTCCTGATGAGATGGAGACTGGGGGAATGGTCCCTGGTGAGATGGAGACTGGGGGAATGGTCCCTGGTGAGATGGAGACTGGGGGAATGGTCCCCGGTGAGATGGAGAATGGGGGAATGGTCGCTGGTGAGATGGAGACTGGGAGAATGGTCCCTGGTGAGATGGAGACTGGGGGAATGGTCCCCGGTGAGATGGAAACTGGGGGAATGGTCCCCGGTGAGATGGAGAATGGGGAATGGTCCCTGGTGAGATGGAGACTGGGGGAATGGTCCCTGGTGAGATAGGATGGGGAATGGTCCCCGGTGAGATGGAGAATGGGGAATGGTCCCCGGTGAGATGGAGACTGGGGGAATGGTCCCTGGTGAGATGGAGAATGGGGGAATGGTCCCTGGTGAGATAGGATGGGGAATGGTCCCCGGTGAGATGGAGAATGGGGAATAGTCCCTGGTGAGATGGAGAATGGGGAATGGTCCCCGGTGAGATAGGATGGGGAATGGTCCCCGGTGAGATGGAGAATGGGGAATGGTCCCCGGTGAGATGGAGAATGGGGAATGGTCCCTGGTGAGATGGAGACTGGGGGAATGGTCCCTGGTGAGATAGGATGGGGAATGGTCCCCAGTGAGATGGAGAATGGGGAATAGTCCCTGGTGAGATGGAGAATGGGGAATGGTCCCCGGTGAGATAGGATGGGGAATGGTCCCCGGTGAGATGGAGACTGGGGAATGGTCCCCGGTGAGATGGAGAATGGGGAATGGTCCCTGGTGAGATGGAGACTGGGGGAATGGTCCCTGGTGAGATAGGATGGGGAATGGTCCCCGGTGAGATGGAGAATGGGGAATAGTCCCTGGTGAGATGGAGAATGGGGAATGGTCCCTGGTGAGATAGGATGGGGAATGGTCCCCGGTGAGATGGAGACTGGGGGAATGGTCCCTGGTGAGATGGAGACTGGGGGAATGGTCCCTGGTGAGATGGAGACTGGGGGAATCGCTCCTGATGAGATGGAGACTGGGGGAATGGTCCCTGGTGAGATGGAGACTGGGGGAATGGTCCCCGGTGAGATGGAGACTGGGGGAATGGTCCCTGGTGAGATGGAGACTGGGGGAATGGCTCCTGATGAGATGGAGACTGGGGGAATGGTCCCTGGTGAGATGGAGACTGGGGGAATGGTCCCCGGTGAGATGGAGACTGGGGGAATGGTCCCTGGTGAGATAGGATGGGGAATGGTCCCTGGTGAGATGGAGACTGGGGGAATCGCTCCTGATGAGATGGAGACTGGGGGGATGGTCCCCGGTGAGATGGAGAATGGGGGAATGGTCCCCGGTGAGATGGAGACTGGGGGAATGGTCCCCGGTGAGATGGAGACTGGGGGAATGGTCCCTGATGAGATGGAGACTGGGGGGATGGTCCCCGGTGAGATGGAGACTGGGGAATGGTTCCTGGTGAGATGGAGACTGGGGGAATGGTCCCCGGTGAGATGGAGACTGGGGGGATGGTCCCCGGTGAGATGGAGACTGGGGGGATGGTCCCCGGTGAGATGGAGACTGGGGGAATGGTTCCTGATGAGATGGAGATTGGGGGAATGGTTCCTGATGAGATGGAGACTGGGGGAATGGTTCCTGATGAGATGGAGACTGGGGGAATGGTTCCTGATGAGATGGAGACTGGGGAATGGTTTCTGGTGAGATGGAGACTGGGGGAATGGTCCCCGGTGAGATGGAGACTGGGGGAATGGTTCCTGATGAGATGGAGACTGGGGGAATGGTCCCTGGTGAGATGGGGGCTGGGGGAATGGTTCCTGGTGACATGGAGACTGGGGGAATGGTTCCTGGTGACATGGAGACTGGGGGAATGGTTCCTGGTGAGATGGGGGCTGGGGGAATGGTTCCTGGTGACATGGAGACTGGGGGAATGGTCCCTGGTGAGATGGGGGCTGGGGGAATGGTTCCTGGTGACATGGAGACTGGGGGAATGGTCCCTGGTGAGATGGGGGCTGGGGGAATGGTTCCTGGTGACATGGAGACTGGGGGAATGGTCCCTGGTGAGATGGGGGCTGGGGGAATGGTTCCTGGTGACATGGAGACTGGGGGAATGGTTCCTGGTGACATGGAGACTGGGGGAATGGTTCCTGGTGACATGGAGACTGGGGGAATGGTTCCTGGTGAGATGGAGACTGGGGGAATGGTCCCCGGTGAGATGGAGACTGGGGGAATGGTCCCCGGTGAGATGGGGGCTGGGGGAATGGTTCCTGGTGACATGGAGACTGGGGGAATGGTCCCTGGTGAGATGGGGGCTGGGGGAATGGTTCCTGGTGACATGGAGACTGGGGGAATGGTTCCTGGTGAGATGGAGACTGGGGGAATGGTCCCCGGTGAGATGGAGACTGGGGGAATGGTCCCCGGTGAGATGGAGACTGGGGGAATGGTCCCCGGTGAGATAGGATGGGGAATGGTCCCTGATGAGATGGAGACTGGGGGAATGGTCCCTGGTGAGATGGAGACTGGGGGAATGGTCTCTGATGAGATGGGGGCTGGGACCCACTTTCAGGAGCGGGAGTAAGGAGTGCTCGTGATCGAAAGACGACTGGAGATCGGAGGATCGGAGGACCAGCCGTTGTAGGTCGGCCGAGACCCTCGGACCTACCTGGAGAGTACCTGAGGAGGAAGGCAAAGCTGCGCAGGCGCGGGTGACGTCAGCGGCGAGCGCGCGCTTTACAAAGCGGCCCACTTTCGGGCGCGGGAGCAGAGCGCCGGGCTGTGGCTCAGCGGGCTTCGGCGCAAGGGGACTTCGACAAGAAGCCTGCTTTTCATTTATTCTGACTAATCTGGCATCAGGTAATGGGGGGAGACGGTTAGAGCAGTGGTGTGCTCCGTATGCAGTATGTGGGAGGTCAGGGTCAACACAGTTATCCCTGATGACCCCACCTGCAAAAGGTGCATCCAGCTGCAGCTCCTATCAGACCGAGTTAGGGAATTGGAGCAGGAGCTGGATGAACTACGGATCATTCGGGAGGCAGAGGCAGGGATAGATAAGAGTTATCGGGAGGCAGTCACACCGAAAAGACAGGAGGTGGGCAAATGGGTGACAGTCAAGAGAGGCAGGGGGAACAGACAGAGAGAGGAGAGCACCCCTGTGGCCGTTCCCATCAACAATAAGTATACCGTTTTGGATACTGTTGGTGGGGATGACCTACCAGGAACAAGCTGCAGTGGTCCTGTCTCTGGCACTGAGGTTGGACCCTCGACTAGGAAGGGGAGGAGGGAAGGCAAGAGAGCAGTATTGATAGGGGATTCTATAGTCAGGGGGGCGGATAGGAGATTTTGTGGGGAAGATCGGGAGTCTCGGATGGTATGTTGCTTCCCTGGTGCCGGGGTCCAAGACATCTCAGATCGGGTGCAGGTTATTCTTGAGAGGGAGGGCAAGAATCCAGATGTTGTGGTCCATGTAGGGACCAATGACGTGGGTAGGATGAGTGAGGGGGTCCTGCGTAGGGAGCTCAGGGAGTCAGGTGCGAAGCTGAAGAGCAGGACCTCCAGGGTAACAATCTCAGGATTGCTACCTGTGCCACGTGCGAGTGAGGCAAGGAACAGAAGGATTATACAGATTAATACGTGGCTGAGAGGGTGGTGCAGGAGGGAGGGCTTCAGGTTTGTAGATAATTGGGCTTTGTTCCAGGGAAGGTGGGATCTGTTCCAAAGGGACGGTTTACACCTGAACTGGAGCGGGTACTAACATTCTTGCAGGGAAGTTTGCTAGTGCTTCTTGGGGGGGGGGGTTTAAACTAAATTTGCAGGGGGCGGGGATCCAGAATGAGAGAGAGGATAGCGAGATGAAGAATAAAGGACAGGTGGGGACTACACAGTTCCGGAATATTAAGTGTGTAGTAGAGAAAGGTGAGGTAGAACAAGTGATAAGGAGGACACATGTACAGAGGGATGGTCTGACGGAACATGGAGTTAAATGTGTTGAAAGAATAAGTAAATTTAGGAAGGACAACAAAATTCTAGGGGCGTATAGCCCGATGGGAGTATGGGGAGCTGGGTTAAGCACAATAGGCAGCGATTCAAACAGAGAGAGGAGAAATGGGCTAAAAATTCTATATCTGAATGCATGAAGTGTCAGAAATAAGGTGGATGAGCTTGAAGCCCAGGTGTGAATGGGTAACTATGATGTTGTTGGGATAACGGAGACATGGCTGCAGGGAGATCAGACCTGGGAAATGAATGTACAAGGGTATACGTGCTATCGTAGGGACAGAAATGTGGGCAGAGGGGGTGGGGAGGTTGGTGAGGAATGAGATTCAGTCCTTGCAAGGGGAGACATAGGGTCAGGAGAAGTAGAGTCTGTGTGGATAGAACTGAGGAACAGTAAGGGCAAAAGGACCCAAATGGGTGTTATCTACAGGCCACCAAACAGTAGCATGGATATTGGGTGTAAGTTGAATAGGGAGTTAACATTGGCATGTGGCAAAGGTAATGTCGCAGTAGTTATGGGGGATTTCAACATGCAGGTGAACTGGGAGAATCAGGTTGGTGCTGGACCACAGGATAGGAGGTTTGTAGAGTGCCTACGGGATGCATCTTGGAACAGCTTGTACGAGAGCCGACCAGGGACAAGACTATTCTGGATTTAGTGTTATGTAATGAACAGGATTTGATAAGCAATCTTGCAGTAAAGGAGCATTAGGGGGTAGTGATCATAATATGATAAGTTTTATCTGCAATTTGAGATGGATAAGGCAGCTCGGAGGTGTCAGTGTTGCAGTTGAACAGGGGAAACTATGGAGCCATGAGGGAGGAGCTGGCCAAAGTTGACTGGATGGATAGCCTAGCAGAAAAGACAGTGGAACAGCAATGGCAGATATCTTGGGAATAATGCACAAGGTGCAAAATCAGTTCATCCCCCAGAGAAGAAAGGATTCAAAGGGGGGAAAGGGGCCACAGTGGTTGACAAAGGAAGTCAGAGATTACATAGCATTTTTAAAAAAAAGGAAGTATGACAGAGCTAAGGTGAGTGGGAGGACAGATGATTGGGAAGTTTTTAAGGAACAACAGAACTTACTAAGAAGGCAATACGGGGAGAAAAAATGAGGTACGGACGCAAGCTAGCCATTAATATAAAGGAAGATAGCAAAGCTTTTTTAGGTATATGAAGAGAAAGAAGATAGTTAAGAACAATGTTGGGCCTTTGAAGAATGAATTGGGTGAAATTGTTATGGGAAACAGAAATGGCAGAAGAATTTAATGATACTTTAGATCTGTTTTCACTAAGGTAGACACAAGCAATCTCCCAGATGTATGGATGGGCCAAGGACATAGGGTAGCAGAGGAAATGAAACAGATTGACATTAGGAAGGAAACGGTGATGAGAAGACTGATGGGACTGAAGGCTGACAAATCCCCAGGTCCAGATGGTCTGCATCCTAGGGTACTAAAGGAGTGGCCCTGGAAATTGCGGATGCATTGGTAATCATTTTCCATTGTTCCTTAGATTCAGGGATCAGTTCCTGAGGATTGGAGAATGGCTAATGTTATCCCACTTTTTAAGAAAGGAGGGAGGGAGGAAAACAGAGAACTATCGACCTGTCAGCCTGACATCGGTGGTGGGGAAGATGCTAGAGTCCATTATTAAGGATGAAATAGTGGCATATCTAGATAGCAGTGATAAGATTGGGCCGAGCCAGCATGGATTTACCAAGGGTAAATCATGCTTGACTAATCTGTTGGAGTTTTTCGAGGATGTAACCAGGAAGTTAGATAAGGGAGATCCAGTGGATGTAGTGTACCTCGATTTTCAGAAGGCATTTGATAAGGTCCCACATAGGAGATTGGTGGGTAAAACCAAAGCTCAGGGCATCGGGGAGAAGACATTGACATGGATAGAAAACTGGTTAGCAGATAGAAAGCAAAGGGTAGTGGTGAATGGGTGTTTCTCGGAATGGCAGGTGGTGACTAGTGGGGTGCCACAGGGCTCGGTATTGGGACCACAGCTGTTTACAATTTACGTCAACGATTTAGATGAAGGCATGAGAATAACATCAGCAAATTTGCTGATGATACTAAGCTGGGTGGCAGTGTGACGTGATGAGGATGTTAGGAGAATTCAGGTTGACTTGGATAGGCTGGGTGAGTGGGCAGATACTTGGCAGATGACGTTTAATGTGAATAAGTGTGAGGTTATCCACTTTGGGAGTAAACAGGAAGGCAGATTATTATCTGAACGGTGTAAAGTTAGGTAAGAGAAATACAAAGAGATCTAGGAGTCCTTGTTCATCAGTCTCTGAAGGTGAATGAGCAAGTGCAGCAGGCAGTGAAGAAGGCTAATGGAATGTTGGCCTTTATTACAAAGGGAATTGAGTACAAGAGCAAGGAAATCCTCTTGCATTTGTACAGAGCCCTGGTGAGACCACACCTGGAGTATTGTGTACAGTTTTGGTCTCCAGGGTTAAGGAAGGACATCCTGGCTGTAGAGGAAGTGCAGCGTAGATTCACGAGGTTAATTCCTGGGATGTCTGGACTGTCTTACGCAGAGAGGTTAGAGAGACTGGGCTTGTACACGCTGGAATTAAGGAGATTGAGAGGGGATCTGATTGAAACATATAAGATTATTAAAGGATTGGACAAGATAGAGGCAGGAAATATGTTCCAGGTGCTGGGAGAGTCCAGTACCAGAGGGTATGGTTTGAGAATAAGGGGTAGGTCATTTAGGACAGAGTTAAAGAAAGACTTCTTCTCCCAGAGAGTTGTGGGCGTCTGGAATGCACTGCCTCGAAAAGTAGTGGAGGCCAATTCTCTGGATGCTTTCAAGAAGGCGCTAGATAGGTATCCTGGATAGGGGAATCAAGGGATATGGGGACAAGGCAGGAACCGGGTATTGATAGTAATTGATCAGCCATGATCTCAGAATGGCGGTGCAGGCTCGAAGGGCCGAATGGTCTACTTCTGCACCTATTGTCTATTGTATTGACAGCCCAGCACAGCTGCAGTGAAGAGAGTTCAGTCACCCTTTGTTATTGCCACTGGGCCGTGGTCCAGATGCCGCAGACTCCCCTGGCTGCTCTCCAGCCTGCCTCTCCCACGTCAGTGGATCTAATATTACTGGTTTAAAACTGGCCCCATTCCTCTCAAAGCTCCTGACTTAATTGCCTCCAGCGCGGTGGAATTTCTATAAAAGTACAGATATTTAACACAAGGCACAGCACAAACAAGCCCTGTTGGGGCCCTTTTGCCTAAACTAGAGGAACAGTGCCTCATATTTCCTAGTATAGTCTGTAATTTAACAGCGTGAACATTGGATTTTCCATTTCTACACCCTCTCTGTTCCTTTCTCTTTCATTCTAATCTACCCAGGTCATGTCCTTCGATCTAAACCTAAAGCAGCCCCACATTACCCTGTTTCTTTCCCCTTCTCCACCCACTACATCTGCCCAGCAACATACACTCCTCTCACTGGTCCCCTCCCCCTGTACCCTCCCTCATTCAGTTACACGCTTCACCTGCCTCTCCTGTCATATTTCATCATCTGCAGCCCTTAGTCACCTCTGCCTCTCACCTCCCAGCCTCTGTCACTATTCCCACTCACTCCTCCTCCGGCTCCCTATCACCACTCCACTCCTGGATCCACCGATCATCTGCCCTAACCCTTCCCCCACCTCCTTATCCAGGCTAATTTTCCTCTATCAATGATCTTCACCCAAATGGTTCATTTCCTTCCACAGGAGAATGAGGGGAGATTTGATCGAGGTATACAAAATCATGATGGTATAGATAGGGTAAATGCAAGCAGTCTTTTTCCACTGAGGTTGGGTGAGACTAGAACTAGATGTAATGGGTTAAGTGTGAAAGGTAAAATATTTCAGGGGATTAGAAGGGGGAAACTTCTTCACTGAAAGACTCCCCAACACTTTTTATTTAAATGTTATTTAATATCCAGGGAACAAAGAGGCTGTAGCAGAATAAAGACGGATCTGGTTCCCAACAGATGCATTGGGAATCCCATCCTGTAAAAGGACTAGATGGGATAGAGCTTGTGCGATCTGTTCAGGAAAGTTTCCTTCATCACTACGTAGAAGTTCTAAAGACAGAGCATGCAATTTGGGAATGAGACAGGGCAGGTGACAGAAGTTTGTGTAGGAGAACATATTGCACCCGGTGACCACAAAGCCATTAGTTTCAAAGTAAATATGCAAAGAGGTAGGTCTGGTCTGTGGGTTGAGGTTCTAAATTGGAGGAAGGCCAATTTTGTTGGCATCAGAAGTGATCTGCAAAGTGTTGATTGGGACAGGCTGTTCTCTGGCAAAGGTGTACTTGGAAAGTGGGGGACCTCCAGAAACGAAATTGTGAGAGTACAAAGCTTGTATGTGCCTGTCCGAATAAAAGGTAAAGACAACAAATGTAGGGAACCTTGGCCTTCAAGAGATATTGAGGCCCTGCTTGAGGGGAAAAAGGAGGTGCATAGCAGGTACAGGCTCATGGAGTACAAGAAATGCAAGAGAACGTGAAAGAGATCAGAAAGGCTAAAAGAACACATGAAGTTGCTCTAGCTGACAAGGTGAAGGAGAATCCTAAGGGATTTTGTGGATATGTTAGAGCAAAAGGATTGCTCTGGACAAAACTGGTCCTTGAGATGATCAGAATGAAAATCCATGTCTGGAGCCAAAGCAAATGGGGAGATCTTAATGCAGTCTTTGCATCTGTATTTACTCAGAAGATGGATACTGAGTCTATTGAAGTGAGGCAAAGTGGCATCAACTTCATGGACCCTGTACAGATTACAGAGGAGGAGGTGTTTGCTGTCCTGAGGCAAATCGAATGTCTAACTGGATTAGACATTGGCTCAATGAGAGAAGTCAGAGAGTGGTAGTGGAGGATTGCTTCTCTGAGTGGAGGCCTGTGACTAGTGGTGAGGCACAGGGATCTGTGCTGGGTCCATTGTTATTTGTCGTCTATATCAATGATCTGGATGATAATGTGGTAAATTGGATCAGCAAATTTGCTGATGATACAAAGATTGGAGGTGTAGTGGACAGTGAGGAAGGTTTTCAAAGCTTACAGAGGGATTTGAACAAGCTGGAAAAATGGGCTGAAAAATGGCAGATGGAGTTTAATACAGACAAGTGTGAGGTATTGCACTTTGGAAGGAAAAACCAAGGTAGAACATACAAGGTAAATGGTAGGGCACTGTGGAGTGCAGTAGAACAGAGGGATCTAGGAATACAGATACAAAATTCCCTAAAAGTGGTGCACAGGTAGACAGGGTAGTAAAGAGAGCTTTTGGTACACTGGCCTTTATAAATCAAAGTACTCAGTATAAGAGTTGGAATGTTACGGTGAGGTTGTATAAGGCATTGGTGAGGCCGAATTTGGAGTATTGTTTTGGTCATCGAATTACAGGAAGGATATTAATAAGGTTGAAAGAGTGCAGAGAAGGTTTACAAGGATGTTGCTGGGGCTTGAGAAACTGAGTTACAGAGAAAGGTTGAATAGGTTAGGACTTTGTTCCCTGGAGCATAGAAGAATGAGGGGAGATTTGATAGAGTATATAAAATTATGATGGGTATAGATAGAGTGAATGCAAGCAGGCTTTTTCCACTGAGGCCAGGGAAGAAAAAATACCAAAGGTCATGGGTTAAGGGTGAAGGGGGAAAGTTTAAAGGGAACATCACGGTGGGGTTTCTTCACACAGAGAGTGGAATGAGCTACCAGATGAAGTGGTAAATGCGGGCTCACTTTTAACATTTAAGAAAAACTTGGACAGGTACATGGATGAGAGGGGTTTGGCGGGATATGGTCCAGGTGCAGGTCAGTGGGACTCGGCAGAAAAATGGTTCAGCACAGCCAAGAAGGGCCAATAGGCCTGTTTCTGTGCTGTAATGTTCTGTGGTTTAAATCAGGCTGGAAAAATCCCCAGGGTCTGACAAGATGTTCCCTCAAATCCTAAGGGAGGCAAGTCCAGAAATTACCGGGGTGCAGGCAGAGATATTTAAATAATCTTTAGTGACAGGAGAGATACCAGAGGATTGGAGGGTAGCCAATGTTGCTCCACTGTTTTAAAAAAAAAGACTCTAAATATATAGCAGAAGATTATCAGCAGGTGAATCTGACCTCAGTTGTGGGAAAGTTATTGGAAGGTATTCTAAGAGACCAGATGTATGAATATTTGGATTGATTAAAGATAGTCAGCATGGATTTGTACGTGGTAGTTCATATCTAATCAATCATAGAGTTTTTTGAGGAAATTAGCAGGAGTATGGATGAAGGCAAAGCAGTAGATGTTGTCTAGGAGGACCTTAGTAAGGCATTTGACAAGGTCCCGCATGTGAGACTGGTCAAGAAGGCTGAGTCGCTCGGCAGTCAGGATGAGGTAGTAAAATGGATTAGACATTGGTTTTGTGGGAGAAGCCAGAGAGTGGTAGCAGGCAGTTGTCTCTCTGGTGTGCCGCAGGGATCGGTGCCGGGTCTTTTGTTGTTTGTCATTAATATTGATAAACTGGATGATAATGTGGTTAACTGGATCAGCAACTCTGCAGATAACAGCAAGACTGGGGGTGTAGTTGACAGTGAGGAAGGCTATCATGGCTTGCAGAGGGATCTGCATCAGCTGGAAAAGCAGGCTGAAAAATAATGGCAGATGGAATTTACTGCAGACAAGTGCAAGGTTTTACGCTTTGGTAGGACCAACCAGAGTAGGCCTTACACGTGAACGGTAGGGCACTGAGGAGCGTCATAGAACAAAGGGATCTGGGAATACGGTCACATAATTCATTGAAAAATGCCATCACAAGTCGACAGTGTCATAAAGAAAGCTTCTGGCACATTGGCCTTCATATTGAGTACAGGAGATGGGATGTTATGTTGAAGTTGTACAAGACATTGATGAGACCTAATTTGGAGTATTGTGTGCAGTTTTGGTCACCTAACTACAGGAAAGATGTAAATAAGGTTGAAAGAGTGCAGAGGAAGTTTACAAGGATGTTGCTGGGTCTGGGGGACCTGAGTTATAAGGAAAGATTGAATAGGTTAGGACTGTATTCTTCAGAATGTAGAGGACTGAGGGGGTATTTGATAGAGGTATACAAAATTATGAGGAATATAGATAGGGTAAATGTAAGCAGGCTTTTTCCACTAAGGTTGGGTGGGACTACAACCAGAGGACATGACTTAAGGGTGAAAGGTCCCATGACTAAAGGGAACATGAGGGTAATCTTCTTAACTCAGGGAGTCAGAAGAGTATGAAATGAGCTGCCAACACAAGTAGTCCATGTGAGCTTGATTTCAACGTTTAAGGGAAGTTTGGGTGGGTTTATGGAGGGCTCTGGTCCAGGTGCAGGTCGATGGGAGAAGGCAGTTTATTGGATTTGGCATGGATAGGATGGGCTGAAGGGCCTGATTCTATGCCATGCTTCTCTCTGACTCTGTAACTCGAGGAAACAGGGTGGCTGTAGCAGAACCAAGGTGGATCTAGTCCCCTATAGAAACATTGCCATTGTCTTTGTTATTGCTGCTGTTGCTACTGTCGTTGCTGCTGCTTTTGTTAGACCATAAGATCTAGGAGCAGAATTAGGCCATTCAGTCCACTGAGTTTTCTCTGCTATTCCATCATGGTGGATTTATTTTCCCTCTCAATCCCATTTTGCTGTCTTCTCCCCATAATAATTAAGTACATAACAATCCCCACTTTAAACGCACCCAATGACTTGGTCTCCACAGCTGTCTGTAGCAATGATTTCCACAGATTCATCACTCTCTGGCTAAAGAAACTCCCTCTCATCTCTGTTCTAAAGGGACATCCTTATATTCTGAGGCTGTGCCCTCTGGTCCTAGACTCCCCCACTATAGGAAACATCTCCTCCACGTCCACCCTAGAAGATGAAAGAGGAGTGATGGTGACAAGCAGTGGGGGAAATTTAGGCAAATCCTCTCTGTACACGGTTATATGAGAGACTACAGATGCTGGAATCTAGAGCAACACACACAATGCTGGAGGAACTCAACAAGTCAGGCAGTATCAATGGAGGGAAACAGACAACTGATGCTCTGGACTCAAGATGAAGAGTCTCAATGTGGAATGTCGTCTGTTCACTTCGCTCCAGATTTCCCGTGGAAGAAGGTGTCTATAAGCAAATTCTGTCAACTGGTTGCAGGTGGATGTGCTGAGGGATAGACTGTCCACAAAGGACCAGTGTGGAAGGACCACAGACCAGGGTCCTGTCACCACTGGACACTATGAAGTAGAACATGAGAAATTATATCCTCAGAAGCACAGAGATTCTGCAGAAATTTCTGGTATTTAAGAAGGCATGCTTGCCTTTATTAGAGGGGTCATTGAGTTCAAAAGTCAGGAAGTTATGTTGCAGCTTTATAAAACTCTAGTCAGGCCACATCTGGAGTGTTACGTACAGTTCTGGTTCTCTCACTACAGGAACAATGACATGGCTTTGGAGAGGATGCAGAAGAGGTTTATACCAGGATGCTGCCTGGTTTAGAGGGCATGTGCTATCATGAGAGGCTGGACTAACTTGGGTTGTTTTGCCTGGAGAAGTTGAGGCTGAGGAGAGATGGGGAGATCTGATTGAGGTTCATAAGGTTATGAGAGGCATAGATAGACAGGGCATCTTTTTCCCAAGGTTGAAAGGTCTAATACCAGAAGGCATGCATTTAACATGGGGGCGAGGGTGGTCATTTCAAAGGAAATGTGAGGGCCAAGTTTTGTTTACAGAGAAAGGTGGGTGCGTGGAATGCACTGCCTGGGGAGGCGCTGAAGGCAGGTACATACGGCACTCTTAACTGATGTTAGATAGGCACATGAATGTGAGGGAAATGGGAGGATGTGGGCAGAAGAGTTTAGTTCAACATTTGATCACTAATTTAACTGGTTTAGCACAACATTGTGGATCAAAGGGTCCATTCCAGACCTGTACTGTTCTATGTTCTACGTTAGATGCTGGAAATACAGATTAACACAAACAAAATGCTGGAGGAACTCAGCAGGTCAGGCAGCATCCACGAAGACGAATAAAGAGTCAACATTTCGAGCCAAGGTCCTTCATCAGGCCCGGAGAGGTAAGAAATCTGCGTAAGAAGGTGGGGGGAGGGAAAGGAGTACAAGCTGGCGGGTGATAGATGAAATCAGGTAGGGAGGGTAGGAGGATGGCGAAAAGTGTTGGGAGATAATATGTGGAAAAGGTAAAGGTCTGAAGAAGAAGGAACCTGATAGGAGAGGGGAGAGGACAATGGGAGAGGGAAGGAGGGAGGAGAGGACAAAATAGAGGAGCCAGAATGAGGAATGGAAAAATTACTGGAAATTAGGGAAGTCAAAGTTTATGCCATCAAGTGGAGGTTACCCAAATGGAGTATCAGGTGTTGCTCCACTGGAGAATGGCCCCACACCATCATAGCAGGAGAAGAGTCATGTCAGAATGGGAAGCGAAAGTTCTATCCTCAGAGGACAGAATCTTTGCTCAAGGAAGGATGATGTCAGGCCGATGTAATGTAGAAAGAATGAGAATGGAGACATAAAATCTGCACAGTGGCCATTTTATTAGGTATACCTGCTCGTTAATGCAAATATCTAATCAGCCAATCATGTGGCAGCAACTCAATGCATAAAAGCATACAGGCACGGTCAAGAGGTTCAGTCGTTGTTCAGACCAAACATCAGAATGGGGAAGAAGTGTGATCAAAGTGGCCTTGACTGTAGAATGATTGTTGGAGAGAGATGGGGTGGTTTGGTATTTCAGAAACTCTTAGTCTCCTGGGATTTTCACACACAACAGTCTCTGGAGTTTACAAAGAATGATACGAGAAGCAAAAAAAACCCCGGTTAGTGGCAGTAATCAGAGGAGGATAACCACACAGGTTCAAGCTGACAGGAAGAAGACATTAAGTCAGATAACCACACGTTACAAAAAGCATCTCTGAATGCACAGCGTGCTGAACCTTAAAGTGGACAGGTTACAGCAGCGGAAGGTCATGAACGTACACTCAGTGGCCACTTTATTAGTTACATAATAAAGTTGCCACTGAGCTTATCAGGTACTGTAGAAGCCCAATAACTCACTAAGCAGTCTTTTTTTTCAGAAATCCTGATTGGCTTCTGGCTCTCTGGGGCTCAAACAGTGCAGAATACCCTTGTGGCAATTCCCCTCAATAATAAGTATACCATTTTGGATACTGTTGAAGGGGATGACCCACTGGGGGGTGGGGGGGTGGGGGGGGAACCACAGTGACTGTCTCAGAAGGGAAGGGGGAAACGAGGACTGTAGTAGTTATAGGGGATTCCATAGTTAGAGTAGACATGAGATTCTGTGATAGACACCCTGAAGGCGTGTTGCCCTCCCAGATGCCAGGATCGGGTCTATGGCATTCTAAAGGGGAAGTCTGAGCAGGCAGAAGTCTTGGTACATAGCAGCATCAATGACTTGGGGAGGAAAAGGAGGAAGTCCTGAAGAGAGAACTTGGGTAGAAAGCTGAAAAGTGGCACCTCCAGGGTGGTAATCTCTGGATTGCTACCTGTGCCACGTACCAGTGAGGGTAAGAATAAGATGATTTGGCAGATTGAGGAACTAGTGCAGGGGTCAGGGTTTCAGATTTCTGGATTATTGGAATCTCTTCTGGGGAAGGTGCAACCTGAACCGGGGGGGGGGGGGGGGGGTCTGATATCCTTGCAGGCAAGCTTGCTAGAACTGTTGCGGAGGCTTTAGACCGGGTGGTAGGGCTGAGGATGGGGTAGTTGAGCTGAGGATGGGGGGGGGGGGGGGGTCTGATATCCTCGCAGGCAAGCTTGCTAGAACTGTTGTGGAGGCTTTAGACTAATCCAACAGGGATTTGGGAAACTGGGTGGTAGGGCTGAGGATGGTAGACAGGCAGAGACGACGTGTCAGGAAGGACAGGCAGATAATTCGGCAAATTTGCAGACAGTGAGATGAGTTACAGTGTAAGAGAGGGACAAGTTGATCAATACAGTATTGGAAGTGTTATATTTGAATGCACACAGTGTACAGAATACGGCATTGCAGTTGGAGATTGGCAGGTACGACGTTATGGGATTCACTGAGTCATGACCGAAAGAAGACTATAGTTGGGAGCTTAACATCCAAGGATACACATTGCATTGAAAAGACAGGCAAGTATTCAGAGGGGTGGTGTGGCTCTGTTAGTAAAAAGTGAAATCAACTCTGAAAGAAGTGACACAGGATCGGAAGATGTTGAATTGAAAGATGTTTAAGATGGTGCTATTACTGGTTTGAGCAAATACTCGTTCGTGGCCAACGAAATAAAGAAAGCAACTAAAGGCTTCAACAATAAAATGCACTGCGAACTTTGAATTGTTGTGGGTAGATTTAAGGAACTGCGAGGGTAAAAAGACCCTGATGGGAGTTATATACAGGCTTCTGAACAATAGCCAGGATGTGGGCTACAAATTACAACAGGAGATAGAAAATGCATGTCAAAGGGCAATATTCAAAAGTCGTAGAAACATAGAAAACTCACAGCACAATACAGGCCCTGTGGCTCATAAAGCTGTGCCGAACATGTACTAACTTTAGAAATTACCTAGGGTTACCCAAAGTCCTCTACTTTTCTAAGCTCCTTGTACCTATCCAGGAGTCTCTTAAAAGACCCACCACCATGGCCGGCAGCCCATTCCACGCACTCACCACTCTCTGTGTAAAAACTTACCCCTGACATCTCCTCTGTAACTACTTCCAAGCACCTTAAAGCTGTGCCCTCTCGTGTTAGCTATTTCAGCCCTGGGGAAAAGATTCTGACTTTCTCAATACCTTGATCAATGCCTCTCATCATCTTGTACACCTCTACCAGGTCACCTCTCATCCTCCATCGCTCCAAGCAGAAAAGGCCGAGTTCACTCAACCTATTCTCATAAGGCATGCTCCCCAATCCAGGCAACATCCTTGTAAATCTCCTCTGTACCCTTTCTATGGCTTCCACATCCTTCCTGTAGTGAGGCGACCAGAACTGAGCACAGTACTCCAAGTGGGGTCTGACCAGGGTCCTACATAGCTGCAACATTACCTCTCAGCTCTTGAACTCAGTCCCATGATCGATGAAGGACAATGCACCGCATGCCTTCTTAACCACAGAGTCAACCTGCGCAGCAGCTTCGAGTGTCCTATGGACTTGGACCCCAAGATCCCTCTGATCCTCCACATTGCCGAGAGTCTTGCCATTAATACTATATTCTGCCATCATATTTGACCTACCAAAATGAACCACCTCACACTTTTCTTGGTTGAACTCCATCTGCCACTTCTAGTTTTGCATCCTATCAATGTCCCGTTGTAAACTCCAGCCTTCCACACTATCCACAACACCCCCAACCTTTGTGTCATCAGCAAATTTACTAACCCATCCTTCTACTTCCTCATCCAGGTCATGTATAAAAATCATGAAGAGAAGGGATCCCAGAACAGATCCCTAAGGCACACCACTGGTCACTGGCCTCCATGCGGAATATGACCCGTTTACAACGACTCTTTGCCTTCTGTGGGCAGCCAATTCTGGATCAACAAAGCAACGTCCCCTTGGATCCCATGCCTCCTTACTTTCTCAATAAGCCTTGCATGGGGCACCTTATCAAATGCCTTGCTGAAATCCATATACACTACATCCACTGCTCTACTTTCATCAATCTGTTTAGTCACATCCTCAAAAAATTCGATCAGGCTCATAAGACATGACCTGTCTTTGACAAAGTCATGCTGACTATTTCTAATCATATGCCTCTCCAAATGTTCATAAATCCTGCCTCTCAGGATCTTCTCCATCAACTTACCAACCACTGAGGTAAGACTCAATGTTCTATAATTTCCTGGTCTATCTCTACTCTCTTTCTTGAATAAGGGAACAATTTCTGCAATCCTCCAATCCTCTGGAACCTCTCCCTTCCTCATTGATGATGCAAAGATCATGCCAGAGGGTATATCTCATGGACTTATTCAACTTGATGTTTTCCAAAAGCTCCAGCACATTCTCTTTCTTAATGTCTATATGCTCAAGCTTTTCAATCCACTGTAAGTCATCCCTATAATCGTCAAGATCCTTTTCCTTAGTGAATACTGCAGCAAAGTATTCATTAAGTACCTCTGCTATCTCCTCCGTTTTCATACACACTTTTCCACTATCACACTTGATTAGTCCTATTCTTTCACATCTTATTCTGCTGGTCTTCATATACTTGTAGAATGCCTTGGGGTTTTCCTTAATCCTGCTCGCCAAGGCCTTCCCATGGCCCCATCTGTCTCTCTTAAGCTCCTTCCCGCTAGCCTTATAATTTTCTAGATTCCTATCATTACCTTGTTTTTTGAACCTTTCATAAGCTTTTCTTCTTGACTAGATTTACAACAGTCTTTGTACACCGCGGATCTTGTACCCTACCATCCTTTCCCTGTCTCATTGGAACGTACCTACCCAGAACCCCATGCAAATATCCCCTGAATACATTTTCCTGAGAACATTTGTTCCCAATGTATGCTTCCAAGTTCCTGCCTGATAGCCTCATATTTCCCCTTACTCCAATTAAACACTTTCCTAACTTGTCTGTTCCTATCCCTCTCCAATGCTATGGTAAAGGAGATAGAATTGTGATCACTATCTCCAAAATGCTCTCCCACTGAGATCTGACACCTGACCAGGTTCATTTCCCAATACCAGATCAAGTACAGCCCCTCCTCTTGTAGGCTTATCTACATGTTGTGTCAGAAAACCTTCTTGAACACACCTAACAAACTCCACCCCATCTAAACCCCTTGGTCTAGGGTGATGCCAATCAATATAGGGGAAATTAAAATCTCCCATCACAAGAGCCATGGGAGATTTCAATATAAGAAAATCAGGTTGGTACTGTTTTTGGATCCTAAGGGAGAGAATTTGTAGAATGCCTGTGAAATGGCTTTTTAGAGCAGCTTGTGGTTGAGCCCATTAGGGTCATGGCAATTCTGGATTGACAGTTGTGTAATGAACCAAATTTGATTAGGGAGCTTAAGGTAAAGGGATCCTTAGGAGAATATGATCATATGATAAAATTTACCCTGCAATTTAAGAGAAAGAGGCTAAAGTCAGATGTATCAGTATTACACTGGAGTAAAGGGAATTACAGAAGCATGACAGATGAGCTTGCTGAAGTTGATGGAAGGGGACACTAGCCTAGATGACAGCAGAGCAGCAATATCTGGTGCTTCTGGGAGTCATTTAGAAAGCACAGGATAGGATAAATCCCAAAGAAGAAGTATTCTAAAGGCAGAACGACACAACCGTGGCTGACAAGAGAAGTCAAAGCCAACATAAAGGTTAGAGAATTGGGAAGCTTTTAAAAACCAACAGAAAGCATCCAAATAATGCTTAAGGAGATAAAGATTAAATATGAAGGTAAGCTAGCCAATAATATCACAAAAGATTTTTCAGCTATATAAAGAGTAAAAGCGAGGCAAGAGTAGATATCGGACCACTGGAAATTTATGCTAGAGAGGTAGTAATGGGGGGAGAAGGAAATGGCGGATGAACTGAATAAGTTTTGTGCGTCAGTCTTCACTGTGAAAGACATTAGCAGTATGTCAGATGTTTGAGATTGTGGGTGCATTATTAATGCTCTTCCAAGAGTCACTGGGTTCTGCAGGACTGAACAAGTGTCACATGGAACATAGTGTCAGGAGGTGTATGGTCATGTAGAAAGAAGAGAAGGGTAGACTAACAGGGAGCGAGTTCAAACATCCACAATGCAAAGGGACTTGGGACTCGTGCAGGATTCCCTACAGGCTGAGCTGGTGGTGAGGAAGGCATTCATTTTGAGAGGACCAGAATATATAAGCAAGGATGTGATGCTGAGGCACTGGCGAGGCCTCCCTCGGTGTAATGTGAGTAGTTTTGGGGCTCTTATCTTTGAAAAGACATTGGAGAGGTTTCAAAAAAGGTTCACAAAAAATCATTCTAGGAATGTTCGCTGGCTCACTAGAATTTAGAAGAATAAGGAGTGATCTCATTGAAACCTACTGATCGTTGAAAGGTCTGGATAGAGTGGATGTTTCCTATAGTGGGGGAGTCTAGGACCAGAGGGCAGAACCTCAGAATAGGTTAGTTTAGAACAGAGGTAAGGAAGAATTTCTTAAGACAGAGGGCGGTGAATCTGTACAACTGATTGCCACCAGTGCCTGCGGGGGCCAGGTCACTGGGTGGAAGATTCTTGATAAGTCATGATGTTTTGGGGAGAAGGCAGGAGAATGGGGATGAGATGGAAATGGATCAGCTATGATCAAGTGGCAGAGCAGACTCGATGAGCCATGTGGCTCATTCTTCTCCTATGATTGGTGGTCTAATATGCATTTCTAACACTTTTTTAAATCTCACTTTACCTGTGCTCCCTTTAAACTGACGCCATGCAATGAAAAATTTTTTGCACTACTATATAACATTGAAGATAAATGTGAACGTAAAGTGGATTGGGGCATTAATAGGTGTAATACCAGTAATCTGGAAAATCTGTCTGTCTAGTTCTGTCAACATTCTGAGTGTGCTGGATTTTGGGAATTTACTTACGATCAAATTCATGGAATTTGGAGAACATTGAACTGTATACCACAGGAACTGAATTAGACCACAATATCATGCCAAGCTAATTATGCTAATGACATGGAATTAAACTAATCCCATCGTCCATATAGCTCAATTCTCTGCATATTCATGTGCTTATCTAAGAGTCTCTTAAATGCCTCTATCGTATCTGCCTCCTTCACCATCGCGGAAAATAAAGCAGGAAGTAAAAATACAAAATTAAATTTGATGTAACAGGATACTAGTGCATGAGAGGCATTTAGACAGGAACATGAATGTGCGGGGAATGGAGAGATTTGGATCACATGCAGGCAGATGGGATCAGTTTAATTTGGCCCGGACATTGTTGGTCGAAGCGCCTGTTCCTGTCTGCACCGTTCTTTTCTCTAAGTAGAAAACGCAGCAGCCAGCTTGCACACACAACGGCAGTCTGATTGAGGCATTGGTTAGGAGTTAACTATTAACTCAGAGCTCTGGCAAGAACTTTATGCCATTCCAGAAAGAGAGATGGGGCCACAGTTCACATCTCATCCAAAACAAGGCAGCTTTTGGGCTGAAGCTTCAAGAGTGCGGTTTTCACCCCAGCACTCTCCGTCTCATTGCCCCCCCCCCCCCCCCCAATAGATGTGTATGTAGAGACATGCAGCCTGGAAACTACTCACCCCAAGCAAGGAAGTCCGAGATGTGCCTCTGGTCCCTTAGCGCCGACTCACTCAGCTCCTCAAACACACAAACCAAGACATCCAGGAGCCCCTCGATATTGAGTAGCCTTCCTGTGACAATCAGCATCTCCAGCTCCCTCAGCCTGGCTTCGGCTAACATCCTCTCCTTCCCCAACCAGGAAATCAAAGAGCTGACTGCAGCTTTCCAAAGTTTCAAAATCAGACAAACATCTTTTGCTTTGTCTGACAATGATCTCTCTCTCCCTCTTTCTCTCTATCTATCTTCTTTCTCTCCCTCCTTCTCTCTATTTACCCCTACCTTCATATCTCTCTTTCTTTCTATCTCTGTATTGATCTGTCTCTCACCTCTCTCTCACCCTCCTCTTTGTCCCTTCTCTTTTACTCTCCCTCTCTTTACTTGTCTGTCTCACTCCCTATCGATCATCAATCTATCTCTCCCTTCTGCCTCCTCCTGCCTTTGCCCCTCTCTCTCTCTGTCCCACCCTCGCTCTGTCATTCCCCTTGCCTTGCCCTCTGCTGCAAGGCCACCAACTGTTCAGCTGTTTTAAGCTCCTCACTCAATCCATGGGAATGTCTCTTAAGGCAAAAAATATCACTGTGCACTGTCATATTCTGAGCCGTGAAGCTCCCGGGTCATTTCACACTGTGGTGAATAAAGATTTAATGGCCATTGCTTCGGATTCTCAGCTAGTCACAACTCTCTCACCAGGACGTGCCACCTTTAGTTGGATATACCACTCCCAGGGCAGGCACAATAGGCTAGGTGGAGAGTGTTGCACAGAACAGTGCTGTGTAACAGATTCCAAAGCTGAGTTTCCAGCTCCCCAGCCGCCTGCAATTTCTGCGGCCGGGAGGAGACGTATCAGATATACCGGAGTGGGGGAGGTTGAGTGTCTGATGGGGCTGCCCCTCGAGGTTTGGCTGTACTTCTGCCCCCCATTCGCAATCTCCGGTCACCCAGTGTGGGGAGGGGTGGACGGCTCTGGGGCTCCCTGGTTGTTTTGCCCCTGTGCCTCGGCAAGGTGGCCATTCATGGTTCTCAGCCAGCTGTCGACCCCTCTTCCAGGGTTACACCTGTGCCCAGGTATCCAGTGAAACAATGGGAGGGGCTGGTGGCTGCCACAGGGGATCGAGTACATTCAGGGTAGAGGTAAGCATGTTGTAAATTGAAGCTGTTGACTGTGAGTAGTGCAGGGTTATGGAATTTTGTAACATTGTGGTAAGATGATGCTGAATCGCAGACTAGACCTCCTTTGGAAAAGAGCAGGAACAGCACGGGTTAGATACAGAGTGAAGCTCCCTCTACACTGTCCCATCACACACTCCCAGGACAGGGACAGCACGGGTTAGATACAGAGTGAAGCTCCCTCTACACCGTCCCATCACACACTCCCAGGACAGGGACAGAATGGGTTAGATACAGAGTGAAGCTCCCTCTACACTGTCCCATCACACACTCCCAGGACAGGGACAGCACGGGTTAGATACAGAGTGAAGCTCCCTCTACACTGTCCCATCACACACTCCCAGGACAGGAACAACACAGGTCAGATACAGAGTGAAGCTCTCTCTACACTGTCCCATCACACACTCCCAGGACAGGGACAGCACGGGTTAGATAGAGAGTGAAGCTCCCTCTACGCTGTCCCATCACACTCTCCCAAGGCAGGGACAGCACGGATTAGATACAGAGTGAAGCTCCCTCTACGCTGTCCCAACACACACTCCCAGGACAGAGACAGCACGGGTTAGATACAGAGTGAAGCTCCCTCTACACTGTCCCATCACACACTCCCAGGACAGGGACAGCACAGGTCAGATACAGAGTGAAGCTCCCTCTACACTGTCTCATCACACACTCCCAGGACAGGGACAGCACGGGTTAGATAGAGAGTGAAGCTCCCTCTACGCTGTCCCATCACACACTCCCAGGACAGGGACAGCACGGGTTAGATAGAGAGTGAAGCTCCCTCTACGCTGTCCCATCACACACTCCCAGGGCAGGGACAGCACGGGTTAGATACAGAGTGAAGCTCCCTCTACGCTGTCCCAACACACACTCCCAGGACATAGACAGCACGGGTTAGATACAGAGTGAAGCTCCCTCTACGCTGTCCCATCACACACTCCCAGGACAGGGACAGCACGGGTTAGATACTGGGTGAAGCTCCCTCTACACTGTCCCATCACACACTCCCAGGACAGGGACAGTACGGGTTAGATACAGAGTGAAGCTCCCTCTACACCGTCCCATCACACACTCCCAGGATAGGGACAGCATGGGTTAGAAACAGAGTGAAGCTCCCTCTACGCTGTCCCATCACACACTCCCAGGACAGGGACAGCACGGGTTAGATACAGAGTGAAGCTCCCTCTACACTGTCCCATCACACACTCCCAGGACAGGAACAGCACAGGTCAGATACAGGGTGAAGCTCCCTCTACACTGTCCCATCACACACTCCCAGGACAGGGACAGCACGGGTTAGATACAGAGTGAAGCTCCCTCTGCACTGTCCCATCACACACTCCCAGGACAGGGACAGCACGGGTTAGATACAGAGTGAAGCTCCCTCTACACTGTCCCATCACACACTCCCAGGACAGGGACAGCACGGGTTAGATACAGAGTGAAGCTCCCTCTACACTGTCCCATCACACACTCCCAGGACAGGGACAGTATGGGTTAGATACAGAGTGAAGCTCCCTGTGTCAATGTGAGAGTTTGCTGGCCCTTTCTGATTATCTGGTGAGCTGCTCCCCGAGTTCCAGACGATGTTCATTCTCACACTTCTCCTGAATTCTTAGCATCCGGTACAGGGAGTCAGCCGGAGGTTTTCCTTGTCTCTTGGACCTGGATGGGAGAGCCATTCATCGGTCCCAGCAGCAGATCTTTGAGGGGTCCTTGCAAACCAAGGTCATGTCTGAGCCTGCGTGTCTTTAGAGAACAATTAAACTCTCGTTATATTGTCCTGACTAGGAGAGCAGAGCCAGCAACCACTCACCTGCTTCATGTTCTGGCATCAGTAGGGTGTGGTAACCAGGAGAGAAAGTGCAGCTTGTCCCAGGTGAACAGACAGGTATAGAACAGTATGGTCCTTTCAGCCCACAACGTTGTGCCCTTCAGTACAGTCCCTTTGGCCCACGATATTGTGCTAAGATCTATCTAATCCTTCCCTCCTACTAGCCCTTCTCATCTGTCTATCCAAGAGTCTCTTAAATCTCTGGCCGCACGTTCCATAAACCCACCACTGTGTTAAAAAACTTTCAAGTTACAACTTGCCTCTTGGCACGGCGTGACAGCGCAGCGGGTAGTGTAACACCTTACAGCAGCAGTGGCTCAGGTTCCGTTCCTGTAAGGAGTTTTCACATTCTCCTCGTGAGCATCTGGGTTTCCTCCCACTGTCCAAAGACCAACAGGTTAGTAGGTAAGTTGGTCACATGGTGCAGTTGGGCCTGATACCTGCTGTATCTCTGAATATAAAAAATAAGCTTAAAACTTACAACTTTGAAGGTAACACACACAAAATGCTGGTGGAACGCAGCAGGCCAGGCAGCATCTATAGGAAGAAGTACAGTCGACGTTTGGGGCTGACGAAGGGTCTCGGCCTGAAACGTCGACTGTACTTCTCCCTGTAGATGCTGACTGGCCTGCTGCGTTCCACCAGCATTTTGTGTGTGGTGCTTGAATTTCCAGCATCTGCGGATTTCCTCGTGTTTGAATTTAGAAGGTAGATCAGTGATGATCAGTGACATCGAAACGGTAATTTGTGGAACAGTCAAATGAGAGGGAGGTCTATAGGTTCCCGATGATGAGTGAAGTTCTGGGGTGTGGGGGGTGGTCAGTAGGATGACCAGGGCCTGAAGATAAGATCACTGTCAGTGGTGCAGAAGTTAAATCCACTGCCTCACATCTCCAACGACCTAATCCTAGTGCTGTCTGTGTGGAGTTCGCACATTCTCCCTGTGACCCCTTCAGAGGTGTTCCGGTTTCCTCCCTCATCTCAAACTAATTGGCCGCTCCAAGTTGCCCCTAATGTGTGTAATGTTGTCAAAACTTCGAGGATTGGAGCTGGAAGTCGATGGGAATGTGGGAGAATCCAATGGGATTGGTGTTTTAATGGTCCTTCTGCGGGACTCTTTCTGCTTTGGGATCCAGGTAGTTCCCCAGCTTTCTGACTGGCACTTGCAGGCTGCCCTCAGCACGTGTGTGAACGAGATACTAAGCATTTCACTGTTTGTATCAACATACATGTGATAAATAAATGGGAATCAGAATGTGAATTGTTGTTTCATTTATTTAATTAGAGATACAGTGCGGAATAGGCCCTTCAAGCTGTGTCACCCCAGAATCCCCGGCCCCCCAACCTCGTCGCAGGACAGTTTACAATGACCAATTAGCCCACCGACTGGTGTTGGCTTTGGACTGTGGAATCTGAATCAGAACCAGCATGGGACGGAATCGTATAGTAGCGAAAAAGGCCCTTCAGCCCATCAAGTCCATACTGAGATTCAAGCCTCCCTTCAATCTCAGCAATTTGCCCCAGATTCCACCCCTCAGCCACACAGTTCGCAGCAGCCAACAAATCCACCAACACGCACTTCTTTGTGGGAAGAAACCTGAGCACCTGGGGAACTTGTACAGTGACAGGGAGAAAGTACAAACTCCACACACAGTAGCCAGGGTCTCTGGCACTGTGAGACAGCAGCTCTACCCGCTGCACCACCATGCTGGAGTCAGTATTCCGTAGATACCTGGCATATTAAACTCCAAGAGAGAGAGACTGCCGAAGAGGGCCCCAATATCTGTGCCGTTCTGTAATCAGAGTCAGCGCCAGCTTCCTCTGATGTTGTCAGTTGGTAGGACACCTGCTTCAAGAGGTTGCAAGTTCAAGTCCTGTTTCAGACATCTGGGGGATCTCAATAAGGGACTAAAGGACTACGAGAGGTATTGATATTGGTTTATTATGGTCGCAGGTACCAAGATACAGTGAAAAGCTCGTCTCGTATACTGTTCATATAATTCGAATCTTTACACAGTGCATTCAAGGTAAAACAATGGTAAAGGGTAAAAGTGCCGTGCGGGTAAACAGTGAAGTGGAAGGTCATAACGAGGTAGACTGTGAGGTCGAGAGTTCATCTTATCATACACAGAGTCTAATACAGCACAATAAGGTCTGTCCCTCAGCCTGTGGGGCAGGACAGAGGAGAGGATGTGGGTTCTAGAGACTACTAGACAGGTATATGGAGGAATTTAAGGTGGAGGGTTATATGGGGGGGGGGGCAGGGTTTAAGGGTTGGCACAACATTGCGGGCCAAATGGCCTGTACTGTGCTGTATTGTTCTTTCATTTACTGAGGCAGTGAGGAGTGTGGACAGTCCATGGAAGGAAGGCTGGTTTCTCTGGGGGGTTGAGCTGTGTCCACAATTCTCTGTGGTCACAGGCAGAACAGTTGCCGTACCAAGTTGCGATCGTTCAGGTAGGATATTTTCTGTGATGCATTGATAAAAATTGGTGAGGTTCAGTGGGGACATATCGAATTTCATTAACCTCCTGAGGAAATAGAGCTTTCCTGACTATGGCATTGATGTATAACTTCAGGAGGAGCTGTTAGGCAAAAGCCCAGAATGCATGTCAGAGAACGTCTGGTGTCCTTTAGAAGTATAGTAAGGGAACTCTTCTTGTGGTCTTCAATTAATGTCAGTAATATTCATCATCTAATGAAACCTGTCAAGCTAAACCTTTCAAAGTTGGAACAACTGACAAACGGGAGGTGAGGAAGAAGCAAGGGATCTTGGAGTGTTAGCCCACAGGTTCGCAGGTCGATAAGCTGGTTACAATGGTAAACTAGTTTATTGTTGTCACATCTGTAGTGAAAGCTCAGTCTTGTTTGCCATCTGTTCAGATCATTTAAGTGTTTGTTAGATGATACCTGCCTCAACCACTTCCTCTAGCAGCTTCTGTTTCCGTGGATGTCGGCACAGAACAAGAATATCAGTGTATTATATACATTACTCTGATATTAAATGCAACCATTGAACTATTGTTCCATATACCCTCCACTTCCTGTGTGGAAAAATTGTCTCTCAGCTCCCTTTTAAATCTCTTCCTTCTCACCGAAGCCTATGCCTCCTAGTTTGCGTCTCCCCTGGGGAGAAGACTGTCACCGTCCTGCTTACATAAGCACTTCTGTAAGGTTGCCCCCTCGTTCTCCAGTTCAAAGAAATAATGACGTAGCCTGGCCAAGCTCTGGAAATGATGTGCGAAACCAGCCTTCCTTTCAGACAAGGCACAGTGCATTTTGCCTCTGTCGTTTCATGGACATAAATTGCTTTGTCTGCCTTTTTCCCATCTTTGCTACAGGAGCTACGACTTAACTTATTTCAAGATTATCCACGATGCCAGCTCCAGTCGGCTGTTCTGCTGACATAATGGAAGGAGGCATTAATCCTATTGAGGCAGAAATAAATAAAGATCCCCGGCTGCAAAATTAAGCACGTCTCTCAGCTTCAGGAAATGGGGAAGAGGGAGAGATGCAGAGTTAGAGTGAGAGAAAGGGAATGAGGCAGATAGAAAGAGAAGTACAGAAAAAGAGAGAGTGGGCATGCATGATGAATGAGGGAACAAGGGGCAAGGGTATATACAGAGAAAGAGAAACACAGAGGGAGATACTCAGGGACAAGGAAGTATAGAAACTGGGGCAGAGAGTGAGAGGGATATACAGATAAAGAGAGCAAGGAGGCTCAGAAATAAAGATAAGTACAGAGGGGTGAAGTGAGAGAGCAAGAGAAGTAAAGGGAGAGAGAGAGACAGGAAGAGAAAGAAACAGAGAGAGCAGGAAATAGAAAGTGATAGACACACGGAAGCAATCAAAGCAAAGAAAGAAAGACGATAGAAATAGAGACCGAGGTAAAGAGAGATTCCAAAAGTGGGACAGACAGTGAGAGAGAGAGAGACAGACAGACAGACAGAAAGAGTGAGAGAAATCATGAGAGAGTGGGGAAGATAACTCTTGGGGTACAGACGCAGATCTATGTCGATAAAGTGACAGGCCCAGGCAGACGGTCAGACACGGAGACTGAGACTAACCAACTCTTGAACACAGCTGAGAACAGCGAAGACAGAGAAATGGAGCAGCAGTGAGAGGAAGCTTCACTGATATGAAATAGAACAAGAAAGAGGCAGAGACACGTTGACAGGAAGAGCAAGACACCTGGGGTAGAAAGAACAGGGCAGGGGACAGTGAGACAGTTCAGAGCATCTGGATAAGAGGGGAAGATTGTACGGAAGACAGGGTGGGTGAAATTGAAGAGGAATCGACTGTGTATTTTACCTGCTGAGGGTACTGCTTGTCAGCTAATCTGCCACGAGTCTGACGGCAAAGTGTTTTAATTCCCCTCAGGGCATTAATCTAAGGAGGGATTGTTTTGAGCCACGTCGTGTGTCCCTCCTGGCTGAGGGACAGTGAGCCCCTGCTGGTTCACAGCAGATACCCGCTGGGCACTAGCCCTCTGGCAGTGTGTCGCAGGTGAGGCAGGAGACAGGCACGGAGCCCAACAGTGTGCAGGCGGACATGGTGTGAGGTAAGTGAAGCTGCTCCCGTTCATGTTCTCGTTCTTCAGTCTGCTTACAGCAGGGGAAGCCTTCACAATCCTCTTACCTCTTTGGCCCATACTCTCACTAATCTGTACATTATTTCTATTTCTCATTGTTTCTCTGTTTGATTTAGCTCCATCCTCCACTTTTAAATATTTCTTCTTTTTATCTCAGTGTTATAGAGCAGAACAGCAGAGGAACAGGCCAATCTGCCCGTCTAGTCCATACCTACCTCTACCTCCCCCTCTCATTGTCATCCTTCCTTCCCCTCGCTCTTAAACCTCTCTGTGATTCCATCTCGCTGCTCTTGTTTAACTTACCTTTAGGGTGGACAAATTTGCATTGTTTTCTCCAAAGCATTGGGAGCTGAGGGGAGATCTGATAGAAGTTTATAAAATTGCGCAAGACACCTTTTCCCTCGGGTAGAAATGTCAACTACTAAAGGGGGTGAGGGGGAAGGTGTAAAGGAGGTGATCAGGGTAAGGCTTTTACACAGAGAGTGGTGGGAGACTGAGGCAGGGAATAGAGGGATCCAGATTGTGCAGGCAGAGCGGAATCACACTCAGCACAGATCTGTGCCGTACTCTTCTACGCTTACTGTTCTGTCTTCTGCGTTATGAAGATAAAGATGAGCTTCATCTGTCACGTGTACATCTAAACATACATTGAAAAGCACTGGTTTGCACCATATCAAATCAGTGAGGGCAGCCCACAACGATCATCGTGTGTCCAGTGCCAACATAGCACGCCCACGGCTCACTAACCCTACCACATGTCCTGTGCCAGCAGCATGCCCACGGCTCACTAACCCTACCACACGTCCTGTGCCAGCAGCATGCCCATGGCACACCAACTCTATCATGCTTCTTGTGCCAGCAGCTTTTCCACGGCTCACCAACCTTACCTGCTTCTGGTGCCAGGATAGAATACCTACTGCTCACCGACCCGACCACGCCTCCAGTGCCAATGTAGAATGCCTACTGCTCACCAAAGCTACATTTCGGGTGCCATCAGCATGCTCACTGCACACAAACCCTACCCTATGAATGGTGAACAGAGGAAACCATGGGGACAAGGGACAAATTCCTTACAGACAGCAGAGGGCATGAAATACCCCGTGGCACTAACCTCTATCCAAGTTCATCTGGGACAGAGGGATGAGGTGGGAATAGGGGTTTCTGAGGTGATGCTGGAGTATGGAGTGGGAGAGTGCAGGAAAAGGATTTGGGTGAGAGGGGGTGATAGGGTAGGGAGTGTGGGAGTTCACTGTGGTTTAAACATAGAGGTTGCGTTTGTGTGATTTGGGTGTGCTGAGTAGGGAGGGGGCTAGAGAGGGAATGGAAGTGAGGTTGAGTGGGGAGTAGAGGGTTTGGGAGAGTCTGAGGAGAGGGTGCAGAGAATTGTGGAGTAGAGAATTTGGGAGAATCTGGGGAGAGAGTGCAGAGAGTTGGGGAGTGGATGGTTTGGGAGAGAGAGGGAGTGGGTGTTTAGAGAGTTTGGGAGAGAGTGGGGAGTGGCGGTTTGGAGAGTTGGGGAGTAGAGAGTTTGGAAGAGAGTGGGGAGTGGGTGTTTGGAGAGTTGGGGAGTAGAGAGTTTGGGAGAGAGTGGGGAGTGGGTGTTTGGAGAGTTGGGGAGTAGAGAGTTTGGGAGAGAGTGGGGAGTGGGTGTTTTGAGAGTAGGGGAGTAGAGAGTTTGGGAGAGAGTGGGGAGTGGGTGTTTGGAGAGTTGGGGAGTAGAGAGTGGGGAGTGGGTGTTTGGAGAGTTGGGGAGTAGAGAGTTTGGGAGAGAGTGGGGAGTGGGGGTTTGGTTGAGAGTGCCAAGAGGGAGTAGGGAGTGGGTGTGTTGAGAATTGAGGAATAGGGAGACGTTGCTGAGACGTTGCCACCCAGAGAAGTGTGAAGTTGTTCATTCTGGTAGGTTAAATTGAAGGCAGAATGTAATATTAATAGTAAAACTCTTGGCAATGTGGAGGATCAGAGAGATCTTGGGGTCCTGGTCCATGGGACACTCAAAACTGCTGCCCAAGTTAACAGTGTTGTTGTGAAGGCATATGGTGTGTTGGCATTCATCAACCATAGGATAGTGTTCATGAGCTGTGGGGTAATGTTACAGCTATAAAAGACCTTAGTTAGACCCTACTTCGAGTACTGGGTTCAATTCTGGTCACCTCACTACAGGAGGGATATGGATGCTATAGTAAGAGTGCAGAGAAGACTTACAAAGATGTTACCTGGATTGGATAGCGTGCCTTATGAAAATAGGCTAAGAGAACTTGGTCTTTTCTGCTTGGAGCCACGGAGGATGAGAGGTGACCTGATAGAGGTGTATAAGATGATGAGAGGCATTGATCATGTGGATGCAAAAGGCTTTTTCCTAGGGCTGAAATGGCTAACATGAAGCATTCTTAAGGTGCGTGGAAATAGGTACAGAGGGGATGTCAGAGGTAAGTATTTCACACAGAGACCAGTGGGTGCCTGGAATGTGCTGCCGATGACGGTGTTGGAGGCAGATTCAATAGGTCTTTTAAGAGACTCTTAGATAGGTACATGGAGCTTAGAAAAATAGAGAGCTATGTGGTAGGGAAATGCTAAGCAGTTTCTCGAGTAGGTTACATGGTCGGCACAACATTTGGGCCGAAGGGCCTGTAATGTGCTGTAGATGTTCTATGTTCTATGATTGGGTGTTTAGTGAGTTGGGGAGTAAAAGGTTTGGAAGAGAGTAGGGAGAGGGTGTATAGAGAGTTGGGTAGTAGAGGCTTGGGGAGAGAGTAGGGAGTATTTAGAGTGTTGGGGATTGGGAGAGTGGTTGGAAGAGAGGGGGGAGTGGGTGTTTAGAGATTTGGGGAGAGAGGGGGGAGTGGGTGTTTAGAGATTTGGGGAGTAAAGGAGTTGGGAGAGGGTGGGGAGTGGGTGTTTGGGGAGTTGGGGAGTTGAAGGTTTGGTTGAGAGTGCCAAGCGGTGTGTAAAAAGTCAAGAATTAGAGAGATAAAGAGGGAGTAGGGGGTGGGTGTGTTGAGTAGGGGGATTGGGAGAGAGTGAGGAATGGGGCTTTTGAGAGTGGGAGTAAATGGGGAGAAGTTGTGAGTGAACGGATCAAATTTTGTTCTACGTTCCACGTTAACGCTGGTCTGGGCAGTTTGGAGCCTAGCCTGTCAATCACCTCCCTCCCTACATGCACACCTTTTTATCTACTGTTTAAGTTTTATTCACCAATTACACTTTGTAGCTAATAAACTTCCTGGGTGCTCACATCTGATGGATGCACTGTGGATCCCGGCACTTTCGTCCTTCTCTTCAACAACAGCCCCCCCTATTTCTCCAGAGACAGGTGCAACCCACGAGAGTTGGGGTCTCTGTTTCTCACTCAAATCACAGTGATTCTTCCAGTTAGTAGAGAGCAAGAACTGTAACCTCACAAAGCTTCTCAAACAGGCATAACCAGGGGATTTCTTGTTTAAAGCCCTTCCCACTGATCGCCAGAGCCTGCAAAATTCACTTCCGACTCATTGAAGCTTATTGAACACAGAGTGTGTATGGAGAGGATTTTCCCATCAGTAGGATCCAAGGGCATAGCCTCAAAATCAAGGAACCTCCTTGTACAACAGAGGAAAAGAGGACTTCTTCAGCCAGAGGGGGATGGTTCTGAGGAATTCGTTGCCACAGAGGGTTGTGGCGGCCAAGTCAGTGGGTGCATTTAAGAGAGGTTGATAGGTTCCCGTTCGGTAAAGAAATTAATGGTTCAGGGAGCAGGCAGGAGAACTGGTTGAGAAAATAAAAATCAATCATGATTGAATGATGGAGCAGAATAGATGAGCTGAGTTACCTAGTATTGCTCATATATCATACAGTCTTACTCAAAACAACATTCGTGAACCTGTTGGAAGTTTTAATGACAATTGCTTGTCACACAATAGATTCTATTTTCGGCTCTGAATTATTTTACACTGCTCCTGACACTGGGGCTAATAAATTGGTAAATTGGCTTATTATTTTCACATGAACTGAAGTTCAGAGAAACAAACATGTTTTGCCTTCCATAACTTCAGTATGCCGAGGTAGTCTAGTCCCACGTCCCCGAGTTTAGGAACCTTACAACCATCAGGCTCCTGAACCAGTGTGGATAACTTCACTCACCCCAACACTGAACTGATTCCACACATCAGGCTCCTGAACCAGTGTGGATAACTTCACTCACCCCAACACTGAACAGATTCCACACATCAGGCTCCTGAACCAGTGTGGATAACTTCACTCACCCCAACACTGAACTGATTCCACACATCAGGCTCCTGAACCAGTGTGGATAACTTCACTCACCCCAACACTGAACTGATTCCACACATCAGGCTCCTGAACCAGTGTGGATAACTTCATTCACCTCAACTCTGAACTGATTCAACACATCAGGCTCCTGAACCAGTGAGGATAACTTCACTCACCTCAACACTGAACTGATTCCACACATCAGGCTCCTGAACCAGTGAGGATAACTTCATTCACCTCAACTCTGAACTGATTCCACACATCAGGCTCCTGAACCAGTGTGGATAACTTCACTCACCCCAACACTGAACTGATTCCACAACCTATGGGCTCACTTCCATGAGCTCCACAACTCATACTCTCAGTAGTTTTGCTTTTTGCATGGTTTGTCTTCTTTTCCACATTGGCTAATTGTCAGTCTTTGTTTATGTATCATTTTTCATAAGTTCAGTTGTATTTTCTCTGTAAATGTACTCAAGATGAATCTCAAGGAAGTGTAGGTAACACGTACACTCAGTGGCCACTTTATTAGATACGAAAGGTACCCAATGTGTATATATTTGTGATCTGCCGCTGTAGCCCAGTCAACGTCAAGGTTCAATGTGTTGTGGATTCAGAGGTGCTCTTCTGCACACCGCTGTTGTAATACAGAGCTATTTGAATGCTGTTGTCATCCTGTCAGCTTGAACAAGTCTGAGCTTTCTCCTCTGACTGCCCTCATTAACAAGGGCATTTTTGCCCACGGAATGCCATTCAATGGATGTTTCTAGTCTTTCAAACCATTCTGTGTAAACGCTAGAGCTTGCTTGCTGTGCTTGAAAATCCCAGGAGATCAGCAGTTTCTGAGATACTCAAACCTCCCTGTCTGACACCAACAATCATTCCACGGTTAAAGCCATTTAGATCACATTTCTTCCCCCAACCTGATGCTTGTTCTGAACAACAAATAAACCTCTTGACCATGTCTACATGCTTTTCAAAGGTTCAAATGTTCCTTTATTATCAAAGCATATATTCATATACAATTCTGAAATTTGTCTTCTCCAGATAGCCACAAAACAAAGAAAGAACATGAAATCATTCCGAGAGAAACATCAAACACACCCCGCACCTCACCCACAAAGAAAAGAACAGCATTCTGATCATAAATCCCTAAAACCCCTCCCTTCACACACAATGGAACAAGATCATTGACCCCCCCAACAAAATGGAAAAGGAACGGGCGATGTAAACACAGAATTTAAAAACCGTAAGTCTGAGAAAGTCCACAGTCCATAAACGGAATAGTCCAATCCATAACTGCAGAAGCATGATATCATTCTCCGATATCACCGACATTCATTGAAAGAGAAGAAACCACATGAGTCAGAGAGGCCTGCCTGCCATAGCGAGCCACACAGCGGTAGGCCGCTCACAGACCCCTTCCCCAGCAGCGAACGAAAGGAAGGCAGTCGGCGCTAAACGCATTTGATTTGATGCGTTGAGTTGCTGATACCTGATTGGTTGATTAATGAGGTGCATCTAATGAAGTGGTTTCTGAGTGTATTTATTTGAGGGACGTGGCCTTCACAGGCTGAGCTGGGACTTAACTGCCCGTCCCTAGATATTCTGAAAGGGGCAGTGAGCTGCCTTCTTGGGTGGGTTTACTATGCTATGAATTTTGACCCAATGATGGTGAGGAATTGGCAATATATTTGAAGTTCGTTCAAGTTCAAGGTCAAGTTATTGTCATCAGACTGTACATACATGCAAGCAAGTAAAACAGTGTTCCTCTGGACCCTGGTGCACCCACAAAACACACAGCACCTGTAACAAAACATACCACAGGTCAGTTAATGAAATGTAATTCAGAGTGCATGTCATGCAGATAAACAGTGTACAGCTCGCTGTCCTTATGACGAGAACTCGGTGATGGCTGGGTGTTCACTGATCTCACAGCCCGAGGGGAGAAGCTGTTACCCAGACCGGTTGTGACAAGAACTCGGTGATGGCTGGGTGTTCACTGATCTCACAGCCCGAGGGGAGAAGCTGTTACCCAGACCGGTTGTGACGAGAACTCGGTGATGGCTGGGTGTTCACTGATCTCACAGCCCGAGGGGAGAAGCTGTTACCCAGACCGGTTGTGACGAGACCCCAGAGGTGGCTGGGTGTTCACTGATCTCACAGCCCGAGGGGAGAAGCTGTTACCCAGACCGGTTGTGACGAGACCCCAGAGGTGGCTGGGTGTTCACTGATCTCACAGCCCGAGGGGAGAAGCTGTTACCCAGACCGGTTGTGACGAGAACTCGGTGATGGCTGGGTGTTCACTGATCTCACAGCCCGAGGGGAGAAGCTGTTACCCAGACCGGTTGTGACGAGAACTCGGTGATGGCTGGGTGTTCACTGATCTCACACCCGAGGGGAGAAGCTGTTACCCAGACCGGTTGTGACGAGACCCCAGAAGTGGCTGGGTGTTCACTGATCTCACAGCCCGAGGGGAGAAGCTGTTACCCAGACTGGTTGTGACAAGACCCCAGAGGTGGCTGGGTGTTCACTGATCTCACAGCCCGAGGGGAGAAGCTGTTACCCAGACCGGTTGTGACGAGAACTCGGTGATGGCTGGGTGTTCACTGATCTCACAGCCCGAGGGTAGAAGCTGTTACCCAGTCCAGTTGTGACGAGACCCCAGAGGTGGCTGTGTGTTCACTGATCTCACAGCCCGAGGGGAGAAGCTGTTACCCAGACCGGTTGTGACGAGAACTCGGTGATGGCTGGGTGTTCACTGATCTCACAGCCCGAGGGGAGAAGCTGTTACCCAGACCGGTTGTGACGAGAACTCGGTGATGGCTGGGTGTTCACTGATCTCACAGCCCGAGGGGAGAAGCTGTTACCCAGACTGCCAGTCCTTGTCCTGGTGCTTCAGTATCTCCTTCCTGACAGGATGACGTGTGGCTTGGAGAGCAGCTTCCAGCTGGGGGTGCTCCCGTCTTATGGCTGCTGTTGTCCTAGCTGGTTGAGGACGTGATTGGAAGCTGCTGTCCAAGGAATCTTGGTGAGTCCCTGCAGCTGATGGTACCCACTGCACCTACCGTGCCAGTGGCAGGTGATGTAGATAATTGTGAATTTATCCACTTCAGTAGAAAACCAGTGAGGCATTATAAAGCTTGAATGGTGTTGGATGGGGAAGTATTCAGTAATAGTCATGTACAGTGCAGAAACAGGCCAGTCAGCGCACCTTGTCCAGAATACCTGCCTACACGAACCACCTGTCCAAGTGTCCAGGCACAAGAAAATCAGAAATGCTGGACACACGAGGGACTCTGCAGATGCCAGAAACCTTGAGCAATGCTGGAGGAACTCAGCAAGTCCAGCAGCATCTCTGTAGGCACATGAAGATCTGACATTTCGGGCCGAAACTTTGAGTGTTTATTTTGTCCCGTAGATGCTGCCTGACTTGCTAAGTGTTGCAAAGATTGCTGGAAATACTCAGCAGGTCAGGCTACAGGTGCAGGGAGAGGAGCAGAGCTAAACACTTGTTCAGATTTCAGTGTTCTGGTACACAAGGTGAAGGAAGCAAGTGGATTATTGACCTTCATGACAATGGGCTTTGAGTAGAGGGTAGGAAGAAACACAGTTGCTAGATGAGAGTTCCTGGCCCAAAACTTCGACAGCGTATTCCTCTCCATAGATACTGCCAGTGATGTTTGGTTGCGATGCCTTGATGAGACCACACATGGGGTCCTATGTGCAGTTCTGTCTACTCACCTAAGAGAAGCCAAAGCGTGCAAAGTTTACAGGACTTGAAGGACTGAACTGCAGGGAGATGTTGAGCCGGCTAGCACTCTATTCATTAGAGTGTCTTTATAGAAGTGTATAAAAGCATGAAAGACGGAACGCACAGTCTTTTTCCCGTGGAAAGCTAATCAAGCACATTCAAAGTTCAAGGTAAATTTATTATCCATATAACAATTACAGCACGGAAACAGGCCATTCCGGTCCTCCTAGTCCGTGCCGAACTCTTAATCTCACCTAGTCCCACCTACCCGCACTCAGCCCATAACCCTCCACTCCTTTCCTGTCCATATACCTATCCAATTTTACCTTAAATGACACAACTGAACTGGCCTCTACTACTTCTACAGGAAGCTCATTCCACACAGCTATCACTCTCTGAGTAAAGAAATACCCCCTCGTGTTTCCCTTAAACTTCTGCCCTCTAACTCTCAAATCATGTCCTCTCGTTTGAATCTCCCCTACTCTCAATGGAAACAGCCTATTCACGTCAACTCTATCTATCCCTCTCAAAATTTTAAATACCTCGATCAAATCCCCCCTCAACCTTCTACGCTCCAATGAATAGAGACCTAACTTGTTCAACCTTTCTCTGTAACTTAAGTGCTGAAACCCAGGTAACATCCTAGTAAATCGTCTCTGCACTCTCTCTAATTTATTGATATCTTTCCTATAATTCGGTGACCAGAACTGTACACAAGTATCCAAGTACATAAATGTCACCAAATCCATAATAGCATAATTACCATTATAGAATCAATGAAACACCACACCAACTTGGGTGTTGAACCCGCGTGCAAAAGACAACAAACTGAAAATACAAAAAAAGAAATAATAATAATAAATAAATAAACAATAGATATCGAAGTCAAGAGATGAAGAGTCCTTGAAAGTGAGTTCATAGGTTGTGGGAACATTTCAATGATGAGACAAGAAGTTATCCCTTTTGGTTCACGAGCCTGATGCTTGGGCGGTAATAACTGTTGCTGAACTTCTGAGGCTCCTGTATCTGCTTCCTGATGGCAGCAGTGAGAAGAGAGCACGGCCTGGGTGGTGGAATTCTGTGATGACAGATGCTGCTTTCCTGTGACAACGCTTTGCGTAGATGTGCTCAAAGGTGGGGAGGGCTTCACTCGTGACAGACTGGGTAGTATCCATTACTCTTTGTAGGATTTTCCATTCAAGGGTGTTCATTGGTGTTTCCATACCAGGCTGTGATGTAGCCTCATAATATGCACTACACCGCACATCTATATAAGTTTGTCAAAGTTTTAAAAATCATGTTAAATCTTCGCAAACTCCTAAGGAAGTAGAGGCACTGCTGTGCTTGCTTTGTAATTGCAGCTTGGCCCAGCAGTTAGCAAGCCTTATAATAGTTCTATAGATCCCAGTTCAACAGCCACTGCTGTCTGTACATTTGTACATTCTCACCATGACCATAAGGGTTTCCTCTGGGTGCTCTGGTTTCCTCCCACAATCCATAAACATGCTGGTCATAAGTGTCATCTCATTGGGTTAGAGGGATCTGTTATTATCTTTATCTAAATAAAAACGAGAGGGCATGGGTTTAATGTAAGGGGGAAAGATTTAACAGCGACCTGAGGAACAACTTATTCATACGGAGACTCGAGAGACCACAGATACTGGTACAAATCAGTGAGTCAGTCAAATCTCTGTCCTCCCACAGATGCTGCTCAACCCACTGAGATTGTTTGCTGTCGCCTGTATGGAATGAGCTGCAAGTGCAAGGAATGAGCGGCACGATAGCATAGTGGCTCACGTAACGCTTTATATCGTCAGCGCCCTGGGTTCCAGTCCTACTGCTGTCAGTAAGGAGCCTGTAGATTCTCCCCTTCACCACACTTACATTCCAGAGATGTGAGGGTTAGGGTTAGTAAGTTGTGGGCATGGTATAGTGCAACGTGTAGGCTACCCACAGCACCGCTTGGATGTGTTGGCTGTTGATGCAAATGACGCATTTAACTGTAAGCGTGGAGTACATGTGACAACGTTAATCTTTATCTGTAGTTAATCTTTAAGTGGGTACACTAACAGCCAATCCTCATAGAGGGATCAGAAGTGGAGAGAGTGAGCAGCTTCAAGTCCCTGGGTGTCAATATCTCTGAGGATCTAACCTGGTCCCAACGTATTAACGTAGTCATAAAGAAGGCAAGACAGCGGCTATACCTTATTAGGAGTTTGAAGAGATTTGGCATGTCAATAAATACACTCAAAAACTTCTATAGTTGTACCGTGGAGAGCATTCTGACAGGCTGCATCACTGTCTGGTATGGAGAGGCTACTGCACAGGACTGAAAGAAGCTACAGAAGGTTGTAAATCTAGTCAGCTCCATCTTGGGCACTAGCCTACAAAATACCCAGGACATCTTAAGGGAGCGGTGTCTCAGAAAGGCAGCGTCCATTATTAAGGACCACCAGCACCCAGGGCATACCCTTTTCTCACTGTTACCATCAGGTAGGAGGTACAGAAGCCTGAAGGCACACACTCAGCGATTCAGGAACAGCTTCTTCCCCTCTGCCATCTGATTCCTAAATGGACTTTGAAGCTTTGGACACTACCTCACTTTTTTTAATATACAGTGTTTCTGTTTCTTCACATTTTTAAATAACCTATTCAATATACGTAATTGATTTACATGTTTACTTATGTTTAATTTTATTTATTATTTTTTTTCTCTCTCTGCTAGATTATGTATTGCATTGAACTGCTGCTGCTAAGTTAACAAATTTCATGTCACAAACCTGATTCTGATTTAAAATGCCCTTGGATGGGTGCATGGATAGGAAGGGTTTACAGGGGTATGGGTCGAAGGGGGGTGAATGACGCCAGTTCAGGTGAGCATCTTTCAGCTTGAACAGGCTGGGGGAAGAGTTTGTACTTCCCACGGAGGGAGTGCAGCAACGATCCACCGGACCGTTTCCCAGGACTCTGGTACAAGAAGAAATCGGGTAATAAGTATCTGAAGTATATTTATTAAATAAGTGGTGCAAAAAGAGAATCAAGTCAAGTCAAGTCAACTTTTATTGTCATTTCAACCAGAACTGCTAGTACAGTGCATAGTAAAAATGAGACAACGTTTTTCAGGACCATGGTGTTACATCACGACACGGTACAAAAACTAGACTGAACCACATAATTTAAAAAAACACAGAGAAAGCTACACTAGACTACAGACCTACACAGGACTGCATAAAGTGCACAAAACAGTGCAAGCATTACAATAAATAATAAACAGGACAGTAGGGCAGTAAGGTGTCAGTCCAGGCTCTGGGTATTGAGGAGTCTGATAGCTTGGGGGAAGAAACTGTTACATAGTCTGGTCGTGAGAGCCGGAATGTTTCGGAGCCTTTTCCCAGACAGCAGGAGGGAGAAGAGATTGTATGAGGGGTGCGTGGGGTCCTTCATAATGCTGTTCCCTTTGCGGATGCAGCGTGTAGTGTAGTCAGCACATTTTTCCCGGGGTTGGGGGGGTTTGGTTAATAGAGGAGGGTTTCAGTTTAAGGTGATGGGAGGAAAGTATCGGGTGGATGTGGGAGTTATTTTTTTTACAGGTAGATGGTAGGTGATTGGAAGGAATGTTCCCTCTAATTTGTAATGACCAGTGTGCGCAAAAATCTCGTGCTGTGCAATTTTTTGCCCAGTGACAACAACGTGTGTGAACTGAATTTTATGTAGAGAGGTATTCATTTTAACATTTAGCAAAACACTGTCAATAAAACTTTGATCTCTTCTCGGACTGATTGTTTTCACTCACGCTCATCTGCACGCTCACAAAACATACGTAGTAGTCCTGAAGGGTTTTCTCGCTGGAGCTTTTGCTTGTCCATACATGATTTGCTTGCTAAATGACACTTCCAAGTTTCCAAATATCACCCCACTTGCAAATTCTCCAGCAACTTTTGCATCACTACAGGTTACACCAGTTTCTGCATTGGACATAAATCATCGCAAACTCCACGTTGTCAACACTGTCCGCATCAGAAGCAGGAAAAGGAAATGTGATTGTGTACGATCATGAACTATATCTAACATGCCAATGAGTTGGGGGGTGACAACGTTTTGTTTCAATTCCTTTGTGCACACACGCACACCTTAGAGGGAACATTGTAAGAGGCAGATACATTAGGGGCATTAAAATACTCAGATAGGCACATGGATGATAGAAAAATGGAGGGTTATGTAAGAGGAAAGAGCTAAATTGATATTGGACGGGGTTAAAAGGTTAGCACAACCTGGTGGGCTGAAGGGCCTGTACTGTTCTATGTTCTACATCCTCTGGGCTCCGGTCTAGCTTCTAAGTTCTCCGTTGCTCTGTAACTGGGAGGTGGCAGCTGAGGAAAATGAGTTGTGCTAACGTGGGACAGGTGCCGCACCTTTAGAACAGGGAGTGAGTAACTGGCAGTGTTCTCAAGGGCTTCTCTTTACATTCACAGGCAGGGCCATCTGTTGGGCCGAGAAACAGTCATGGAGAAAGTCAGCTTGAAAGGGAATGAGGAACAACTCCCCATCCAGGTGAGTACTGAGGACGTTTCCCTCTCCATGATTTATCCTGCCCTCTTTCCGTTCCACACCAGCAATCCCATCCTGTTCAAGCTCTCGAGGGAGAGCTCCATTGTCTGAGGTGCCTTTCTCTTGAAAGGTCTTGATGGAGTGGAAGTGCAGAGGATGTTCCCATTAGTGGGAGGATCTAGGGCCAGTGGGCAAAGGCTCAGAATACAAGGACACCCCTTTAACCACAGAGCTGAGGAGGAATTTCTTTAGCCAGAGGGCGGTGAGTCTGGAATTCATTGCCACAGCCGGTTGTTGAGGCCCAGTCATTGAGTATTTAAAGTGGAGGCTGATTAGTAAGGGCTTCAAAGGTCATGGGGAGATGGCAGGAGAACGGAGTTGTGAGAGAAAATCAGCCAGCCATTATGGAATGGCAGAGCAGACTTAATGGGCAGAATGGCCTAATTCTGCCCCAGTGTCTTAAGGCCTCATGATTTTTGAATAACCCCCCCCCCCCCCAGATATGCTGCAGCATTTAATGGGTAGATGTCAATGAAAATATGACAAACAATATGTGTACAGCTTGATCCCACAGAATGCAGATTTCAAATTATACTTCTGGCTCGCTCAGTGCAGAGATAAATACTTTGTTTTCACACACTGGTTCATGGAAGTGACCGGGCAAATCTCAGAGAAAAGACTTCACCTCTGATGGTGCAGCTCTCCCTTGGTATGGCACTAAAATGTCTGATTCTCCTGTTCCCCAATCTATTTTCAGAGAGTGTGTGTGTGCGTGTGTGTGATAGATTGCACATCTTTCTCTCTCTCTGTCAGTCTGTCTGCCCCTCTCTCTCTCTCTTTTGCCCCCTCCCTCTCACTCTCACACACACACCACTTCCCACCTGGTCCATTACAAAAGCACACTTCTCTTCCAACATCTCCTGCAGGGAATCAGGCCAGAGTTTGCTTGATGGCATTCTTATGCTGTGCTGTGCCGCGTTAAAGGGTTCGCACAGGAAAGTTTTTCGCCCCCTGAAGCTGATTCCACTGTTCAACCAAGTTGTGCTTTTGTCTGTCACCCATCACTGCCCTTGCCCTTAAAATCTATCGCTTATAAAGTCCTGTCAGCAGCAATGTAAATAATTAACATTTCACCCCAGCAAAAAACTTAATTTGTGAAACATTTCCCAATCCTGTCCATATCAAAATGCTTGACAACTTCTGTCTCAAATACCAGCTTCTTATTTTCAGATCTTCTGGCCTTAGATTGTTTGAACCTTAGACTTTCCATCCCTTGACCTCTGACTCACGAACCCCTTTATCTCTGCTTCTTCACACCTGAGCTTTCTTCTTTAGCCCTGGCCCTTTGACATTCATACCACTTGCCCCCTTGACCCTTGAACCACCAAAGCCTTTATCATTGGCCACTTGACCTTGAAGCACTTGGCCCTTGACCCCTAACCCATTGACTCCTGAACCATTCGCTTCTTCACCCCTGGTTCATTGGCCACTTTGTTCATAGCCACTTGACCCTTGAACTATTTACCCTTTACCCTTGGCTCATCAACTCATTGTGCTCTTTATATCTGGCCCCTTGATGTGAGCCCGTAGCCCCTTTACCCATGACCCTTTAAACCCATGCCCAGATGCCTGCTCTGTGACCAACTAGACACAATTCTTTAGACCATAAGATATAGGAGCGAAAATGGGCCATTTGGCCCATCGTTTGCGCCTCCGTTTAATCATGGCTGGTTTATTTTTCTCTTTCAGCCAAATTCTCCTGCCTTCTCTTCGTAACCTTTGCCATTCTTACTAATCAAGAACCTATCAGCCTCTGCTTTAAGTACACTCTATGACTTGAACTCCACAGCCATCTTTAGAAATATATTGCACAGATTCACCACCATCTGGCTGAAGAAATTCCCCCTCATCTCTGTTCTAAAAGGACTTTATTGTATTCTGAGGCTGTGCCCTCTGGTCTAGTTTCTCCCATTATTGGGATTGTCTTTTCCACATCTCCTGCATCTAGGCCATTCAATATGCAGTAGTTTTCAATGAGACTCCTCCCCTCATTCTTCTACACTCCTGTGAGTACAGGTCCAGAGCCATCAAACTCCACATTCCCAGGATATTTCTCGTGAGCCTCCTCTGGACCCTCTCCGTGCTAGCATATCCTTTCTTGGATATGCGGCCTAAGACTGGGCAGCAAAAGTCCTGCCTGATCACAGAAACTTCAGACAAAACACCCTCAATGTAAGGTTTAAGCGAGTCAGTCTGAGTACCTACAGGGAGCCAGACTGTAATGTGGATCCTAGTTTTGGATATACGACAGAAACTTTGAGACAGAAAGCTACTGACAGTAATAAGTGCTTAGAGGGTTTGACACAGACTGTAACAGTGACATTAACCACATGCCAGTGGCTGTTTGCGATAGGCAGCAATGATTAAAGCGTGCAACAGCTATTTATATCAGAATTAAAATAACCACAGGATTGTGGGGATGCGATTCAGAGAACATGCCATGGCTAAATCTGGTCCGAGGGAACTGTGAAATATCAAAGGTCACCTGAATTGCTTTGTTTCTGTTCAGGAATTGAGTTAAAGAGGGACAATGCTGAGTTTGTCTGCATTTGAATAGGAGTTGAGTCTATAGGTATTGGGCTGGGACCGGAATATCCAATCAGAATGATGAGTTACTGTACCGAGACTCTGATTGGGCTGCATCAGGCAGCACACTTGACCAACAAACCTTGACCTTTGACCCTCGACCGATATGCCCACCGCTCTAGTTTGACCCAAGGTTGACTGTAGGCTGCCTTGACCCCTGATCCATTAACCCCTGCCTCTTGTCCTACTGAAAGGCTGAGTGAGCTAGAGGTTCTCTCTTTGGAATGAAGGACAATGAGATGCAACTTGATAGCGATGATAGAATGGGCAGCCAGGATTTTTTTCCCCAGGCTGGCGGTGACTAGTACCAGAGACGTTGCTTTAATATGACTGGGGGAGAGGATGAAGTGCGTGTCAGAGGTAGGTTTTTGTTCACAGAGTGTGGTGTGTGAGTGGGACACACTGCAGGGGCAGTTCTACAGAGCACTGGGTAAAAAGCTGAGCAGGAAGTTAGACACCATCTCGAAGATCACCCAGGCCAGAAGCTTTCTTCAGGGTTTTTAATGAGAAAAACTTGTGAAGCTGCAGGAAGTTAAATAAAAATACATCTTAGATTCAATCCAGAATTGCTGAATATACTGACATGATTGATAATTCTCACAATGCGGGTTAAACAAGGTACCACACACATGCATGTAGCTGTGCCTTGGATGAGAGTGGAACTGTGGTGCAACATTCCTTCAAAGTACATCTAGTATTCCAAAAGATTGAGACTCATATTGCTGTTTCAAGGGTAACTAGAGAGTGGATGGAGATGGTTGTCTTTCTACCGTGAGTGCTTCAAGTCAAAATCCAAATTAATCTGTGCAGGAAGTGATGCTAAAATAAAGTTTACAAACAGGAAGTGATGTTTGTACCATACGAGCTCCACACAGGCGAACAGCGCCTCTGGAGGCAGAACACTCCCCAGCTGACATCCATGATGTCAAACTTAATGACTGAAGCTAAAACTCAAAACAATTTTTTGAGCACAGTTTTACGGTGCTGGGAGTAGGTACAGAGGAGATGTCAGGGGTAAGTTTTTACACAGAGAGTGGTGAGTGTGTGGAATGGGCTGCCGGCAACAGTGGTGGAGGCGGAAATGATAGGGTCTTTTAAGTGACTCCTGGACAGGTACACGGAGCTTAGAAAAACAGAGGAATATGGGTAATCCTAGGTAATTTCTAAGGTAAGTGCATGTTCAGCACAGCATGGTGGGCCGAGGGGCCAGGATTGTGCTGTAGGTTTTCTATATTTTATGTACTATGTTCAAATGGTTAGTCTTTTGCGAAAGAAGGACAGTCTCAGAGACTAGTCTTGAAACAATCTTACTGCACAGTCTTAAACCGTTCTCACTTCGAAAATGCCATCCTCGATGACTTACTTGCCCGTGGTAATGTCTGATGAGCATACCGGCGACGCGCTGTTCACCCAGGATGACGATTGGGTGAGGTAACTCTGAAGTGACCTGTGCGTCGCTGTAGCCATGCAGAGTCAGGAAAGGGATGGAGTTGGATTGGGAGAGGTTCCTGCTTTGTGACATGCTTCTCTTCCTCTGCATGCACCTGTCTTTGAGAAGCATGAAGGACCTTTGACTGATGCGGTTGCTCTGTGCTGATCGGATGCTCACGGATGTGCCAGCCACTACAAAGACTACTCCTACAATCTTCACTTTGGCAGAACCAATGGCAGCCCAAGGTGCTGGCCCTGAATTACAGTTGTATCTGGGTCTAAGTGTCAATACATTCTTGGCTGCACTGTCTGGGGCTCACCTGGAGCTGCACCATGTCTTTTTGTATTCAGCAGTGTATTGCTGGCATATTCCCTGCTGCTCTCCCCGGATTTCCCATCACTCCCCACCACTGCCTTCTCCACATTCGCACTGACTGTGCCTCACGGTTTCTCTGGTCGCCATGGTAGCGTAGCAGAAAGTACACCGGTATTATGGCATGGGGCAAACTGAAGCTTGGAGTTCAATTTCAGCGCGTTTCTGAAAGGAGTTTCTGTACATCCACCCTCTGGGATGCATGGATTCTCCTGATCCTCTGGTTTCCTCCCACAGTCCAAAGAGGTACCCGGTGGGTTGATGGATGACTGTAAATTGTCCTGTGGTTAGGTTAGGGCTAATTGGATTTGTCAGGGGTCGCTGGGATGGCGAGGCTCGAGGACCGGAACGACCTGCTCCGCACTGTATTGCTACACAAAATGAAGTCCCCATGGGCAGGATCAGACCCCTGTCTCTGGAGCCGTGGGAAAATGGCTCTGACCACGGTCCCACTGCGTCCCACATCAGTTCAGATCAACTTCGATTTCAACTGACTTCAGACCAAACTGTGTTCATTTGCCATGTTGACTCCTTTGTCCCCTGCAAGGTCACCCATTAAACTCCCTTAACCCCACACACCCAGCCTATCACCCCTTTATTCTCTATTTCTTCACATCACACCTTTCCTTGACTCCTTAAAACATGTTCTAGTCTTTCATTTTTCTCAGCTTGACACCACAGAGGACACAGCAGCCCACACAACATATCACTCACTCTACACACAAGACACAGCCCACACACAACACATCACACACTCCACACACAAGACACAGCCCACACACAACACATCCCTCACTCTACACACAGGACACAGCTCACAAACAACACATTCCTCACTCTACACACAGTACACAGCCCACACACAATTCATCACTCACTCTACACACAAGACACAGCCCACACACAACACATCACACACTCCACACACAGGACAGAGCAGCCCACACACAACACATCACTCACTCTACACACAGGACAGAGCAGCCCACACACAACACATCACTCACTCCACACACAGGACAGAGCAGCCCACACACAACACATCACACACTCCACACACAGGACAGAGCAGCCCACACACAACACATCACACACTCCACACACAGGACAGAGCAGCCCACACACAACACATCACTCACTCTACACACAGGACAGAGCAGCCCACACACAACACATCACTCACTCCACACACAGGACAGAGCAGCCCACACACAACACATCACTCACTCTACACACAGGACACAGCTCACACACAACACATCACTCACTCCACACACAGGACAGAGCAGCCCACACACAACACATCACTCACTCTACACACAGGACCCAGCAGTCTACAAACAACACATCACTCACTCTACACACAAGACACAGCCCACACACGACACAGCCCACACACAACACATCACACACTCCACACACAGGACAAAGCAGCCCACACACAACACATCACTCACTCTACACACAGGACACAGCTCACACACAACACATCACTCACTCTACACACAGGACCCAGCAGTCTACAAACAACACATTACTCACTCTACACACAGGACACAGCTCACACACAACACATCCCTCACTCTACACACAGGACACAGCTCACAAACAACACATTCCTCACTCTACACACAGTACACAGCCCACACACAATTCATCACTTACTCCACACACAGGACACAGCAGCTCAAACACAACACATCACTTGCTCCACACACAGGACACAGCAGCTCAAACACAACACATCCCTCACTCCACACACAGGACACAGCAGCTCAAACACAACACATCACTTGCTCCACACACAGGACACAGACCACACACAACACATCACACACTCCACACACAGGACACAGCAGCTCAAACGCAACACATCACTTGCTCCACCAGTGATGCTCATAACTGCAATGGGCACCATCTACAGGGTTCCCTGCAGCTACTCAGCAAGACTGCTTGGACAGTTCTTTCCAAACCCAGCACAGGTGGAATGCAGACAGCACACAGATTGTGGGCTGAAGGGTCTGCTCCTGTGTTCTCTGACTCTTTGGCACTGTAACCATGGATGAAGTTACTGGCAGAATGTAGAGCATATAGTAGCATGTAGAAATATCTGCCACAGTACAAACCTTCTGGCTCGCAATGTTGTTCTGATCTTTTAGCCTATTCCAAGATCAATCTAACTCTTCCATAAGTCTCCACTTTCCTTTCATTCATGTGCCTCTCTAAGAGTGTCTCAGATCCCTCTACCACTACGTTTTGGCTCTCAAGGCCCTGTTCGTTTTGTACACGTTGCTGATGTGGATAATCATTTCTCACACTGATTCTGCTCAGGAAACTCAGAAGGTGCAACAGCATCTGTGGGAGGAAAGGTTTTTAGACATTTCAGATTGAAACCCTGTGTCAGGACTGGGAGTGGAGAGGGGAGAAGGCCTTTGTAAAGAGGAGAAGGGGGTTTGCTGAGAACGGAGTCTTGGTAGATGAGGGTCAGTTGGTTCCAAGTAAGGGCAGGGAGCAGAGACAGTGGTACGTGACTGATAAACGAAAGCAAATGCTTTAATGCACCTCTCGTACCATACAGATGACTCTTGATCTCCCAATCTACCTTGCAATCACATCCATTCCTCTCCTGACACACAGACGGCAATTTATGACCCAGCAATCTACACACTAACCCGCCAATTTACACATGCTTTGGGTGTGGCAGAAAACCCGAGCCCCAGGGAAAACCCCACTCAGTCACAAGGTGAATGTGCAAATTCCACACAGACACATACACTGAAATTAACTCCCCTTCCTTTTGACTCAGCTAAAGTATCCTGCAATCAACAATGGTTTTGTTTCTAAATATTCCTGCATTCATTTTATGATATTAGTGAAGCTCACTTCAGCTGGTTTGGTTGGAGCAGTTAAAATTCTAAGGAAAAAGTATGCTCTTCCACCAATTGCACTCAGCAAAACTGATACTCATTTCTCATTGGCATTTGCTTCAAAATACTGCTCAATTTGTTCAGTATACAACATCCAGTTATCTGTTGTGCAATCAAACACATCTAACTGTCCAATGAGGCCAGCCATTTCTGCTTCCTTGCTAGTTGTTATTATCATCACACTGTACTCACTTTTATAAATCCGTGAATTTCATCCATTTTCTGTCTTTTTTTTTAACTCGACCTCTTTCTCCCCTTGCGAAGAAAAAATGTGCTGCACTTTAACAGGTAGTTTGTTTTAAAACTTAGTCATCACCACTGTGATGTTTCATAGCTCCAAAAACTAATCGAGAGGGAGACACAGGAGCCCAGGATAACATGTGCACGTGCTTAGTTTCACTTTGTGTGAGGCGAGCAAATATGACGTGGTGGTGTAATGACGTATGCCATTCAAGAATTATGTAAAGAAACAAAGAACACGTAATCAAATATTTACAATATGTTTCAGATATTACTGAAATATTGAATGCATGACACAGTGGAGATTTTATATTTTACTTAGAGATACGGCACGGTAACAAGTCTTTCTGGCCTTCTAGTCCAACAAGCCCCACTACATCCATATGACCAATTAACCTATTAACCAGTCCATTTTTGGAACGTGGAAGGAAACAGCAGCAGAGCGAGTGGGAAGGTTGAGCAAGTTAGGGCTTTTCTCTTTGGATAAGCAGGGACGATAGACTTTAGAGATGATAAGGGGCATAGATAGAGGGACAGCCAGTGTATTTTTCCCAGGGCAACAGTGACTAATTTGAGAGGACAAAACTTTAAGGTGGTTGGAGGAAAGTGTAGGTGGGTTGCCAGAGGCAAGTCTTTTACACAGAGAGTGCAGTGCACTGCTGGAGTTGGTGGTAGAGACTGATACAACAGAGACATTATACAAGGATGAAAGAAAAATGGAGGGCTAGGTAGGAGGGAAGAGCAAGATTGATGTTTGAGTAGTTTAAAGAGTTGAAACAACATCATGGGTAGAGGGGTCTAGACTGTGCTGTATAGATTAGAGAGTATTCCCTACGTTCTATGCTAGATTGAAATTGGAGTAGTTTCAAACCTTGGTACAACATTGTGGGCTGTAGGACCTCTGCTGTTCTATGTTCGATGTTCATTTGCCACCTCCTCATTCCTCACAGATATTTCCAGATCCACTGGAGAGCGTTGAGGAGTATTCCAAGGGTATTAAAGGACGGCTGCCTTCCATTGTCATTGAGCCAACTGACAACAGCGAGGTAGAGAGCGGAGAGCTGCGTTGGCCACCAGAGGATTTTGAAGATGGGGGCAACTACTTCGAGCCAGTCAGCGAGGCAGACAGTCCCCTCGATACTTATCCAGATCCCAGTGAGGCCTTGCCACAAGGTAAGGATCTTTTCAGTCAGCTGATACTTAAATAGCTAAGGCTTAGAAAGCTAAGGACTGAGTGGAGGAAGATAGATGTAATGGTTAGTATGGGCATGATGGGCCAAATGGCCTGTCCTGTGCTGTACAACTCTAGATTTTACAGAATGTTTCAGCATTATATACCTCTGTTTAGGCCACATCTGAAATATTGCATTCAGTTCTGGTTGCAACGTTATAGGAAGGATGTTGAAGGTTTGGAGAAGGTACAGAAGAGGTGACTGAGTTGCTGCCTGCATTAAAGATGAGGAGTTTGGACAAACGTGGATTGATTTCTCTGGAGTGGTGAAAGCTGAGCGGAGATCTGATAGATGTTTATAAGATAATGAGAGGCATAGATAGCTTCTTTTCTCCCAGGGTTGAAATGTCTAATAGCAGAAGGCGTGTATTCAAGGGAAGAATAGGTAGGTTCAAATGGGATATGAGGGGTAATGTTGAGTGCTGGGAATGCTCCACGTGGGGGAGGGGAGTCAAGTCTAATAAAAGGGTTCAAGAAGCACATAAATGTCAGGAAAATAGAAGATTATGAACATTCTACAGTCAAGATGAATTAGTTTAGTTGGGAATTTGATTATTAGTTTAGTTACTTCAGCACAACATTGTGGGCCGAAGAGCCTCTTCCTGTGTTGTACAGTTCTGTGTTCTAACTCCATTATCCAGGGATGAGGAGACTTCCTGTGTTGTACTGTTCTGTGTTCTAACTCCATTATCCAGGGGTGAGGAGACTTCCTGTGTTGTACTGTTCTGTGTTCTAACTCCATTATCCAGGGATGAGGAGACTTCCTGTGTTGTACTGTTCTGTGTTCTAACTCCATTATCCAGGGGTGAGGAGACTTCCTGTGCTGTACTGTTCTGTGTTCTAACTCCATTATCCAGGGGTCAGGAGACTTCCTGTGTTGTACTGTTCTGTGTTCTAACTCCATTATCCAGGGGTGAGGAGACTTCCTGTGTTGTACTGTTCTGTGTTCTAACTCCATTATCCAGGGGTGAGGAGACTTCCTGTGTTGTACTGTTCTGTGTTCTAACTCCATTATCCAGGGGTGAGGAGACTTCCTGTGTTGTACAGTTCTGTGTTCTAACTCCATTAACCAGGGGTGAGGAGACTTCCTGTGTTGTACAGTTCTGTGTTCTAACTCCATTATCCAGGGGTGAGGAGACTTCCTGTGTTGTACTGTTCTGTGTTCTAACTCCATTATCCAGGGGTGAGGAGACTTCCTGTGTTGTACAGTTCTGTGTTCTAACTCCATTATCCAGGGGTGAGGAGACTTCCTGTGTTGTACAGTTCTGTGTTCTAACTCCATTATCCAGGGGTGAGGAGACTTCCTGTGTTGTACTGATCTGTGTTCTAACTCCATTATCCAGGGGTGAGGAGACTTCCTGTGTTGTACTGTTCTGTGTTCTAACTCCCTTGTCCAGGGGTGAGGAGACTTCCTGTGTTGTACTGTTCTGTGTTCTAACTCCATTGTCCAGGGGTGAGGAGGCTTCCTGTGTTGTACTGTTCTGTGTTCTAACTCCATTGTCCAGGGGTGAGGAGACTTCCTGTGTTGTACTGTTCTGTTTTCTAACACCATTATCCAGGGGTGAGGAGACTTCCTGTGTTGTACTGTTCTGTGTTCTAACTCCATTATCCAGGGGTGAGGAGACTTCCTGTGTTGTACTGTTCTGTGTTCTAACTCCATTATCCAGGGGTGAGGAGACTTCCTGTGTTGTACTGTTCTGTGTTCTAACACCATTATCCAGGGGTGAGGAGACTTCCTGTGTTGTACTGTTCTGTGTTCTAACTCCATTGTCCAGGGGTGAGGAGGCTTCCTGTGTTGTACTGTTCTGTGTTCTAACTCCATTGTCCAGGGGTGAGGAGACTTCCTGTGTTGTACTGTTCTGTGTTCTAACACCATTATCCAGGGGTGAGGAGACTTCCTGTGTTGTACTGTTCTGTGTTCTAACTCCATTATCCAGGGGTGAGGAGACTTCCTGTGTTGTACTGTTCTGTGTTCTAACTCCATTATCCAGGGGTGAGGTGACTTCCTGTGTTGTACTGTTCTGTGTTCTAACTCCATTGTCCAGGGGTGAGGAGACTTCCTGTGTTGTACTGTTCTGTGTTCTAACTCCATTGTCCAGGGGTGAGGAGGCTTCCTGTGTTGTACAGTTCTGTGTTCTAACTCCATTATCCAGGGGTGAGACTTCCTGTGTTCTAACTCCATTGTCCAGGGGTGAGGAGACTTCCTGTGTTGTACTGTTCTGTGTTCTAACTCCATTATCCAGGGGTCAGGAGACTTCCTGTGTTGTACTGTTCTGTGTTCTAACACCATTATCCAGGGGTGAGGAGACTTCCTGTGTTGTACTGTTCTGTGTTCTAACTCCATTATCCAGGGGTGAGGAGACTTCCTGTGTTGTACTGTTCTGTGTTCTAACACCATTATCCAGGGGTGAGGAGACTTCCTGTGTTGTACTGTTCTGTGTTCTAACTCCATTGTCCAGGGGTGAGGAGGCTTCCTGTGTTGTACTGTTCTGTGTTCTAACTCCATTGTCCAGGGGTGAGGAGACTTCCTGTGTTGTACTGTTCTGTGTTCTAACACCATTATCCAGGGGTGAGGAGACTTCCTGTGTTGTACTGTTCTGTGTTCTAACTCCATTATCCAGGGGTGAGGAGACTTCCTGTGTTGTACTGTTCTGTGTTCTAACTCCATTATCCAGGGGTGAGGAGACTTACTCTGTTGTACTGTTCTGTGTTCTAACTCCATGGTCCAGGGGTGAGGAGACTTCCTGTGTTGTACTGTTCTGTGTTCTAACTCCATTGTCCAGGGGTGAGGAGGCTTCCTGTGTTGTACAGTTCTGTGTTCTAACTCCATTATCCAGGGGTGAGGAGACTTCCTGTGTTCTAACTCCATTGTCCAGGGGTGAGGAGACTTCCTGTGTTGTACTGTTCTGTGTTCTAACTCCATTGTCCAGAGGTGAGGAGACTTCCTGTGTTGTACAGTTCTGTGTTCTAACTCCATTATCCAGGGGTGAGGAGACTTCCTGTGTTGTACTGTTCTGTGTTCTAACTCCATTATCCAGGGGTGAGGAGACTTCCTGTGTTGTACAGTTCTGTGTTCTAACTCCATTATCCAGGGGTGAGGAGACTTCCTGTGTTGTACAGTTCTGTGTTCTAACTCCATTATCCAGGGGTGAGGAGACTTCCTGTGTTGTACTGTTCTGTGTTCTAACTCCATTATCCAGGGGTGAGGAGACTTCCTGTGTTGTACTGTTCTGTGTTCTAACTCCCTTGTCCAGGGGTGAGGAGACTTCCTGTGTTGTACTGTTCTGGTTTCTAACACCATTATCCAGGGGTGAGGAGACTTCCTGTGTTGTACTGTTCTGTGTTCTAACTCCATTATCCAGGGGTGAGGAGACTTCCTGTGTTGTACTGTTCTGTATTCTAACACCATTATCCAGGGGTGAGGAGACTTCCTGTGTTGTACTGTTCTGTGTTCTAACTCCATTGTCCAGGGGTGAGGAGGCTTCCTGTGTTGTACTGTTCTGTGTTCTAACTCAATTGTCCAGGGGTGAGGAGACTTCCTGTGTTGTACTGTTCTGTGTTCTAACACCATTATCCAGGGGTGAGGAGACTTCCTGTGTTGTACTGTTCTGTGTTCTAACTCCATTATCCAGGGGTGAGGAGACTTCCTGTGTTGTACTGTTCTGTGTTCTAACTCCATTATCCAGGGGTGAGGAGACTTCCTGTGTTGTACTGTTCTGTGTTCTAACTCCATTGTCCAGAGGTGAGGAGGCTTCCTGTGTTGTACAGTTCTGTGTTCTAACTCCATTATTCAGGGGTGAGGAGACTTCCTGTGTTGTACTGTTCTGTGTTCTAACTCCATTATCCAGGGGTCAGGAGACTTCCTGTGTTGTACAGTTCTGTGTTCTAACACCATTATCCAGGGTTGAGGAGACTTCCTGTGTTGTACTGTTCTGTGTTCTAACTCCATTTTCCAGGGGTGAGGAGACTTCCTGTGTTGTACTGTTCTGTGTTCTAACACCATTATCCAGGGGTGAGGAGACTTCCTGTGTTGTACTGTTCTGTGTTCTAACTCCATTGTCCAGGGGTGAGGAGGCTTCCTGTGTTGTACTGTTCTGTGTTCTAACTCCATTGTCCAGGGGTGAGGAGACTTCCTGTGTTGTACAGTTCTGTGTTCTAACACCATTATCCAGGGGTGAGGAGGCTTCCTGTGTTGTACTGTTCTGTGTTCTAACACCATTATCCAGGGGTGAGGAGACTTCCAGTGTTGTACTGTTCTGTGTTCTAACTCCATTGTCCAGGGGTAAGGAGGCTTCTTGTGTTGTACAGTTCTGTGTTCTAACTCCATTATCCAGGGGTGAGGAGACTTCCTGTGTTCTAACTCCATTGTCCAGGGGTGAGGAGACTTCCTGTGTTGTACTGTTCTGTGTTCTAACTCCATTGTCCAGGGGTGAGGAGACTTCCTGTGTTGTACTGTTCTGTGTTACAACCATACAACAATTACAGCACGGAAACAGACCATCTTGGCCCTTCTAGTCCGTGCCGAACACTTACTCTCACCTAGTCCCACTGACCATCACTCAGCCCATAACCCTCCAATCCTTTCCTGTCCATATACACATCCAATTTTTTTTTAATTACAATATTGAACCTGCCTCTACCACTTCTATTGGAAGTTTGTTCCACACAGCTACCACTCTCTGAGTAAAGAAGTTCTCCCTCATGTTACCCCTAAACTTTTGCCCCTTAACTCTCAAATCATGTCCTGTTTGAATCTCCCCTACTCTCAATGGAAAAAGCCTATCCATGTCAACTCTATCTATCCCCCTCATAATTTTAAATACCTCTATCAAGTCCCACCTCAACATTCTATGCTCTAAAGAATAAAGACCTAACTTGTTCAAACTTTCTCTGCAATTTAGGTGCTGAAACGCAGGTAACATTCTAGTAAATCTCCTCTGTACTCTCTCTATTTTGTTGACATCCTTCCTATAATTCAGTGACCAGACCTGTACACAATACTCCAAATCTGGCCTCACCAATGCCTTGTACGATTTTAACATTACATCCCAATTCCTACACTCAATGCTCTGATTTATAAAGGCCAGGATACCAAAAGCTTTCTTCACCACCCTATCCACATGAGATTCCACCTTCAGGGAACTATGCACCATTATTCCTAGATCACTCCGTTCTACTGCATTCCTCAATGCCCTACCATTTACCATGTATGTCCTATTTGGATTATTCCTACCAAAATGTAGGAATTACACCTCACACTTATCAGCATTAAACACCATCCGCAATCTTTCAGCCCACTCTTCTAACTGGCCTAAATCTCTCTGCAAGCTTTGAAAATCTTCTTCATTAACCACAACGCCACTTATCTTTGTATAATCTGCATAATTACTAATCCAATTTACCACCCCATCATACAGATCATTAATGTATACGACAAACAAAATTGGACCCAATACAGATCCCAGAGGCACACCACTAGCCACCGGCCTCCAACCTGACAAACAGTTATCCACCACTACTCTCTGGCATCTCCCATCCAGCCAGAGTTGAATCCATTTTACTACTTCAATACTAATACCTAACGATTGAACCATCCTAACTAACGTTCCATGTGGAACCTTGACAAAGGCATTACTGAAGTCCATATAGACAACATCAACTGCTTTAACCTCATCAAATTCTAACACCATTATCCAGGGGTGAGGAGACTTGCTGTGTTGTACTGTTCTGTACTCTAACACCTTTATCTAGGGTTGAGGAGACTTCCTGTGTTGTACTGTTCTGTGTTCTAACTCCATTATCCAGGGGTGAGGAGACTTCCTGTGTTGTACTGTTCTGTGTTCTAACTCCATTATCCAGGGGTTGAGGAGACTTCCTGTGTTGTACTGTTCTGTGTTCTAACTCCATTATCCAGGGGTGAGGAGACTTCCTGTGTTGTACTGTTCTGTGTTCTAACTCCATTATCCAGGGGTGAGGAGACTTCCTGTGTTGTACTGTTCTGTGTTCTAACTCCATTGTCCAGGGATGAGGAGACTTCCTGTGTTGTACTGTTCTGTGTTCTAACTCCATTGTCCAGGGGTGAGGAGACTTCCTGTGTTATACTGTTCTGTGTTCTAACTCCATTGTCCAGGGGTGAGGAGACTTCCTGTGTTGTACTGTTCTGTGTTCTAACTCCATTATCCAGGGGTGAGGAGGCTTCCTGTGTTGTACTGTTCTGTGTTCAGACTCCATTATCCAGGGGTGAGGAGACTTCCTGTGTTGTACTGTTCTGTGTTCTAACTCCATTATCCAGGGGTGAGGAGACTTCCTGTGATGTACTGTTCTGTGTTCTAACTCCATTATCCAGTGGTGAGGAGACTTCCTGTGTCCTGTTCTATGTTCTAACTCCATTATCCAGGGGTGAGGAGACTTCCTGTGTTGTACAGTTCTGTGTTCTAACTCCATTATCCAGGGGTGAGGAGGCTTCCTGTGTTGTACTGTTCTGTGTTCTAACTCCATTGTCCAGGGGTGAGGAGACTTCCTGTGTTGTACTGTTCTGTGTTACAACCATACAACAATTACAGCACGGATACAGACCATCTTGGCCCTTCTAGTCCGTGCCGAACACTTACTCTCACCTAGTCCCACTGACCATCACTCAGCCCATAACCCTCCAATCCTTTCCTGTCCATATACACATCCAATTTTTTTTAATTACAATATTGAACCTGCCTCTACCACTTCTATTGGAAGTTTGTTCCACACAGCTACCACTCTCTGAGTAAAGAAGTTCTCCCTCATGTTACCCCTAAACTTTTGCCCCTTAACTCTCAAATCATGTCCTGTTTGAATCTCCCCTACTCTCAATGGAAAAAGCCTATCCATGTCAACTCTATCTATCCCCCTCATAATTTTAAATACCTCTATCAAGTCCCACCTCAACATTCTATGCTCCAAAGAATAAAGACCTAACTTGTTCAAACTTTCTCTGCAATTTAGGTGCTGAAACGCAGGTAACATTCTAGTAAATCTCCTCTGTACTCTCTCTATTTTGTTGACATCCTTCCTATAATTCAGTGACCAGACCTGTACACAATACTCCAAATCTGGCCTCACCAATGCCTTGTACGATTTTAACATTACATCCCAATTCCTACACTCAATGCTCTGATTTATAAAGGCCAGGATACCAAAAGCTTTCTTCACCACCCTATCCACATGAGATTCCACCTTCAGGGAACTATGCACCATTATTCCTAGATCACTCCGTTCTACTGCATTCCTCAATGCCCTACCATTTACCATGTATGTCCTATTTGGATTATTCCTACCAAAATGTAGGAATTACACCTCACACTTATCAGCATTAAACACCATCCGCAATCTTTCAGCCCACTCTTCTAACTGGCCTAAATCTCTCTGCAAGCTTTGAAAATCTTCTTCATTAACCACAACGCCACTTATCTTTGTATAATCTGCATAATTACTAATCCAATTTACCACCCCATCATACAGATCATTAATGTATACGACAAACAAAATTGGACCCAATACAGATCCCAGAGGCACACCACTAGCCACCGGCCTCCAACCTGACAAACAGTTATCCACCACTACTCTCTGGCATCTCCCATCCAGCCAGAGTTGAATCCATTTTACTACTTCAATACTAATACCTAACGATTGAACCATCCTAACTAACGTTCCATGTGGAACCTTGACAAAGGCATTACTGAAGTCCATATAGACAACATCAACTGCTTTACCCTCATCAAATTCTAACACCATTATCCAGGGGTGAGGAGACTTGCTGTGTTGTACTGTTCTGTGTTCTAACTCCATTATCCAGGGGTGAGGAGACTTCCTCTGTTGTACTGTTCTGTGTTCTAACTCCATTATCCAGGGGTGAGGAGACTTCCTGTGATGTACTGTTCTGTGTTCTAACTCCATTATCCAGGGGTGAGGAGACTTCCTGTGTCCTGTTCTATGTTCTAACTCCATTATCCAGGGGTGAGGAGACTTCCTGTGTTGTACTGTTCTGTGTTCTAACTCCATTATCCAGGGGTGAGGAGACTTCCTGTGTTGTACTGTTCTGTGTTCTAACTCCATTGTCCAGGGGTGAGGAGACTTCCTGTGTTGTACTGTTCTGAGTTCCAAACTCCATTATCCAGGGGTGAGGAGACTTCCTGTGTCCTGTTCTATGTTCTAACTCCATTATCCAGGGGTGAGGAGACTTCCTGTGTTGTACTGTTCTGTATTCTAACACCATTATCCAGGGGTGAGGAGACTTCCTGTGTTGTACTGTTCTGTGTTCCAACTCCATTATCCAGGGGTGAGGAGACTTCCTGTGTTGTACTGTTCTGTGTTCTAACTCCATTATCCAGCGGTGAGGAGACTTCCTGTGTTGTACTGTTCTGTGTTCTAACTCCATTATCCAGGGGTGAGGAGGCTTCCTGTGTTGTACTGTTCTGTGTTCTAACTCCATTGTCCAGGGGTGAGGAGACTTCCTGTGTTGTACTGTTCTGTGTTCTAACTCCATTATCCAGGGGTTGAGGAGACTTCCTGTGTTGTACTGTTCTGTGTTCTAACTCCATTATCCAGGGGTGAGGAGACTTCCTGTGTTGTACTGTTCTGTGTTCTAACTCCATTATCCAGGGGTGAGGAGACTTCCTGTGTTGTACTGTTCTGTGTTCTAACTCCATTGTCCAGGGATGAGGAGACTTCCTGTGTTGTACTGTTCTGTGTTCTAACTCCATTGTCCAGGGGTGAGGAGACTTCCTGTGTTATACTGTTCTGTGTTCTAACTCCATTGTCCAGGGGTGAGGAGACTTCCTGTGTTGTACTGTTCTGTGTTCTAACTCCATTATCCAGGGGTGAGGAGGCTTCCTGTGTTGTACTGTTCTGTGTTCAGACTCCATTATCCAGGGGTGAGGAGACTTCCTGTGTTGTACTGTTCTGTGTTCTAACTCCATTATCCAGGGGTGAGGAGACTTCCTGTGATGTACTGTTCTGTGTTCTAACTCCATTATCCAGTGGTGAGGAGACTTCCTGTGTCCTGTTCTATGTTCTAACTCCATTATCCAGGGGTGAGGAGACTTCCTGTGTTGTACAGTTCTGTGTTCTAACTCCATTATCCAGGGGTGAGGAGGCTTCCTGTGTTGTACTGTTCTGTGTTCTAACTCCATTGTCCAGGGGTGAGGAGACTTCCTGTGTTGTACTGTTCTGTGTTACAACCATACAACAATTACAGCACGGATACAGACCATCTTGGCCCTTCTAGTCCGTGCCGAACACTTACTCTCACCTAGTCCCACTGACCATCACTCAGCCCATAACCCTCCAATCCTTTCCTGTCCATATACACATCCAATTTTTTTTAATTACAATATTGAACCTGCCTCTACCACTTCTATTGGAAGTTTGTTCCACACAGCTACCACTCTCTGAGTAAAGAAGTTCTCCCTCATGTTACCCCTAAACTTTTGCCCCTTAACTCTCAAATCATGTCCTGTTTGAATCTCCCCTACTCTCAATGGAAAAAGCCTATCCATGTCAACTCTATCTATCCCCCTCATAATTTTAAATACCTCTATCAAGTCCCACCTCAACATTCTATGCTCCAAAGAATAAAGACCTAACTTGTTCAAACTTTCTCTGCAATTTAGGTGCTGAAACGCAGGTAACATTCTAGTAAATCTCCTCTGTACTCTCTCTATTTTGTTGACATCCTTCCTATAATTCAGTGACCAGACCTGTACACAATACTCCAAATCTGGCCTCACCAATGCCTTGTACGATTTTAACATTACATCCCAATTCCTACACTCAATGCTCTGATTTATAAAGGCCAGGATACCAAAAGCTTTCTTCACCACCCTATCCACATGAGATTCCACCTTCAGGGAACTATGCACCATTATTCCTAGATCACTCCGTTCTACTGCATTCCTCAATGCCCTACCATTTACCATGTATGTCCTATTTGGATTATTCCTACCAAAATGTAGGAATTACACCTCACACTTATCAGCATTAAACACCATCCGCAATCTTTCAGCCCACTCTTCTAACTGGCCTAAATCTCTCTGCAAGCTTTGAAAATCTTCTTCATTAACCACAACGCCACTTATCTTTGTATAATCTGCATAATTACTAATCCAATTTACCACCCCATCATACAGATCATTAATGTATACGACAAACAAAATTGGACCCAATACAGATCCCAGAGGCACACCACTAGCCACCGGCCTCCAACCTGACAAACAGTTATCCACCACTACTCTCTGGCATCTCCCATCCAGCCAGAGTTGAATCCATTTTACTACTTCAATACTAATACCTAACGATTGAACCATCCTAACTAACGTTCCATGTGGAACCTTGACAAAGGCATTACTGAAGTCCATATAGACAACATCAACTGCTTTACCCTCATCAAATTCTAACACCATTATCCAGGGGTGAGGAGACTTGCTGTGTTGTACTGTTCTGTGTTCTAACTCCATTATCCAGGGGTGAGGAGACTTCCTCTGTTGTACTGTTCTGTGTTCTAACTCCATTATCCAGGGGTGAGGAGACTTCCTGTGATGTACTGTTCTGTGTTCTAACTCCATTATCCAGGGGTGAGGAGACTTCCTGTGTCCTGTTCTATGTTCTAACTCCATTATCCAGGGGTGAGGAGACTTCCTGTGTTGTACTGTTCTGTGTTCTAACTCCATTATCCAGGGGTGAGGAGACTTCCTGTGTTGTACTGTTCTGTGTTCTAACTCCATTGTCCAGGGGTGAGGAGACTTCCTGTGTTGTACTGTTCTGAGTTCCAAACTCCATTATCCAGGGGTGAGGAGACTTCCTGTGTCCTGTTCTATGTTCTAACTCCATTATCCAGGGGTGAGGAGACTTCCTGTGTTGTACTGTTCTGTATTCTAACACCATTATCCAGGGGTGAGGAGACTTCCTGTGTTGTACTGTTCTGTGTTCCAACTCCATTATCCAGGGGTGAGGAGACTTCCTGTGTTGTACTGTTCTGTGTTCTAACTCCATTATCCAGCGGTGAGGAGACTTCCTGTGTTGTACTGTTCTGTGTTCTAACTCCATTATCCAGGGGTGAGGAGGCTTCCTGTGTTGTACTGTTCTGTGTTCTAACTCCATTGTCCAGGGGTGAGGAGACTTCCTGTGTTGTACTGTTCTGTGTTCTAACTCCATTATCCAGGGGTGAGGAGGCTTCCTGTGTTGTACTGTTCTGTGTTCTAACTCCATTGTCCAGGGGTGAGGAGACTTCCTGTGTTGTACTGTTCTGTGTTCTAACTCCATTATCCAGGGGTGAGGAGACTTCCTGTGTTGTACTGTTCTGTGTTCTAACTCCATTATCCAGGGGTGAGGAGACTTCCTGTGTTGTACTGTTCTGTGTTCTAACTCCATTATCCAGGGGTGAGGAGGCTTCCTGTGTTGTACTGTTCTGTGTTCTAACTCCATTGTCCAGGGGTGAGGAGGCTTCCTGTGTTGTACTGTTCTGTGTTCTAACTCCATTGTCCAGGGGTGAGGAGACTTCCTGTGTTGTACTGTTCTGTGTTCTAACTCCATTGTCCAGGGGTGAGGAGACTTCCTGTGTTGTACTGTTCTGTGTTCTAACTCCATTGTCCAGGGGTGAGGAGACTTCCTGTGTTGTACTGTTCTCTGTTCTAACTCCATTATCCAGGGGTGCGGAGACTTCCTGTGTTGTACTGTTCTGTGTTCTAACTCCATTGTCCAGGGGTGAGGAGGCTTCCTGTGTTGTACTGTTCTGTGTTCTAACTCCATTGTCCAGGGGTGAGGAGACTTCCTGTGTTGTACAGTTCTGTGTTCTAACTCCATTATCCAGGGGTGAGGAGACTTCCTGTGTTGTACAGTTCTGTGTTCTAACTCCATTATCCAGGGGTGAGGAGACTTCCTGTGTTGTACAGTTCTGTGTTCTAACTCCATTATCCAGGGGTGAGGAGGCTTCCTGTGTTGTACAGTTCTGTGTTCTAACTCCATTGTCGAGGGGTGAGGAGACTTCCTATGTTGTACTGTTCTGTGTTCTGACTCCATTATCCAGGGGTGAGGAGGCTTCCTGTGTTGTACTGTTCTGTGTTCTAACTCCATTGTCCAGGGATGAGGAGACTTCCTGTGTTGTACTGTTCTGTGTTCTAACTCCATTATCCAGGGGTGAGGAGACTTCCTGTGTTGTACTGTTCTGTGTTCTAACTCCATTGTCCAGGGGTGAGGAGACTTCCTATGTTGTACTGTTCTGTGTTCTGAATCCATTATCCAGGGGTGAGGAGGCTTCCTGTGTTGTACAGTTCTGTGTTCTAACTCCATTATCCAGGGGTGAGGAGGCTTCCTGTGTTGTACTGTTCTGTGTTCTAACTCCATTATCCAGGGGTGAGGAGGCTTCCTGTGTTGTACTGTTCTGTGTTCTAACTCCATTGTCCAGGGGTGAGGAGACTTCCTGTGTTGTACTGTTCTGTGTTCTAACTCCATTATCCAGGGGTGAGGAGGCTTCCTGTGTTGTACTGTTCTTTGTTCTAACTCCATTGTCCAGGGGTGAGGAGACTTCCTGTGTTGTACTGTTCTGTGTTTAACTCCATTATCCAGGGGTGAGGAGACTTCCTGTGTTGTACTGTTCTGTGTTCTAACTCCATTGTCCAGGGGTGAGGAGACTTCCTGTGTTGTACTGTTCTGTGTTCTAACTCCATTGTCCAGGGGTGAGGAGACTTCCTGTGTTGTACAGTTCTGTGTTCTAACTCCATTATCCAGGGGTGAGGAGACTTCCTGTGTTGTACAGTTCTGTGTTCTAACTCCATTATCCAGGGGTGAGTTGACTTCCTGTGTTATACTGTTGTCTGTTCTAACTCCTTTATGCAGGGTGAGGAGACTTCCTGTGTTATACTGTTCTGTGTTCTAACTCCATTATCCGGTGGTGAGGAGGCTTCCTGTGTTGTACTCTTCTGTGTTCTAACACCTCGATCCAGGGGAGAGGAGAATTCCTGTGTTGTACAGTTCTGTGTTCTAACTCCATTATCCAGGGGTGAGGAGAATTCCTGTGTTGTACAGTTCTGTGTTCTAACTCCATTATCCAGGGGTGAGGAGGCTTCCTGTGTTGTACTCTTCTGTGTTCTAACACCTCGATCCAGGGGAGAGGAGAATTCCTGTGTTAGAACCATAGAACACAACAGCACAGCGCAGGCCCTTCAGTCCTCTATGTGGTGCTGATCGATATTATCCTTAAAGTGTACCAAACCCACACTACCCGATAACCCTACACTTTTCTTTCATAAATCTACCTGTCGAACAGTTTCTTAAATACCCCTCATGTTTTAATCTCCTCCATTATCCCTGGCAAGTCATTCCAGGCACTCACAACCCTCGGTGTAAAAAACTTACCCCTGATGTCTCCCCCAATCTTCATTCCCTTAGTTTTGTACATATGCCCTCTGGTGTTTGCTATTGGTGCCCTAGGAAACAGGTACTGACTATCCACCCTATCTATGCCTCTCATCATCTGGTAGAGCTTGTATCTTGTATCTTGTTCTGTTCTGTTTTCTAACACCTTTATCCAGGGGTGAGGAGACTTCCTGTGTTGTACTGTTCTGTGTTTTAACACCTTTATTCAGGGTTGAGGAGACTTCCTGTGTTGTACTGTTCTGTGTTCTAACACCTTTATCCAGGGGTGAGGAGACTTCCTGTGTACTGTTCTATGTTCTAACTCCATTATCCAGGGGTGAAGTGACTTCCTGTGTCCTGTTCTGCATTCTAACAGCTTTTTCCAGGGGTGAGGAGACTTGCTGTGTTGTACTGTTCTGTGCTCTAACTCCATTATCCAGGGGTGTGGAGGCTTCCTGTGTTATACTGTTGTCTGTTCTAACTCCTTTATCCAGGGGTGAGGAGAGTTCCTGTGTTATACTGTTGTCTGTTCTAACTCCATTATCCAGGGGTGAGGAGACTTCCTGTGTTGTACTGTTCTGTGTTCTAACTCCATTTGTCCAGGGGTGAGGAGGCTTCCTGTGTTGTACTGTTCTGTGTTCTAACTCCATTTGTCCAGGGGTGAGGAGACTTCCTGTGTTGTACTGTTCTGTGTTCTAACTCCATTATCCAGTGGTGAGGAGACTTCCTGTGTTGTACAGTTCTATGTTCTAACTCCATTATCCAGGGGTGAGGAGACTTCCTGTGTTGTACAGTTCTGTGTTCTAACTCCATTATCCAGGGGTGAGGAGGCTTCCTGTGTTGTACTGTTCTGTGTTCTAACTCCATTGTCCAGGGGTGAGGAGACTTCCTGTGTTGTACTGTTCTGTGTTACAACCATACAACAATTACAGCACGGATACAGACCATCTTGGCCCTTCTAGTCCGTGCCGAACACTTACTCTCACCTAGTCCCACTGACCATCACTCAGCCCATAACCCTCCAATCCTTTCCTGTCCATATACACATCCAATTTTTTTTAAATTACAATATTGAACCTGCGTCTACCACTTCTATTGGAAGTTCGTTCCACACAGCTACCACTCTCTGAGTAAAGAAGTTCTCCCTCATGTTACCCCTAAACTTTTGCCCCTTAACTCTCAAATCATGTCCTGTTTGAATCTCCCCTACTCTCAATGGAAAAAGCCTATCCATGTCAACTCTATCTATCCCCCTCATAATTTTAAATACCTCTATCAAGTCCCACCTCAACATTCTATGCTCCAAAGAATAAAGACCTAACTTGTTCAAACTTTCTCTGCAATTTAGGTGCTGAAACGCAGGTAACATTCTAGTAAATCTCCTCTGTACTCTCTCTATTTTGTTGACATCCTTCCTATAATTCAGTGACCAGACCTGTACACAATACTCCAAATCTGGCCTCACCAATGCCTTGTACGATTTTAACATTACATCCCAATTCCTACACTCAATGCTCTGATTTATAAAGGCCAGGATACCAAAAGCTTTCTTCACCACCCTATCCACATGAGATTCCACCTTCAGGGAACTATGCACCATTATTCCTAGATCACTCCGTTCTACTGCATTCCTCAATGCCCTACCATTTACCATGTATGTCCTATTTGGATTATTCCTACCAAAATGTAGGAATTACACCTCACACTTATCAGCATTAAACACCATCCGCAATCTTTCAGCCCACTCTTCTAACTGGCCTAAATCTCTCTGCAAGCTTTGAAAATCTTCTTCATTAACCACAACGCCACTTATCTTTGTATAATCTGCATAATTACTAATCCAATTTACCACCCCATCATACAGATCATTAATGTATACGACAAACAAAATTGGACCCAATACAGATCCCAGAGGCACACCACTAGCCACCGGCCTCCAACCTGACAAACAGTTATCCACCACTACTCTCTGGCATCTCCCATCCAGCCAGAGTTGAATCCATTTTACTAATTCAATACTAATACCTAATGATTGAACCATCCTAACTAACGTTCCATGTGGAACCTTGACAAAGGCATTACTGAAGTCCATATAGACAACATCAACTGCTTTACCCTCATCAAATTCTAACACCATTATCCAGGGGTGAGGAGACTTGCTGTGTTGTACTGTTCTGTGCTCTAACACCTTTATCTAGGGTTGAGGAGACTTCCTGTGTTGTACTGTTCTGTGTTCTAACTCCATTATCCAGGGGTGAGGAGACTTCCTGTGTTGTACAGTTCTGTGTTCTAACTCCATTATCCAGGGGTGAGGAGACTTCCTGTGTTGTACTGTTCTGTGTTCTAACTCCATTATCCAGGGGTGAGGAGACTTCCTGTGTTGTACTGTTCTGTGTTCTAACACCATTATCCAGGGGTGAGGAGACTTCCTGTGTTGTACTGTTCTGTGTTCTAACTCCATTGTCCAGGGGTGAGGAGACTTCCTGTGTTGTACTGTTCTGTGTTCTAACTCCATTATCCAGGGGTGAGGAGGCTTCCTGTGTTGTACTGTTCTGTGTTCTAACTCCATTGTCCAGGGGTGAGGAGACTTCCTGTGTTGTACTGTTCTGTGTTCTAACTCCATTATCCAGGGGTGCGGAGACTTCCTGTGTTGTACTGTTCTGTGTTCTAACTCCATTGTCCAGGGGTGAGGAGGCTTCCTGTGTTGTACTGTTCTGTGTTCTAACTCCATTGTCCAGGGGTGAGGAGACTTCCTGTGTTGTACAGTTCTGTGTTCTAACTCCATTATCCAGGGGTGAGGAGACTTCCTGTGTTGTACAGTTCTGTGTTCTAACTCCATTATCCAGGGGTGAGGAGACTTCCTGTGTTGTACAGTTCTGTGTTCTAACTCCATTATCCAGGGGTGAGGAGGCTTCCTGTGTTGTACAGTTCTGTGTTCTAACTCCATTGTCGAGGGGTGAGGAGACTTCCTATGTTGTACTGTTCTGTGTTCTGACTCCATTATCCAGGGGTGAGGAGGCTTCCTGTGTTGTACTGTTCTGTGTTCTAACTCCATTGTCCAGGGATGAGGAGACTTCCTGTGTTGTACTGTTCTGTGTTCTAACTCCATTATCCAGGGGTGAGGAGACTTCCTGTGTTGTACTGTTCTGTGTTCTAACTCCATTGTCCAGGGGTGAGGAGACTTCCTATGTTGTACTGTTCTGTGTTCTGAATCCATTATCCAGGGGTGAGGAGGCTTCCTGTGTTGTACAGTTCTGTGTTCTAACTCCATTATCCAGGGGTGAGGAGGCTTCCTGTGTTGTACTGTTCTGTGTTCTAACTCCATTATCCAGGGGTGAGGAGGCTTCCTGTGTTGTACTGTTCTGTGTTCTAACTCCATTGTCCAGGGGTGAGGAGACTTCCTGTGTTGTACTGTTCTGTGTTCTAACTCCATTATCCAGGGGTGAGGAGGCTTCCTGTGTTGTACTGTTCTGTGTTCTAACTCCATTGTCCAGGGGTGAGGAGACTTCCTGTGTTGTACTGTTCTGTGTTTAACTCCATTATCCAGGGGTGAGGAGACTTCCTGTGTTGTACTGTTCTGTGTTCTAACTCCATTGTCCAGGGGTGAGGAGACTTCCTGTGTTGTACTGTTCTGTGTTCTAACTCCATTGTCCAGGGGTGAGGAGACTTCCTGTGTTGTACAGTTCTGTGTTCTAACTCCATTATCCAGGGGTGAGGAGACTTCCTGTGTTGTACAGTTCTGTGTTCTAACTCCATTATCCAGGGGTGAGTTGACTTCCTGTGTTATACTGTTGTCTGTTCTAACTCCTTTATGCAGGGTGAGGAGACTTCCTGTGTTATACTGTTCTGTGTTCTAACTCCATTATCCGGTGGTGAGGAGGCTTCCTGTGTTGTACTCTTCTGTGTTCTAACACCTCGATCCAGGGGAGAGGAGAATTCCTGTGTTGTACAGTTCTGTGTTCTAACTCCATTATCCAGGGGTGAGGAGGCTTCCTGTGTTGTACTGTTCTGTGTTCTAACACCTCGATCCAGGGGAGAGGAGAATTCCTGTGTTAGAACCATAGAACACAACAGCACAGCGCAGGCTCTTCAGTCCTCTATGTGGTGCTGATCGATATTATCCTTAAAGTGTACCAAACCCACACTACCCGATAACCCTACACTTTTCTTTCATAAATCTACCTGTCGAACAGTTTCTTAAATACCCCTCATGTTTTAATCTCCTCCATTATCCCTGGCAAGTCATTCCAGGCACTCACAACCCTCGGTGTAAAAAACTTACCCCTGATGTCTCCCCCAATCTTCATTCCCTTAGTTTTGTACATATGCCCTCTGGTGTTTGCTATTGGTGCCCTAGGAAACAGGTACTGACTATCCACCCTATCTATGCCTCTCATCATCTGGTAGAGCTTGTATCTTGTATCTTGTTCTGTTCTGTTTTCTAACACCTTTATCCAGGGGTGAGGAGACTTCCTGTGTTGTACTGTTCTGTGTTTTAACACCTTTATTCAGGGTTGAGGAGACTTCCTGTGTTGTACTGTTCTGTGTTCTAACACCTTTATCCAGGGGTGAGGAGACTTCCTGTGTACTGTTCTATGTTCTAACTCCATTATCCAGGGGTGAAGTGACTTCCTGTGTCCTGTTCTGCATTCTAACAGCTTTTTCCAGGGGTGAGGAGACTTGCTGTGTTGTACTGTTCTGTGCTCTAACTCCATTATCCAGGGGTGTGGAGGCTTCCTGTGTTATACTGTTGTCTGTTCTAACTCCTTTATCCAGGGGTGAGGAGAGTTCCTGTGTTATACTGTTGTCTGTTCTAACTCCATTATCCAGGGGTGAGGAGACTTCCTGTGTTGTACTGTTCTGTGTTCTAACTCCATTTGTCCAGGGGTGAGGAGGCTTCCTGTGTTGTACTGTTCTGTGTTCTAACTCCATTTGTCCAGGGGTGAGGAGACTTCCTGTGTTGTACTGTTCTGTGTTCTAACTCCATTATCCAGTGGTGAGGAGACTTCCTGTGTTGTACAGTTCTATGTTCTAACTCCATTATCCAGGGGTGAGGAGACTTCCTGTGTTGTACAGTTCTGTGTTCTAACTCCATTATCCAGGGGTGAGGAGGCTTCCTGTGTTGTACTGTTCTGTGTTCTAACTCCATTGTCCAGGGGTGAGGAGACTTCCTGTGTTGTACTGTTCTGTGTTACAACCATACAACAATTACAGCACGGATACAGACCATCTTGGCCCTTCTAGTCCGTGCCGAACACTTACTCTCACCTAGTCCCACTGACCATCACTCAGCCTATAACCCTCCAATCCTTTCCTGTCCATATACACATCCAATTTTTTTTTAATTACAATATTGAACCTGCCTCTACCACTTCTATTGGAAGTTCGTTCCACACAGCTACCACTCTCTGAGTAAAGAAGTTCTCCCTCATGTTACCCCTAAACTTTTGCCCCTTAACTCTCAAATCATGTCCTGTTTGAATCTCCCCTACTCTCAATGGAAAAAGCCTATCCATGTCAACTCTATCTATCCCCCTCATAATTTTAAATACCTCTATCAAGTCCCACCTCAACATTCTATGCTCCAAAGAATAAAGACCTAACTTGTTCAAACTTTCTCTGCAATTTAGGTGCTGAAACGCAGGTAACATTCTAGTAAATCTCCTCTGTACTCTCTCTATTTTGTTGACATCCTTCCTATAATTCAGTGACCAGACCTGTACACAATACTCCAAATCTGGCCTCACCAATGCCTTGTACGATTTTAACATTACATCCCAATTCCTACACTCAATGCTCTGATTTATAAAGGCCAGGATACCAAAAGCTTTCTTCACCACCCTATCCACATGAGATTCCACCTTCAGGGAACTATGCACCATTATTCCTAGATCACTCCGTTCTACTGCATTCCTCAATGCCCTACCATTTACCATGTATGTCCTATTTGGATTATTCCTACCAAAATGTAGGAATTACACCTCACACTTATCAGCATTAAACACCATCCGCAATCTTTCAGCCCACTCTTCTAACTGGCCTAAATCTCTCTGCAAGCTTTGAAAATCTTCTTCATTAACCACAACGCCACTTATCTTTGTATAATCTGCATAATTACTAATCCAATTTACCACCCCATCATACAGATCATTAATGTATACGACAAACAAAATTGGACCCAATACAGATCCCAGAGGCACACCACTAGCCACCGGCCTCCAACCTGACAAACAGTTATCCACCACTACTCTCTGGCATCTCCCATCCAGCCAGAGTTGAATCCATTTTACTAATTCAATACTAATACCTAATGATTGAACCATCCTAACTAACGTTCCATGTGGAACCTTGACAAAGGCATTACTGAAGTCCATATAGACAACATCAACTGCTTTACCCTCATCAAATTCTAACACCATTATCCAGGGGTGAGGAGACTTGCTGTGTTGTACTGTTCTGTGCTCTAACACCTTTATCTAGGGTTGAGGAGACTTCCTGTGTTGTACTGTTCTGTGTTCTAACTCCATTATCCAGGGGTGAGGAGACTTCCTGTGTTGTACTGTTCTGTGTTCTAACTCCATTATCCAGGGGTGAGGAGACTTCCTGTGTTGTACTGTTCTGTGTTCTAACTCCATTATCCAGGGGTGAGGAGACTTCCTGTGTTGTACTGTTCTGTGTTCTAACACCATTATCCAGGGGTGAGGAGACTTCCTGTGTTGTACTGTTCTGTGTTCTAACTCCATTGTCCAGGGGTGAGGAGACTTCCTGTGTTGTACTGTTCTGTGTTCTAACTCCATTATCCAGGGGTGAGGAGGCTTCCTGTGTTGTACTGTTCTGTGTTCTAACTCCATTGTCCAGGGGTGAGGAGACTTCCTGTGTTGTACTGTTCTGTGTTCTAACTCCATTATCCAGGGGTGAGGAGGCTTCCTGTGTTGTACTGTTCTGTGTTCTAACTCCATTGTCCAGGGGTGAGGAGACTTCCTGTGTTGTACTGTTCTGTGTTTAACTCCATTATCCAGGGGTGAGGAGACTTCCTGTGTTGTACTGTTCTGTGTTCTAACTCCATTGTCCAGGGGTGAGGAGACTTCCTGTGTTGTACTGTTCTGTGTTCTAACTCCATTGTCCAGGGGTGAGGAGACTTCCTGTGTTGTACTGTTCTGTGTTCTAACTCCATTGTCCAGGGGTGAGGAGACTTCCTGTGTTGTACTGTTCTCTGTTCTAACTCCATTATCCAGGGGTGCGGAGACTTCCTGTGTTGTACTGTTCTGTGTTCTAACTCCATTGTCCAGGGGTGAGGAGGCTTCCTGTGTTGTACTGTTCTGTGTTCTAACTCCATTGTCCAGGGGTGAGGAGACTTCCTGTGTTGTACAGTTCTGTGTTCTAACTCCATTATCCAGGGGTGAGGAGACTTCCTGTGTTGTACAGTTCTGTGTTCTAACTCCATTATCCAGGGGTGAGGAGACTTCCTGTGTTGTACAGTTCTGTGTTCTAACTCCATTATCCAGGGGTGAGGAGGCTTCCTGTGTTGTACAGTTCTGTGTTCTAACTCCATTGTCCAGGGGTGAGGAGACTTCCTATGTTGTACTGTTCTGTGTTCTGACTCCATTATCCAGGGGTGAGGAGGCTTCCTGTGTTGTACTGTTCTGTGTTCTAACTCCATTGTCCAGGGATGAGGAGACTTCCTGTGTTGTACTGTTCTGTGTTTTAACTCCATTGTCCAGGGATGAGGAGACTTCCTGTGTTGTACTGTTCTGTGTTCTAACTCCATTATCCAGGGGTGAGGAGACTTCCTGTGTTGTACAGTTCTGTGTTCTAACTCCATTATCCAGGGGTGAGTTGACTTCCTGTGTTATACTGTTGTCTGTTCTAACTCCTTTATGCAGGGGTGAGGAGACTTCCTGTGTTATACTGTTCTGTGTTCTAACTCCATTATCCGGTGGTGAGGAGGCTTCCTGTGTTGTACTCTTCTGTGTTCTAACACCTCGATCCAGGGGAGAGGAGAATTCCTGTGTTGTACAGTTCTGTGTTCTAACTCCATTATCCAGGGGTGAGGAGGCTTCCTGTGTTGTACTCTTCTGTGTTCTAACACCTCGATCCAGGGGAGAGGAGAATTCCTGTGTTAGAACCATAGAACACAACAGCACAGCGCAGGCCCTTCAGTCCTCTATGTGGTGCTGATCGATATTATCCTTAAAGTGTACCAAACCCACACTACCCGATAACCCTACACTTTTCTTTCATAAATCTACCTGTCGAACAGTTTCTTAAATACCCCTCATGTTTTAATCTCCTCCATTATCCCTGGCAAGTCATTCCAGGCACTCACAACCCTCGGTGTAAAAAACTTACCCCTGATGTCTCCCCCAATCTTCATTCCCTTAATTTTGTACATATGCCCTCTGGTGTTTGCTATTGGTGCCCTAGGAAACAGGTACTGACTATCCACCCTATCTATGCCTCTCATCATCTGGTAGAGCTTGTATCTTGTATCTTGTTCTGTTCTGTTTTCTAACACCTTTATCCAGGGGTGAGGAGACTTCCTGTGTTGTACTGTTCTGTGTTTTAACACCTTTATTCAGGGTTGAGGAGACTTCCTGTGTTGTACTGTTCTGTGTTCTAACACCTTTATCCAGGGGTGAGGAGACTTCCTGTGTACTGTTCTGTGCTCTAACTCCATTATCCAGGTGTGAGGTGACTTCCTGTGTTGTACTCTTCTGTGTTCTACAAACATTATCCAGGGGTGAGGAGACTCCTGTGTTGTACTGTTCAGTGTTCTAACTCCATTATCCAGGGGTGAGGAGACTTGCTGTGTTGTACTGTTCTGTGTTCTAACTCCATTTGTCCAGGGGTGAGGAGGCTTCCTGTGTTGTACTGTTCTGTGTTCTAACTCCATTTGTCCAGGGGTGAGGAGACTTCCTGTGTTGTACTGTTCTGTGTTCTAACTCCATTTGTCCAGGGGTGAGGAGGCTTCCTGTGTTGTACTGTTCTGTGTTCTAACTCCATTATCCAGGGGTGAGGAGGCTTCCTGTGTTGTACTGTTCTGTGTTCTGACTCCATTATCCAGGGGTGAGTTGACTTCCTGTGTTATACTGTTGTCTGTTCTAACTCCATTATCCAGCGGTGAGGAGGCTTCCTGTGTTGTACTGTTCTGTGTTCTAACTCCATTATCCAGGGGTGAGGAGACTTCCTGTGTTGTACAGTTCTGTGTTCTAACTCCATTATCCAGGGGTGAGTTGACTTCCTGTGTTATACTGTTGTCTGTTCTAACTCCTTTATGCAGGGGTGAGGAGACTTCCTGTGTTATACTGTTCTGTGTTCTAACTCCATTATCCGGTGGTGAGGAGGCTTCCTGTGTTGTACTCTTCTGTGTTCTAACACCTCGATCCAGGGGAGAGGAGAATTCCTGTGTTGTACAGTTCTGTGTTCTAACTCCATTATCCAGGGGTGAGGAGGCTTCCTGTGTTGTACTCTTCTGTGTTCTAACACCTCGATCCAGGGGAGAGGAGAATTCCTGTGTTAGAACCATAGAACACAACAGCACAGCGCAGGCCCTTCAGTCCTCTATGTGGTGCTGATCGATATTATCCTTAAAGTGTACCAAACCCACACTACCCGATAACCCTACACTTTTCTTTCATAAATCTACCTGTCGAACAGTTTCTTAAATACCCCTCATGTTTTAATCTCCTCCATTTTCCCTGGCAAGTCATTCCAGGCACTCACAACCCTCGGTGTAAAAAACTTACCCCTGATGTCTCCCCCAATCTTCATTCCCTTAGTTTTGTACATATGCCCTCTGGTGTTTGCTATTGGTGCCCTAGGAAACAGGTACTGACTATCCACCCTATCTATGCCTCTCATCATCTGGTAGAGCTTGTATCTTGTATCTTGTTCTGTTCTGTTTTCTAACACCTTTATCCAGGGGTGAGGAGACTTCCTGTGTTGTACTGTTCTGTGTTTTAACACCTTTATTCAGGGTTGAGGAGACTTCCTGTGTTGTACTCTTCTGTGTTCTAACACCTTTATCCAGGGGTGAGGCAGATTCCTCTGTTAGAACCATAGAACCATAGAACACAACAGCACAGTACAGGCCCTTCAGTCCTCCATGTTGTGCTGACCGATATAATCCTTAAAGTGTACTAAACCCACACTACCTCATAACCCTACATTTTTCTTTCATCCATGTGCCTGTCCAAGACGCTCTTAAATACGCCTAATGTTTTAACCTCCACAACCATCCCAGGCAAGTCATTCCAGGCACTCACAACCTCCTGTGTAAAATACTTACCCCTATGTCTCCCCTAATCTTCCCTCCCTTAGTTTTGTACATATGCCCTCTGGTGTTTGCTATTGGTGCCCTAGGAAACAGGTTCTGACTATCCACCCTATCTATGCCTCTCATCATCTTGTAGAGCTTGTACCTTGTACTCTTGTACTGTTCTGTGTTCTAACTCCATTATCCAGGGGTGAGGAGACTTCCTGTGTTGTACTGTTCTGTGTTCTAACTCCTTTATCCAGGGGTGAGGAGACTTCCTGTGTTATACTGTTGTCTGTTCTAACTCCTTTATCCAGGGGTGAGGAGACTTCCTGTGTTATACTGTTGTCTGTTCTAACTCCATTATCCAGGGGTGAGGAGACTTCCTGTGTTGTACTGTTCTGTGTTCTAACTCCATTTGTCCAGGGGTGAGGAGGCTTCCTGTGTTGTACTGTTCTGTGTTCTAACTCCATTTGTCCAGGGGTGAGGAGACTTCCTGTGTTGTACTGTTCTGTGTTCTAACTCCATTTGTCCAGGGGTGAGGAGGCTTCCTGTGTTGTACTGTTCTGTGTTCTAACACCATTATCCAGGGGTGAGGAGACTTCCTGTGTTGTACTGTTCTGTGTTCTAACTCCATTATCCAGGGGTGAGGAGGCTTCCTGTGTTGTACTGTTCTGTGTTCTGACTCCATTATCCAGGGGTGAGTTGACTTCCTGTGTTATACTGTTGTCTGTTCTAACTCCATTATCCAGGGGTGAGGAGGCTTCCTGTGTTGTACTGTTCTGTGTTCTAGCTCCATTATCCAGGGGTGAGGAGACTTCCTGTGTTGTACAGTTCTGTGTTCTAACTCCATTATCCAGGGGTGAGTTGACTTCCTGTGTTATACTGTTGTCTGTTCTAACTCCTTTATGCAGGGGTGAGGAGACTTCCTGTGTTATACTGTTCTGTGTTCTAACTCCATTATCCGGTGGTGAGGAGGCTTCCTGTGTTGTACTCTTCTGTGTTCTAACACCTCGATCCAGGGGAGAGGAGAATTCCTGTGTTGTACAGTTCTGTGTTCTAACTCCATTATCCAGGGGTGAGGAGGCTTCCTGTGTTGTACTCTTCTGTGTTCTAACACCTCGATCCAGGGGAGAGGAGAATTCCTGTGTTGTACAGTTCTGTGTTCTAACTCCATTATCCAGGGGTGAGGAGGCTTCCTGTGTTGTACTCTTCTGTGTTCTAACACCTCGATCCAGGGGAGAGGAGAATTCCTGTGTTAGAACCATAGAACACAACAGCACAGCGCAGGCCCTTCAGTCCTCTATGTGGTGCTGATCGATATTATCCTTAAAGTGTACCAAACCCACACTACCCGATAACCCTACACTTTTCTTTCATAAATCTACCTGTCGAACAGTTTCTTAAATACCCCTCATGTTTTAATCTCCTCCATTATCCCTGGCAAGTCATTCCAGGCACTCACAACCCTCGGTGTAAAAAACTTACCCCTGATGTCTCCCCCAATCTTCATTCCCTTAATTTTGTACATATGCCCTCTGGTGTTTGCTATTGGTGCCCTAGGAAACAGGTACTGACTATCCACCCTATCTATGCCTCTCATCATCTGGTAGAGCTTGTATCTTGTATCTTGTTCTGTTCTGTTTTCTAACACCTTTATCCAGGGGTGAGGAGACTTCCTGTGTTGTACTGTTCTGTGTTTTAACACCTTTATTCAGGGTTGAGGAGACTTCCTGTGTTGTACTCTTCTGTGTTCTAACACCTTTATCCAGGGGTGAGGCAGATTCCTCTGTTAGAACCATAGAACCATAGAACACAACAGCACAGTACAGGCCCTTCAGTCCTCCATGTTGTGCTGACCGATATAATCCTTAAAGTGTACTAAACCCACACTACCTCATAACCCTACATTTTTCTTTCATCCATGTGCCTGTCCAAGACGCTCTTAAATACGCCTAATGTTTTAACCTCCACAACCATCCCAGGCAAGTCATTCCAGGCACTCACAACCTCCTGTGTAAAATACTTACCCCTATGTCTCCCCTAATCTTCCCTCCCTTAGTTTTGTACATATGCCCTCTGGTGTTTGCTATTGGTGCCCTAGGAAACAGGTTCTGACTATCCACCCTATCTATGCCTCTCATCATCTTGTAGAGCTTGTACCTTGTACTCTTGTACTGTTCTGTGTTCTAACTCCATTATCCAGGGGTGAGGAGACTTCCTGTGTTGTACTGTTCTGTGTTCTAACTCCTTTATCCAGGGGTGAGGAGACTTCCTGTGTTATACTGTTGTCTGTTCTAACTCCTTTATCCAGGGGTGAGGAGACTTCCTGTGTTATACTGTTGTCTGTTCTAACTCCATTATCCAGGGGTGAGGAGGCTTCCTGTGTTGTACTGTTGTCTGTTCTAACTCCATTATCCAGGGGTGAGGAGACTTCCTGTGTTGTACAGTTCTGTGTTCTAGCTCCATTATCCAGGGGTGAGGAGACTTCCTGTGTTGTACAGTTCTGTGTTCTAACTCCATTATCCAGGGGTGAGTTGACTTCCTGTGTTATACTGTTGTCTGTTCTAACTCCTTTATGCAGGGGTGAGGAGACTTCCTGTGTTATACTGTTCTGTGTTCTAACTCCATTATCCGGTGGTGAGGAGGCTTCCTGTGTTGTACTCTTCTGTGTTCTAACACCTCGATCCAGGGGAGAGGAGAATTCCTGTGTTGTACAGTTCTGTGTTCTAACTCCATTATCCAGGGGTGAGGAGGCTTCCTGTGTTGTACTCTTCTGTGTTCTAACACCTCGATCCAGGGGAGAGGAGAATTCCTGTGTTAGAACCATAGAACACAACAGCACAGCGCAGGCCCTTCAGTCCTCTATGTGGTGCTGATCGATATTATCCTTAAAGTGTACCAAACCCACACTACCCGATAACCCTACACTTTTCTTTCATAAATCTACCTGTCGAGCAGTTTCTTAAATACCCCTCATGTTTTAATCTCCTCCATTATCCCTGGCAAGTCATTCCAGGCACTCACAACCCTCGGTGTAAAAAACTTACCCCTGATGTCTCCCCCAATCTTCATTCCCTTAGTTTTGTACATATGCCCTCTGGTGTTTGCTATTGGTGCCCTAGGAAACAGGTACTGACTATCCACCCTATCTATGCCGCTCATCATCTGGTAGAGCTTGTATCTTGTATCTTGTTCTGTTCTGTTTTCTAACACCTTTATCCAGGGGTGAGGAGACTTCCTGTGTTGTACTGTTCTGTGTTTTAACACCTTTATTCAGGGGTGAGGAGACTTCCTGTGTACTGTTCTATGTTCTAACTCCATTATCCAGGGGTGAAGTGACTTCCTGTGTCCTGTTCTGCATTCTAACATCTTTTTCCAGGGGTGAGGAGACTTGCTGTGTTGTACTGTTCTGTGCTCTAACTCCATTATCCAGGGGTGAGGAGGCTTCCTGTGTTGTACTGTTCTGGTTCTAACACAGTTATCCAGGTGTGAGGTGACTTCCCGTGTTGTACTCTTCTGTGTTCTACAAACATTATCCAGGGGTGAGGAGACTCCTGTGTTGTACTGTTCAGTGTTCTAACTCCATTATCCAGGGGTGAGAAGACTTCCTGTGTTGTACTCTTCTGTGTTCTAACACCTTTATCCAGGGGTGAGGCAGATTCCTCTGTTAGAACCATAGAACCATAGAACACAACAGCACAGTACAGGCCCTTCAGTCCTCCATGTTGTGCTGACCGATATAATCCTTAAAGTGTACTAAACCCACACTACCTCATAACCCTACATTTTTCTTTCATCCATGTGCCTGTCCAAGACGCTCTTAAATACGCCTAATGTTTTAACCTCCACAACCATCCCAGGCAAGTCATTCCAGGCACTCACAACCCCCTGTGTAAAATACTTACCCCTATGTCTCCCCTAATCTTCCCTCCCTTAGTTTTGTACATATGCCCTCTGGTGTTTGCTATTGGTGCCCTAGGAAACAGGTTCTGACTATCCACCCTATCTATGCCTCTCATCATCTTATAGAGCTTGTACCTTGTACTCTTGTACTGTTCTGTGTTCTAACTCCATTTGTCCAGGGGTGAGGAGGCTTCCTGTGTTGTACTGTTCTGTGTTCTAACTCCATTTGTCCAGGGGTGAGGAGACTTCCTGTGTTGTACTGTTCTGTGTTCTAACTCCATTTGTCCAGGGGTGAGGAGGCTTCCTGTGTTGTACTGTTCTGTGTTCTAACACCATTATCCAGGGGTGAGGAGACTTCCTGTGTTGTACTGTTCTGTGTTCTAACTCCATTATCCAGGGGTGAGGAGGCTTCCTGTGTTGTACTGTTCTGTGTTCTGACTCCATTATCCAGGGGTGAGTTGACTTCCTGTGTTATACTGTTGTCTGTTCTAACTCCATTATCCAGGGGTGAGGAGGCTTCCTGTGTTGTACTGTTCTGTGTTCTAGCTCCATTATCCAGGGGTGAGGAGACTTCCTGTGTTGTACAGTTCTGTGTTCTAACTCCATTATCCAGGGGTGAGTTGACTTCCTGTGTTATACTGTTGTCTGTTCTAACTCCTTTATGCAGGGGTGAGGAGACTTCCTGTGTTATACTGTTCTGTGTTCTAACTCCATTATCCGGTGGTGAGGAGGCTTCCTGTGTTGTACTCTTCTGTGTTCTAACACCTCGATCCAGGGGAGAGGAGAATTCCTGTGTTGTACAGTTCTGTGTTCTAACTCCATTATCCAGGGGTGAGGAGGCTTCCTGTGTTGTACTCTTCTGTGTTCTAACACCTCGATCCAGGGGAGAGGAGAATTCCTGTGTTGTACAGTTCTGTGTTCTAACTCCATTATCCAGGGGTGAGGAGGCTTCCTGTGTTGTACTCTTCTGTGTTCTAACACCTCGATCCAGGGGAGAGGAGAATTCCTGTGTTAGAACCATAGAACACAACAGCACAGCGCAGGCCCTTCAGTCCTCTATGTGGTGCTGATCGATATTATCCTTAAAGTGTACCAAACCCACACTACCCGATAACCCTACACTTTTCTTTCATAAATCTACCTGTCGAACAGTTTCTTAAATACCCCTCATGTTTTAATCTCCTCCATTATCCCTGGCAAGTCATTCCAGGCACTCACAACCCTCGGTGTAAAAAACTTACCCCTGATGTCTCCCCCAATCTTCATTCCCTTAGTTTTGTACATATGCCCTCTGGTGTTTGCTATTGGTGCCCTAGGAAACAGGTACTGACTATCCACCCTATCTATGCCTCTCATCATCTGGTAGAGCTTGTATCTTGTATCTTGTTCTGTTCTGTTTTCTAACACCTTTATCCAGGGGTGAGGAGACTTCCTGTGTTGTACTGTTCTGTGTTTTAACACCTTTATTCAGGGTTGAGGAGACTTCCTGTGTTGTACTCTTCTGTGTTCTAACACCTTTATCCAGGGGTGAGGCAGATTCCTCTGTTAGAACCATAGAACCATAGAACACAACAGCACAGTACAGGCCCTTCAGTCCTCCATGTTGTGCTGACCGATATAATCCTTAAAGTGTACTAAACCCACACTACCTCATAACCCTACATTTTTCTTTCATCCATGTGCCTGTCCAAGACGCTCTTAAATACGCCTAATGTTTTAACCTCCACAACCATCCCAGGCAAGTCATTCCAGGCACTCACAACCTCCTGTGTAAAATACTTACCCCTATGTCTCCCCTAATCTTCCCTCCCTTAGTTTTGTACATATGCCCTCTGGTGTTTGCTATTGGTGCCCTAGGAAACAGGTTCTGACTATCCACCCTATCTATGCCTCTCATCATCTTGTAGAGCTTGTACCTTGTACTCTTGTACTGTTCTGTGTTCTAACTCCATTATCCAGGGGTGAGGAGACTTCCTGTGTTGTACTGTTCTGTGTTCTAACTCCTTTATCCAGGGGTGAGGAGACTTCCTGTGTTGTACTGTTCTGTGTTCTAACTCCATTTGTCCAGGGGTGAGGAGGCTTCCTGTGTTGTACTGTTCTGTGTTCTAACACCATTATCCAGGGGTGAGGAGACTTCCTGTGTTGTACTGTTCTGTGTTCTAACTCCATTATCCAGGGGTGAGGAGGCTTCCTGTGTTGTACTGTTCTGTGTTCTGACTCCATTATCCAGGGGTGAGTTGACTTCCTGTGTTATACTGTTGTCTGTTCTAACTCCATTATCCAGGGGTGAGGAGGCTTCCTGTGTTGTACTGTTCTGTGTTCTAGCTCCATTATCCAGGGGTGAGGAGACTTCCTGTGTTGTACAGTTCTGTGTTCTAACTCCATTATCCAGGGGTGAGTTGACTTCCTGTGTTATACTGTTGTCTGTTCTAACTCCTTTATGCAGGGGTGAGGAGACTTCCTGTGTTATACTGTTCTGTGTTCTAACTCCATTATCCGGTGGTGAGGAGGCTTCCTGTGTTGTACTCTTCTGTGTTCTAACACCTCGATCCAGGGGAGAGGAGAATTCCTGTGTTAGAACCATAGAACACAACAGCACAGCGCAGGCCCTTCAGTCCTCTATGTGGTGCTGATCGATATTATCCTTAAAGTGTACCAAACCCACACTACCCGATAACCCTACACTTTTCTTTCATAAATCTACCTGTCGAGCAGTTTCTTAAATACCCCTCATGTTTTAATCTCCTCCATTATCCCTGGCAAGTCATTCCAGGCACTCACAACCCTCGGTGTAAAAAACTTACCCCTGATGTCTCCCGCAATCTTCATTCCCTTAGTTTTGTACATATGCCCTCTGGTGTTTGCTATTGGTGCCCTAGGAAACAGGTACTGACTATCCACCCTATCTATGCCGCTCATCATCTGGTAGAGCTTGTATCTTGTATCTTGTTCTGTTCTGTTTTCTAACACCTTTATCCAGGGGTGAGGAGACTTCCTGTGTTGTACTGTTCTGTGTTTTAACACCTTTATTCAGGGGTGAGGAGACTTCCTGTGTACTGTTCTATGTTCTAACTCCATTATCCAGGGGTGAAGTGACTTCCTGTGTCCTGTTCTGCATTCTAACATCTTTTTCCAGGGGTGAGGAGACTTGCTGTGTTGTACTGTTCTGTGCTCTAACTCCATTATCCAGGGGTGAGGAGGCTTCCTGTGTTGTACTGTTCTGGTTCTAACACAGTTATCCAGGTGTGAGGTGACTTCCCGTGTTGTACTCTTCTGTGTTCTACAAACATTATCCAGGGGTGAGGAGACTCCTGTGTTGTACTGTTCAGTGTTCTAACTCCATTATCCAGGGGTGAGAAGACTTCCTGTGTTGTACTCTTCTGTGTTCTAACACCTTTATCCAGGGGTGAGGCAGATTCCTCTGTTAGAACCATAGAACCATAGAACACAACAGCACAGTACAGGCCCTTCAGTCCTCCATGTTGTGCTGACCGATATAATCCTTAAAGTGTACTAAACCCACACTACCTCATAACCCTACATTTTTCTTTCATCCATGTGCCTGTCCAAGACGCTCTTAAATACGCCTAATGTTTTAACCTCCACAACCATCCCAGGCAAGTCATTCCAGGCACTCACAACCCCCTGTGTAAAATACTTACCCCTATGTCTCCCCTAATCTTCCCTCCCTTAGTTTTGTACATATGCCCTCTGGTGTTTGCTATTGGTGCCCTAGGAAACAGGTTCTGACTATCCACCCTATCTATGCCTCTCATCATCTTATAGAGCTTGTACCTTGTACTCTTGTACTGTTCTGTGTTCTAACTCCATTATCCAGGGGTGAGGAGACTTCCTGTGTTGTACTGTTCTGTGTTCTAACTCCTTTATCCAGGGGTGAGGAGACTTCCTGTGTTATACTGTTGTCTGTTCTAACTCCTTTATCCAGGGGTGAGGAGACTTCCTGTGTTATACTGTTGTCTGTTCTAACTCCATTATCCAGGGGTGAGGAGACTTCCTGTGTTGTACTGTTCTGTGTTCTAACTCCATTTGTCCAGGGGTGAGGAGGCTTCCTGTGTTGTACTGTTCTGTGTTCTAACTCCATTTGTCCAGGGGTGAGGAGACTTCCTGTGTTGCACTGTTCTGTGTTCTAACTCCATTTGTCCAGGGGTGAGGAGGCTTCCTGTGTTGTACTGTTCTGTGTTCTAACACCATTATCCAGGGGTGAGGAGACTTCCTGTGTTGTACTGTTCTGTGTTCTAACTCCATTATCCAGGGGTGAGGAGACTTCCTGTGTTGTACTGTTCTGTGTTCTAACACCATTACCCAGGGGTGAGGAGACTTCCTGTGTTGTACTGTTCTGTGTTCTAACTCCATTATTCGGTGGTGAGGAGACTTCCTGTGTTGTACTGTTCTGTGTTCTAACTCCATTATCCAGGGGTGAGGAGACTTCCTGTGTTGTACTGTTCTGTGTTCTAACACCATTATCCAGGGGTGAGGAGACTTCCTGTGTTGTACAGTTCTGTGTTCTAACTCCATTATCCAGGGGTGAGGAGAATTCCTGTGTTGTACTCTTCTGTGTTCTAACACCTCTATCCAGGGGTGAGGAGACTTCCTGTGTTGTACTGTTCTGTGTTCTAACTCCTTTATCCAGGGGTGAGGAGACTTCCTGTGTTGTACTGTTCTGTGTTCTGACTCCATTATCCAGGGGTGAGGAGACTTCCTATGTTGTACTGTTCTGTGTTCTAACTCCATTATCCAGGGGTGAGGAGACTTCCTGTGTTGTACTGTTCTGTGTTCTAACTCCATTGTCCAGGGGTGAGGAGACTTCCTGTGTTGTACTGTTCTGTGCTCTAACTCCATTATCCAGGGGTGAGGAGACTTCCTGTGTTGTACAGTTCTGTGTTCTAACTCCATTATCCAGGGGTGAGGAGACTTCCTGTGTTGTATAGTTCTGTGTTCTAACTCCATTATCCAGGGGTGAGGAGACTTCCTGTGTTGTACAGTTCTGTGTTCTAACTCCATTATCCAGGGGTGAGGAGACTTCCTGTGTTGTACAGTTCTGTGTTCTAACTCCATTGTCCAGGGGTGAGGAGAATTCCTGTGTTGTACTGTTCTGTGTTCTAACTCCATTATCCAGGGGTGAGGAGACTTCCTGTGTTGTACTGTTCTGTGTTCTAACACCATTATCCAGGGGTGAGGAGACTTCCTGTGTTGTACTGTTCTGTGTTCTAACTCCATTATCCAGGGGTGAGGAGACTTCCTGTGTTGTACTGTTCTGTGTTCTAACTCCATTATCCAGGGGTGAGGAGACTTCCTGTGTTGTACTGTTCTGTGTTCTGACTCCATTATCCAGGGGTGAGGAGACTTCCTATGTTGTACTGTTCTGTGTTCTAACTCCATTATCCAGGGGTGAGGAGACTTCCTGTGTTGTACTGTTCTGTGTTCTAACTCCATTGTCCAGGGGTGAGGAGACTTCCTGTGTTGTACTGTTCTGTGCTCTAACTCCATTATCCAGGGGTGAGGAGACTTCCTGTGTTGTACTGTTCTGTGTTCTAACTCCATTATCCAGGGGTGAGGAGACTTCCTGTGTTGCACAGTTCTGTGTTCTAACTCCATTATCCAGGGGTGAGGAGACTTCCTGTGTTGTACAGTTCTGTGTTCTAACTCCATTATCCAGGGGTGAGGAGACTTCCTGTGTTGTACTGTTCTGTGTTCTAACTCCATTGTCCAGGGGTGAGGAGAATTCCTGTGTTGTACTGTTCTGTGTTCTAACTCCATTATCCAGGGGTGAGGAGACTTCCTGTGTTGTACTGTTCTGTGTTCTAACTCCATTATCCAGGGGTGAGGAGACTTCCTGTGTTGTACTGTTCTGTGTTCTAACTCCATTGTCCAGGGGTGAGGAGACTTCCTATGTTGTACTGTTCTGTGTTCTGACTCCATTATCCAGGGGTGAGGAGGCTTCCTGTGTTGTACTGTTCTGTGTTCTAACTCCATTGTCCAGGGATGAGGAGACTTCCTGTGTTGTACTGTTCTGTGTTCTAACTCCATTATCCAGGGGTGAGGAGACTTCCTGTGTTGTACTGTTCTGTGTTCTAACTCCATTATCCAGGGGTGAGGAGATTTCCTGTGATGTACTGTTCTGTGTTCTAACTCCATTATCCAGGGGTGAGGAGACTTCCTGTGTCCTGTTCTATGTTCTAACTCCATTATCCAGGGGTGAGGAGACTTCCTGTGTTGTACTGTTCTGTGTTCTAACTCCATTATCCAGGGGTGAGGAGACTTCCTGTGTTGTACTGTTCTGTGTTCTAACTCCATTATCCAGGGGTGAGGAGACTTCCTGTGTTGTACTGTTCTGTGTTCTAACTCCATTGTCCAGGGGTGAGGAGACTTCCTGTGTTGTACTGTTCTGTGTTCTAACTCCATTGTCCAGGGGTGAGGAGGCTTCCTATGTTGTACTGTTCTGTGTTCTAACTCCATTGTCCAGGGGTGAGGAGGCTTCCTATGTTGTACTGTTCTGTGTTCTAACTCCATTATCCAGGGGTGAGGAGACTTCCTGTGTTGTACTGTTCTGTGTTCTGACTCCATTATCCAGGGGTGAGTTGACTTCCTGTGTTATACTGTTGTCTGTTCTAACTCCTTTATCCAGGGGTGAGGAGGCTTCCTCTGTTGTACTGTTCTGTGTTCTGACTCCATTATCCAGGGGTGAGTTGACTTCCTGTGTTATACTGTTCTGTGTTCTAACTCCATTGTCCAGGGGTGAGGAGTCTTCCTGTGTTGTACAGTTCTGTGTTCTAACTCCATTGTCCAGGGGTGAGGAGAATTCCTGTGTTGTACTGTTCTGTGTTCTAACTCCATTATCCAGGGGTGAGGAGACTTCCTGTGTTGTACTGTTCTGTGTTCTAACTCCATTGTCCAGGGGTGAGGAGAATTCCTGTGTTGTACTGTTCTGTGTTCTAACTCCATTATCCAGGGGTGAGGAGACTTCCTGTGTTGTACTGTTCTGTGTTCTAACTCCATTATCCAGGGGTGAGGAGACTTCCTGTGTTGTACTGTTCTGTGTTCTAACTCCATTGTCCAGGGGTGAGGAGACTTCCTATGTTGTACTGTTCTGTGTTCTGACTCCATTATCCAGGGGTGAGGAGGCTTCCTGTGTTGTACTGTTCTGTGTTCTAACTCCATTGTCCAGGGATGAGGAGACTTCCTGTGTTGTACTGTTCTGTGTTCTAACTCCATTATCCAGGGGTGAGGAGACTTCCTGTGTTGTACTGTTCTGTGTTCTAACTCCATTATCCAGGGGTGAGAAGATTTCCTGTGATGTACTGTTCTGTGTTCTAACTCCATTATCCAGGGGTGAGGAGACTTCCTGTGTCCTGTTCTATGTTCTAACTCCATTATCCAGGGGTGAGGAGACTTCCTGTGTTGTACTGTTCTGTGTTCTAACTCCATTGTCCAGGGGTGAGGAGGCTTCCTATGTTGTACTGTTCTGTGTTCTAACTCCATTATCCAGGGGTGAGGAGACTTCCTGTGTTGTACTGTTCTGTGTTCTAACTCCTTTATCCAGGGGTGAGGAGGCTTCCTGTGTTGTACTGTTCTGTGTTCTAACTCCCTTGTCCAGGGGTGAGGAGACTTCCTGTGTTGTACAGTTCTGTGTTCTAACTCCATTATCCAGGGGTGAGGAGACTTCCTGTGTTGTACAGTTCTGTGTTCTAACTCCATTATCCAGGGGTGAGGAGGCTTCCTGTGTTGTACTGTTCTGTGTTCTAACTCCATTATCCGGTGGTGAGGAGGCTTCCTGTGTTGTACTCTTCTGTGTTCTAACACCTCGATCCAGGGGAGAGGAGAATTCCTCTGTTGTACAGTTCTGTGTTCTAACTCCATTATCCAGGGGTGAGGAGGCTTCCTGTGTTGTACTCTTCTGTGTTCTAACACCTCGATCCAGGGGAGAGGAGAATTCCTGTGTTAGAACCATAGAACACAACAGCACAGCGCAGGCCCTTCAGTCCTCTATGTGGTGTTGATCGATATTATCCTTATAGTGTACCAAACCCACACTACCCGATAACCCTACACTTTTCTTTCATAAATCTACCTGTCGAAGAGTTTCTTAAATACCCCTCATGTTTTAATCTCCTCCATTATCCCTGGCAAGTCATTCCAGGCACTCACAACCCTTGGTGTAAAAAACTTACCCCTGATGTCTCCCCCAATCTTCATTCCCTTAGTTTTGTACATATGCCCTCTGGTGTTTGCTATTGGTGCCCTAGGAAACAGGTACTGACTATCCACCCTATCTATGCCTCTCATCATCTGGTAGAGCTTGTATCTTGTATCTTGTTCTGTTCTGTTTTCTAACACCTTTATCCAGGGGTGAGGAGACTTCCTGTGTTGTACTGTTCTGTGTTTTAACACCTTTATTCAGGGTTGAGGAGACTTCCTGTGTTGTACTGTTCTGTGTTCTAACACCTTTATCCAGGGGTGAGGAGACTTCCTGTGTACTGTTCTATGTTCTAACTCCATTATCCAGGGGTGAAGTGACTTCCTGTGTCCTGTTCTGCATTCTAACAGCTTTTTCCAGGGGTGAGGAGACTTGCTGTGTTGTACTGTTCTGTGCTCTAACTCCATTATCCAGGGGTGAGGAGGCTTCCTGTGTTGTACTGTTCTGGTTCTAACACAGTTATCCAGGTGTGAGGTGACTTCCTGTGTTGTACTCTTCTGTGTTCTACAAACATTATCCAGGGGTGAAGAGACTCCTGTGTTGTACTGTTCAGTGTTCTAACTCCATTATCCAGGGGTGAGAAGACTTCCTGTGTTGTACTTTTCTGAATTCTAACTCCATTATCCAGGGGTGAGGAGACTTCCTGTGTTGTACTCTTCTGTGTTCTAACTCCATTATCCAGGGGTGAGGAGACTTCCTGTGTTGTACTCTTCTGTGTTCTAACAACTTTATCCAGGGGTGAGGCAGATTCCTCTGTTAGAACCATAGAACCATAGAACACAACAGCACAGTACAGGCCCTTCAGTCCTCCATGTTGTGCTGACCGATATAATCCTTAAAGTGTACTAAACCCACACTACCTCATAACCCTACATTTTTCTTTCATCCATGTGCCTGTCCAAGACGCTCTTAAATACGCCTAATGTTTTAACCTCCACAACCATCCCAGGCAAGTCATTCCAGGCACTCACAACCTCCTGTGTAAAATACTTACCCCTATGTCTCCCCTAATCTTCCTTCCCTTAGTTTTGTACATATGCCCTCTGGTGTTTGCTATTGGTGCCCTAGGAAACAGGTTCTGACTATCCACCCTATCTATGCCTCTCATCATCTTATAGAGCTTGTACCTTGTACTCTTGTACTGTTCTGTGTTCTAACTCCATTATCCAGGGGTGAGGAGACTTCCTGTGTTGTACTGTTCTGTGTTCTAACTCCATTGTCCAGGGGTGAGGAGAATTCCTGTGTTGTACTGTTCTGTGTTCTAACTCCATTATCCAGGGGTGAGGAGACTTCCTGTGTTGTACTGTTCTGTGTTCTAACTCCATTATCCAGGGGTGAGGAGACTTCCTGTGTTGTACTGTTCTGTGTTCTAACTCCATTGTCCAGGGGTGAGGAGACTTCCTATGTTGTACTGTTCTGTGTTCTGACTCCATTATCCAGGGGTGAGGAGGCTTCCTGTGTTGTACTGTTCTGTGTTCTAACTCCATTGTCCAGGGATGAGGAGACTTCCTGTGTTGTACTGTTCTGTGTTCTAACTCCATTATCCAGGGGTGAGGAGACTTCCTGTGTTGTACTGTTCTGTGTTCTAACTCCATTATCCAGGGGTGAGGAGATTTCCTGTGATGTACTGTTCTGTGTTCTAACTCCATTATCCAGGGGTGAGGAGACTTCCTGTGTCCTGTTCTATGTTCTAACTCCATTATCCAGGGGTGAGGAGACTTCCTGTGTTGTACTGTTCTGTGTTCTAACTCCATTATCCAGGGGTGAGGAGACTTCCTGTGTTGTACTGTTCTGTGTTCTAACTCCATTATCCAGGGGTGAGGAGACTTCCTGTGTTGTACTGTTCTGTGTTCTAACTCCATTGTCCAGGGGTGAGGAGACTTCCTGTGTTGTACTGTTCTGTGTTCTAACTCCATTGTCCAGGGGTGAGGAGGCTTCCTATGTTGTACTGTTCTGTGTTCTAACTCCATTATCCAGGGGTGAGGAGACTTCCTGTGTTGTACTGTTCTGTGTTCTGACTCCATTATCCAGGGGTGAGTTGACTTCCTGTGTTATACTGTTGTCTGTTCTAACTCCTTTATCCAGGGGTGAGGAGGCTTCCTGTGTTGTACTGTTCTGTGTTCTGACTCCATTATCCAGGGGTGAGTTGACTTCCTGTGTTATACTGTTCTGTGTTCTAACTCCATTGTCCAGGGGTGAGGAGGCTTCCTGTGTTGTACAGTTCTGTGTTCTAACTCCATTGTCCAGGGGTGAGGAGAATTCCTGTGTTGTACTGTTCTGTGTTCTAACTCCATTATCCAGGGGTGAGGAGACTTCCTGTGTTGTACTGTTCTGTGTTCTAACTCCATTGTCCAGGGGTGAGGAGACTTCCTATGTTGTACTGTTCTGTGTTCTGACTCCATTATCCAGGGGTGAGGAGGCTTCCTGTGTTGTACTCTTCTGTGTTCTACAAACATTATCCAGGGGTGAAGAAACTCCTGTGTTGTACTTTTCAGTGTTCTAACTCCATTATCCAGGGGTGAGAAGATTTCCTGTGATGTACTGTTCTGTGTTCTAACTCCATTATCCAGGGGTGAGGAGACTTCCTGTGTCCTGTTCTATGTTCTAACTCCATTATCCAGGGGTGAGGAGACTTCCTGTATTGTACTGTTCTGTGTTCTAACTCCATTGTCCAGGGGTGAGGAGGCTTCCTATGTTGTACTGTTCTGTGTTCTAACTCCATTATCCAGGGGTGAGGAGACTTCCTGTGTTGTACTGTTCTGTGTTCTAACTCCTTTATCCAGGGGTGAGGAGGCTTCCTGTGTTGTACTGTTCTGTGTTCTAACTCCATTATCCAGGGGTGAGGAGACTTCCTGTGTTGTACTGTTCTGTGTTCTAACTCCATTGTCCAGGGATGAGGAGACTTCCTGTGTTGTACTGTTCTGTGTTCTAACTCCATTATCCAGGGGTGAGGAGACTTCCTGTGTTGTACTGTTCTGTGTTCTAACTCCATTATCCAGGGGTGAGGAGACTTCCTGTGTTGTACTGTTCTGTGTTCTAACTCCTTTATCCAGGGGTGAGGAGACTTCCTGTGTTATACTGTTGTCTGTTCTAACTCCTTTATCCAGGGGTGAGGAGACTTCCTGTGTTATACTGTTGTCTGTTCTAACTCCATTATCCAGGGGTGAGGAGACTTCCTGTGTTGTACTGTTCTGTGTTCTAACTCCATTTGTCCAGGGGTGAGGAGGCTTCCTGTGTTGTACTGTTCTGTGTTCTAACTCCATTTGTCCAGGGGTGAGGAGACTTCCTGTGTTGCACTGTTCTGTGTTCTAACTCCATTTGTCCAGGGGTGAGGAGGCTTCCTGTGTTGTACTGTTCTGTGTTCTAACACCATTATCCAGGGGTGAGGAGACTTCCTGTGTTGTACTGTTCTGTGTTCTAACTCCATTATCCAGGGGTGAGGAGACTTCCTGTGTTGTACTGTTCTGTGTTCTAACACCATTACCCAGGGGTGAGGAGACTTCCTGTGTTGTACTGTTCTGTGTTCTAACTCCATTATCCGGTGGTGAGGAGACTTCCTGTGTTGTACTGTTCTGTGTTCTAACTCCATTATCCAGGGGTGAGGAGACTTCCTGTGTTGTACTGTTCTGTGTTCTAACACCATTATCCAGGGGTGAGGAGACTTCCTGTGTTGTACAGTTCTGTGTTCTAACTCCATTATCCAGGGGTGAGGAGAATTCCTGTGTTGTACTCTTCTGTGTTCTAACACCTCTATCCAGGGGTGAGGAGACTTCCTGTGTTGTACTGTTCTGTGTTCTAACTCCTTTATCCAGGGGTGAGGAGACTTCCTGTGTTGTACTGTTCTGTGTTCTGACTCCATTATCCAGGGGTGAGGAGACTTCCTATGTTGTACTGTTCTGTGTTCTAACTCCATTATCCAGGGGTGAGGAGACTTCCTGTGTTGTACTGTTCTGTGTTCTAACTCCATTGTCCAGGGGTGAGGAGACTTCCTGTGTTGTACTGTTCTGTGCTCTAACTCCATTATCCAGGGGTGAGGAGACTTCCTGTGTTGTACAGTTCTGTGTTCTAACTCCATTATCCAGGGGTGAGGAGACTTCCTGTGTTGTATAGTTCTGTGTTCTAACTCCATTATCCAGGGGTGAGGAGACTTCCTGTGTTGTACAATTCTGTGTTCTAACTCCATTATCCAGGGGTGAGGAGACTTCCTGTGTTGTACAGTTCTGTGTTCTAACTCCATTATCCAGGGGTGAGGAGACTTCCTGTGTTGTACTGTTCTGTGTTCTAACACCATTATCCAGGGGTGAGGAGACTTCCTGTGTTGTACTGTTCTGTGTTCTAACTCCATTATCCAGGGGTGAGGAGACTTCCTGTGTTGTACTGTTCTGTGTTCTAACTCCATTATCCAGGGGTGAGGAGACTTCCTGTGTTGTACTGTTCTGTGTTCTGACTCCATTATCCAGGGGTGAGGAGACTTCCTATGTTGTACTGTTCTGTGTTCTAACTCCATTATCCAGGGGTGAGGAGACTTCCTGTGTTGTACTGTTCTGTGTTCTAACTCCATTGTCCAGGGGTGAGGAGACTTCCTGTGTTGTACTGTTCTGTGCTCTAACTCCATTATCCAGGGGTGAGGAGACTTCCTGTGTTGTACTGTTCTGTGTTCTAACTCCATTATCCAGGGGTGAGGAGACTTCCTGTGTTGCACAGTTCTGTGTTCTAACTCCATTATCCAGGGGTGAGGAGACTTCCTGTGTTGTACAGTTCTGTGTTCTAACTCCATTGTCCAGGGATGAGGAGACTTCCTGTGTTGTACTGTTCTGTGTTCTAACTCCATTATCCAGGGGTGAGGAGACTTCCTGTGTTGTACTCTTCTGTGTTCTAACTCCATTATCCAGGGGTGAGGAGATTTCCTGTGATGTACTGTTCTGTGTTCTAACTCCATTATCCAGGGGTGAGGAGACTTCCTGTGTCCTGTTCTATGTTCTAACTCCATTATCCAGGGGTGAAGAGACTCCTGTGTTGTACTGTTCAGTGTTCTAACTCCATTATCCAGGGGTGAGAAGACTTCCTGTGTTGTACTTTTCTGAATTCTAACTCCATTATCCAGGGGTGAGGAGACTTCCTGTGTTGTACTCTTCTGTGTTCTAACTCCATTATCCAGGGGTGAGGAGACTTCCTGTGTTGTACTCTTCTGTGTTCTAACAACTTTATCCAGGGGTGAGGCAGATTCCTCTGTTAGAACCATAGAACCATAGAACACAACAGCACAGTACAGGCCCTTCAGTCCTCCATGTTGTGCTGACCGATATAATCCTTAAAGTGTACTAAACCCACACTACCTCATAACCCTACATTTTTCTTTCATCCATGTGCCTGTCCAAGACGCTCTTAAATACGCCTAATGTTTTAACCTCCACAACCATCCCAGGCAAGTCATTCCAGGCACTCACAACCTCCTGTGTAAAATACTTACCCCTATGTCTCCCCTAATCTTCCTTCCCTTAGTTTTGTACATATGCCCTCTGGTGTTTGCTATTGGTGCCCTAGGAAACAGGTTCTGACTATCCACCCTATCTATGCCTCTCATCATCTTATAGAGCTTGTACCTTGTACTCTTGTACTGTTCTGTGTTCTAACTCCATTATCCAGGGGTGAGGAGACTTCCTGTGTTGTACTGTTCTGTGTTCTAACTCCATTGTCCAGGGGTGAGGAGAATTCCTGTGTTGTACTGTTCTGTGTTCTAACTCCATTATCCAGGGGTGAGGAGACTTCCTGTGTTGTACTGTTCTGTGTTCTAACTCCATTATCCAGGGGTGAGGAGACTTCCTGTGTTGTACTGTTCTGTGTTCTAACTCCATTGTCCAGGGGTGAGGAGACTTCCTATGTTGTACTGTTCTGTGTTCTGACTCCATTATCCAGGGGTGAGGAGGCTTCCTGTGTTGTACTGTTCTGTGTTCTAACTCCATTGTCCAGGGATGAGGAGACTTCCTGTGTTGTACTGTTCTGTGTTCTAACTCCATTATCCAGGGGTGAGGAGACTTCCTGTGTTGTACTGTTCTGTGTTCTAACTCCATTATCCAGGGGTGAGGAGATTTCCTGTGATGTACTGTTCTGTGTTCTAACTCCATTATCCAGGGGTGAGGAGACTTCCTGTGTCCTGTTCTATGTTCTAACTCCATTATCCAGGGGTGAGGAGACTTCCTGTGTTGTACTGTTCTGTGTTCTAACTCCATTATCCAGGGGTGAGGAGACTTCCTGTGTTGTACTGTTCTGTGTTCTAACTCCATTATCCAGGGGTGAGGAGACTTCCTGTGTTGTACTGTTCTGTGTTCTAACTCCATTGTCCAGGGGTGAGGAGACTTCCTGTGTTGTACTGTTCTGTGTTCTAACTCCATTGTCCAGGGGTGAGGAGGCTTCCTATGTTGTACTGTTCTGTGTTCTAACTCCATTATCCAGGGGTGAGGAGACTTCCTGTGTTGTACTGTTCTGTGTTCTGACTCCATTATCCAGGGGTGAGTTGACTTCCTGTGTTATACTGTTGTCTGTTCTAACTCCTTTATCCAGGGGTGAGGAGGCTTCCTGTGTTGTACTGTTCTGTGTTCTGACTCCATTATCCAGGGGTGAGTTGACTTCCTGTGTTATACTGTTCTGTGTTCTAACTCCATTGTCCAGGGGTGAGGAGGCTTCCTGTGTTGTACAGTTCTGTGTTCTAACTCCATTGTCCAGGGGTGAGGAGAATTCCTGTGTTGTACTGTTCTGTGTTCTAACTCCATTATCCAGGGGTGAGGAGACTTCCTGTGTTGTACTGTTCTGTGTTCTAACTCCATTGTCCAGGGGTGAGGAGACTTCCTATGTTGTACTGTTCTGTGTTCTGACTCCATTATCCAGGGGTGAGGAGGCTTCCTGTGTTGTACTCTTCTGTGTTCTACAAACATTATCCAGGGGTGAAGAAACTCCTGTGTTGTACTTTTCAGTGTTCTAACTCCATTATCCAGGGGTGAGAAGATTTCCTGTGATGTACTGTTCTGTGTTCTAACTCCATTATCCAGGGGTGAGGAGACTTCCTGTGTCCTGTTCTATGTTCTAACTCCATTATCCAGGGGTGAGGAGACTTCCTGTATTGTACTGTTCTGTGTTCTAACTCCATTGTCCAGGGGTGAGGAGGCTTCCTATGTTGTACTGTTCTGTGTTCTAACTCCATTATCCAGGGGTGAGGAGACTTCCTGTGTTGTACTGTTCTGTGTTCTAACTCCTTTATCCAGGGGTGAGGAGGCTTCCTGTGTTGTACTGTTCTGTGTTCTAACTCCATTATCCAGGGGTGAGGAGACTTCCTGTGTTGTACTGTTCTGTGTTCTAACTCCATTGTCCAGGGATGAGGAGACTTCCTGTGTTGTACTGTTCTGTGTTCTAACTCCATTATCCAGGGGTGAGGAGACTTCCTGTGTTGTACTGTTCTGTGTTCTAACTCCATTATCCAGGGGTGAGGAGACTTCCTGTGTTGTACTGTTCTGTGTTCTAACTCCTTTATCCAGGGGTGAGGAGACTTCCTGTGTTATACTGTTGTCTGTTCTAACTCCTTTATCCAGGGGTGAGGAGACTTCCTGTGTTATACTGTTGTCTGTTCTAACTCCATTATCCAGGGGTGAGGAGACTTCCTGTGTTGTACTGTTCTGTGTTCTAACTCCATTTGTCCAGGGGTGAGGAGGCTTCCTGTGTTGTACTGTTCTGTGTTCTAACTCCATTTGTCCAGGGGTGAGGAGACTTCCTGTGTTGCACTGTTCTGTGTTCTAACTCCATTTGTCCAGGGGTGAGGAGGCTTCCTGTGTTGTACTGTTCTGTGTTCTAACACCATTATCCAGGGGTGAGGAGACTTCCTGTGTTGTACTGTTCTGTGTTCTAACTCCATTATCCAGGGGTGAGGAGACTTCCTGTGTTGTACTGTTCTGTGTTCTAACACCATTACCCAGGGGTGAGGAGACTTCCTGTGTTGTACTGTTCTGTGTTCTAACTCCATTATCCGGTGGTGAGGAGACTTCCTGTGTTGTACTGTTCTGTGTTCTAACTCCATTATCCAGGGGTGAGGAGACTTCCTGTGTTGTACTGTTCTGTGTTCTAACACCATTATCCAGGGGTGAGGAGACTTCCTGTGTTGTACAGTTCTGTGTTCTAACTCCATTATCCAGGGGTGAGGAGAATTCCTGTGTTGTACTCTTCTGTGTTCTAACACCTCTATCCAGGGGTGAGGAGACTTCCTGTGTTGTACTGTTCTGTGTTCTAACTCCTTTATCCAGGGGTGAGGAGACTTCCTGTGTTGTACTGTTCTGTGTTCTGACTCCATTATCCAGGGGTGAGGAGACTTCCTATGTTGTACTGTTCTGTGTTCTAACTCCATTATCCAGGGGTGAGGAGACTTCCTGTGTTGTACTGTTCTGTGTTCTAACTCCATTGTCCAGGGGTGAGGAGACTTCCTGTGTTGTACTGTTCTGTGCTCTAACTCCATTATCCAGGGGTGAGGAGACTTCCTGTGTTGTACAGTTCTGTGTTCTAACTCCATTATCCAGGGGTGAGGAGACTTCCTGTGTTGTATAGTTCTGTGTTCTAACTCCATTATCCAGGGGTGAGGAGACTTCCTGTGTTGTACAGTTCTGTGTTCTAACTCCATTATCCAGGGGTGAGGAGACTTCCTGTGTTGTACAGTTCTGTGTTCTAACTCCATTATCCAGGGGTGAGGAGACTTCCTGTGTTGTACTGTTCTGTGTTCTAACACCATTATCCAGGGGTGAGGAGACTTCCTGTGTTGTACTGTTCTGTGTTCTAACTCCATTATCCAGGGGTGAGGAGACTTCCTGTGTTGTACTGTTCTGTGTTCTAACTCCATTATCCAGGGGTGAGGAGACTTCCTGTGTTGTACTGTTCTGTGTTCTGACTCCATTATCCAGGGGTGAGGAGACTTCCTATGTTGTACTGTTCTGTGTTCTAACTCCATTATCCAGGGGTGAGGAGACTTCCTGTGTTGTACTGTTCTGTGTTCTAACTCCATTGTCCAGGGGTGAGGAGACTTCCTGTGTTGTACTGTTCTGTGCTCTAACTCCATTATCCAGGGGTGAGGAGACTTCCTGTGTTGTACTGTTCTGTGTTCTAACTCCATTATCCAGGGGTGAGGAGACTTCCTGTGTTGCACAGTTCTGTGTTCTAACTCCATTATCCAGGGGTGAGGAGACTTCCTGTGTTGTACAGTTCTGTGTTCTAACTCCATTGTCCAGGGATGAGGAGACTTCCTGTGTTGTACTGTTCTGTGTTCTAACTCCATTATCCAGGGGTGAGGAGACTTCCTGTGTTGTACTCTTCTGTGTTCTAACTCCATTATCCAGGGGTGAGGAGATTTCCTGTGATGTACTGTTCTGTGTTCTAACTCCATTATCCAGGGGTGAGGAGACTTCCTGTGTCCTGTTCTATGTTCTAACTCCATTATCCAGGGGTGAGGAGACTTCCTGTGTTGTACTGTTCTGTGTTCTAACTCCATTATCCAGGGGTGAGGAGACTTCCTGTGTTGTACTGTTCTGTGTTCTAACTCCATTATCCAGGGGTGAGGAGACTTCCTGTGTTGTACTGTTCTGTGTTCTAACTCCATTGTCCAGGGGTGAGGAGACTTCCTGTGTTGTACTGTTCTGTGTTCTAACTCCATTGTCCAGGGGTGAGGAGGCTTCCTATGTTGTACTGTTCTGTGTTCTAACTCCATTGTCCAGGGGTGAGGAGGCTTCCTCTGTTGTACTGTTCTGTGTTCTAACTCCATTATCCAGGGGTGAGGAGACTTCCTGTGTTGTACTGTTCTGTGTTCTGACTCCATTATCCAGGGGTGAGTTGACTTCCTGTGTTATACTGTTGTCTGTTCTAACTCCTTTATCCAGGGGTGAGGAGGCTTCCTCTGTTGTACTGTTCTGTGTTCTGACTCCATTATCCAGGGGTGAGTTGACTTCCTGTGTTATACTGTTCTGTGTTCTAACTCCATTGTCCAGGGGTGAGGAGGCTTCCTGTGTTGTACAGTTCTGTGTTCTAACTCCATTGTCCAGGGGTGAGGAGAATTCCTGTGTTGTACTGTTCTGTGTTCTAACTCCATTATCCAGGGGTGAGGAGACTTCCTGTGTTGTACTGTTCTGTGTTCTAACTCCATTGTCCAGGGGTGAGGAGAATTCCTGTGTTGTACTGTTCTGTGTTCTAACTCCATTATCCAGGGGTGAGGAGACTTCCTGTGTTGTACTGTTCTGTGTTCTAACTCCATTATCCAGGGGTGAGGAGACTTCCTGTGTTGTACTGTTCTGTGTTCTAACTCCATTGTCCAGGGGTGAGGAGACTTCCTATGTTGTACTGTTCTGTGTTCTGACTCCATTATCCAGGGGTGAGGAGGCTTCCTGTGTTGTACTGTTCTGTGTTCTAACTCCATTGTCCAGGGATGAGGAGACTTCCTGTGTTGTACTGTTCTGTGTTCTAACTCCATTATCCAGGGGTGAGGAGACTTCCTGTGTTGTACTGTTCTGTGTTCTAACTCCATTATCCAGGGGTGAGAAGATTTCCTGTGATGTACTGTTCTGTGTTCTAACTCCATTATCCAGGGGTGAGGAGACTTCCTGTGTCCTGTTCTATGTTCTAACTCCATTATCCAGGGGTGAGGAGACTTCCTGTGTTGTACTGTTCTGTGTTCTAACTCCATTGTCCAGGGGTGAGGAGGCTTCCTATGTTGTACTGTTCTGTGTTCTAACTCCATTATCCAGGGGTGAGGAGACTTCCTGTGTTGTACTGTTCTGTGTTCTAACTCCCTTGTCCAGGGGTGAGGAGACTTCCTGTGTTGTACAGTTCTGTGTTCTAACTCCATTATCCAGGGGTGAGGAGACTTCCTGTGTTGTACAGTTCTGTGTTCTAACTCCATTATCCAGGGGTGAGGAGGCTTCCTGTGTTGTACTGTTCTGTGTTCTAACTCCATTATCCGGTGGTGAGGAGGCTTCCTGTGTTGTACTCTTCTGTGTTCTAACACCTCGAATCAGGGGAGAGGAGAATTCCTCTGTTGTACAGTTCTGTGTTCTAACTCCATTATCCAGGGGTGAGGAGGCTTCCTGTGTTGTACTCTTCTGTGTTCTAACACCTCGATCCAGGGGAGAGGAGAATTCCTGTGTTAGAACCATAGAACACAACAGCACAGCGCAGGCCCTTCAGTCCTCTATGTGGTGTTGATCGATATTATCCTTAAAGTGTACCAAACCCACACTACCCGATAACCCTACACTTTTCTTTCATAAATCTACCTGTCGAAGAGTTTCTTAAATACCCCTCATGTTTTAATCTCCTCCATTATCCCTGGCAAGTCATTCCAGGCACTCACAACCCTTGGTGTAAAAAACTTACCCCTGATGTCTCCCCCAATCTTCATTCCCTTAGTTTTGTACATATGCCCTCTGGTGTTTGCTATTGGTGCCCTAGGAAACAGGTACTGACTATCCACCCTATCTATGCCTCTCATCATCTGGTAGAGCTTGTATCTTGTATCTTGTTCTGTTCTGTTTTCTAACACCTTTATCCAGGGGTGAGGAGACTTCCTGTGTTGTACTGTTCTGTGTTTTAACACCTTTATTCAGGGTTGAGGAGACTTCCTGTGTTGTACTGTTCTGTGTTCTAACACCTTTATCCAGGGGTGAGGAGACTTCCTGTGTACTGTTCTATGTTCTAACTCCATTATCCAGGGGTGAAGTGACTTCCTGTGTCCTGTTCTGCATTCTAACAGCTTTTTCCAGGGGTGAGGAGACTTGCTGTGTTGTACTGTTCTGTGCTCTAACTCCATTATCCAGGGGTGAGGAGGCTTCCTGTGTTGTACTGTTCTGGTTCTAACACAGTTATCCAGGTGTGAGGTGACTTCCTGTGTTGTACTCTTCTGTGTTCTACAAACATTATCCAGGGGTGAAGAGACTCCTGTGTTGTACTGTTCAGTGTTCTAACTCCATTATCCAGGGGTGAGAAGACTTCCTGTGTTGTACTTTTCTGAATTCTAACTCCATTATCCAGGGGTGAGGAGACTTCCTGTGTTGTACTCTTCTGTGTTCTAACTCCATTATCCAGGGGTGAGGAGACTTCCTGTGTTGTACTCTTCTGTGTTCTAACACCTTTATCCAGGGGTGAGGCAGATTCCTCTGTTAGAACCATAGAACCATAGAACACAACAGCACAGTACAGGCCCTTCAGTCCTCCATGTTGTGCTGACCGATATAATCCTTAAAGTGTACTAAACCCACACTACCTCATAACCCTACATTTTTCTTTCATCCATGTGCCTGTCCAAGACGCTCTTAAATACGCCTAATGTTTTAACCTCCACAACCATCCCAGGCAAGTCATTCCAGGCACTCACAACCTCCTGTGTAAAATACTTACCCCTATGTCTCCCCTAATCTTCCTTCCCTTAGTTTTGTACATATGCCCTCTGGTGTTTGCTATTGGTGCCCTAGGAAACAGGTTCTGACTATCCACCCTATCTATGCCTCTCATCATCTTATAGAGCTTGTACCTTGTACTCTTGTACTGTTCTGTGTTCTAACTCCATTATCCAGGGGTGAGGAGACTTCCTGTGTTGTACTGTTCTGTGTTCTAACTCCATTGTCCAGGGGTGAGGAGAATTCCTGTGTTGTACTGTTCTGTGTTCTAACTCCATTATCCAGGGGTGAGGAGACTTCCTGTGTTGTACTGTTCTGTGTTCTAACTCCATTATCCAGGGGTGAGGAGACTTCCTGTGTTGTACTGTTCTGTGTTCTAACTCCATTGTCCAGGGGTGAGGAGACTTCCTATGTTGTACTGTTCTGTGTTCTGACTCCATTATCCAGGGGTGAGGAGGCTTCCTGTGTTGTACTGTTCTGTGTTCTAACTCCATTGTCCAGGGATGAGGAGACTTCCTGTGTTGTACTGTTCTGTGTTCTAACTCCATTATCCAGGGGTGAGGAGACTTCCTGTGTTGTACTGTTCTGTGTTCTAACTCCATTATCCAGGGGTGAGGAGACTTCCTGTGTCCTGTTCTATGTTCTAACTCCATTATCCAGGGGTGAGGAGACTTCCTGTGTTGTACTGTTCTGTGTTCTAACTCCATTATCCAGGGGTGAGGAGACTTCCTGTGTTGTACTGTTCTGTGTTCTAACTCCATTATCCAGGGGTGAGGAGACTTCCTGTGTTGTACTGTTCTGTGTTCTGACTCCATTATCCAGGGGTGAGTTGACTTCCTGTGTTGTACTGTTCTGTGTTCTAACTCCATTATCCAGGGGTGAGGAGACTTCCTGTGTTGTACTGTTCTGTGTTCTAACTCCATTGTCCAGGGGTGAGGAGACTTCCTATGTTGTACTGTTCTGTGTTCTGACTCCATTATCCAGGGGTGAGGAGGCTTCCTGTGTTGTACTGTTCTGTGTTCTAACTCCATTGTCCAGGGATGAGGAGACTTCCTGTGTTGTACTGTTCTGTGTTCTAACTCCATTATCCAGGGGTGAGGAGACTTCCTGTGTCCTGTTCTATGTTCTAACTCCATTATCCAGGGGTGAGGAGACTTCCTGTATTGTACTGTTCTGTGTTCTAACTCCATTGTCCAGGGGTGAGGAGGCTTCCTATGTTGTACTGTTCTGTGTTCTAACTCCATTATCCAGGGGTGAGGAGACTTCCTGTGTTGTACTGTTCTGTGTTCTAACTCCTTTATCCAGGGGTGAGGAGGCTTCCTGTGTTGTACTGTTCTGTGTTCTAACTCCATTATCCAGGGGTGAGGAGACTTCCTGTGTTGTACTGTTCTGTGTTCTAACTCCATTGTCCAGGGATGAGGAGACTTCCTGTGTTGTACTGTTCTGTGTTCTAACTCCATTATCCAGGGGTGAGGAGAGTTCCTGTGTTGTACTGTTCTGTGTTCTAACTCCATTATCCAGGGGTGAGAAGATTTCCTGTGATGTACTGTTCTGTGTTCTAACTCCATTATCCAGGGGTGAGGAGACTTCCTGTGTCCTGTTCTATGTTCTAACTCCATTATCCAGGGGTGAGGAGACTTCCTGTGTTGTACTGTTCTGTGTTCTAACTCCATTGTCCAGGGGTGAGGAGGCTTCCTATGTTGTACTGTTCTGTGTTCTAACTCCATTATCCAGGGGTGAGGAGACTTCCTGTGTTGTACTGTTCTGTGTTCTAACTCCTTTATCCAGGGATGAGGAGGCTTCCTGTGTTGTACTGTTCTGTGTTCTAACTCCATTATCCGGTGGTGAGGAGGCTTCCTGTGTTGTACTCTTCTGTGTTCTAACACCTCGATCCAGGGGAGAGGAGAATTCCTCTGTTGTACAGTTCTGTGTTCTAACTCCATTATCCAGGGGTGAGGAGGCTTCCTGTGTTGTACTCTTCTGTGTTCTAACACCTCGATCCAGGGGAGAGGAGAATTCCTGTGTTAGAACCATAGAACACAACAGCACAGCGCAGGCCCTTCAGTCCTCTATGTGGTGTTGATCGATATTATCCTTAAAGTGTACCAAACCCACACTACCCGATAACCCTACACTTTTCTTTCATAAATCTACCTGTCGAAGAGTTTCTTAAATACCCCTCATGTTTTAATCTCCTCCATTATCCCTGGCAAGTCATTCCAGGCACTCACAACCCTTGGTGTAAAAAACTTACCCCTGATGTCTCCCCCAATCTTCATTCCCTTAGTTTTGTACATATGCCCTCTGGTGTTTGCTATTGGTGCCCTAGGAAACAGGTACTGACTATCCACCCTATCTATGCCTCTCATCATCTGGTAGAGCTTGTATCTTGTATCTTGTTCTGTTCTGTTTTCTAACACCTTTATCCAGGGGTGAGGAGACTTCCTGTGTTGTACTGTTCTGTGTTTTAACACCTTTATTCAGGGTTGAGGAGACTTCCTGTGTTGTACTGTTCTGTGTTCTAACACCTTTATCCAGGGGTGAGGAGACTTCCTGTGTACTGTTCTATGTTCTAACTCCATTATCCAGGGGTGAAGTGACTTCCTGTGTCCTGTTCTGCATTCTAACAGCTTTTTCCAGGGGTGAGGAGACTTGCTGTGTTGTACTGTTCTGTGCTCTAACTCCATTATCCAGGGGTGAGGAGGCTTCCTGTGTTGTACTGTTCTGGTTCTAACACAGTTATCCAGGTGTGAGGTGACTTCCTGTGTTGTACTCTTCTGTGTTCTACAAACATTATCCAGGGGTGAAGAGACTCCTGTGTTGTACTGTTCAGTGTTCTAACTCCATTATCCAGGGGTGAGAAGACTTCCTGTGTTGTACTTTTCTGAATTCTAACTCCATTATCCAGGGGTGAGGAGACTTCCTGTGTTGTACTCTTCTGTGTTCTAACTCCATTATCCAGGGGTGAGGAGACTTCCTGTGTTGTACTCTTCTGTGTTCTAACACCTTTATCCAGGGGTGAGGCAGATTCCTCTGTTAGAACCATAGAACCATAGAACACAACAGCACAGTACAGGCCCTTCAGTCCTCCATGTTGTGCTGACCGATATAATCCTTAAAGTGTACTAAACCCACACTACCTCATAACCCTACATTTTTCTTTCATCCATGTGCCTGTCCAAGACGCTCTTAAATACGCCTAATGTTTTAACCTCCACAACCATCCCAGGCAAGTCATTCCAGGCACTCACAACCTCCTGTGTAAAATACTTACCCCTATGTCTCCCCTAATCTTCCTTCCCTTAGTTTTGTACATATGCCCTCTGGTGTTTGCTATTGGTGCCCTAGGAAACAGGTTCTGACTATCCACCCTATCTATGCCTCTCATCATCTTGTAGAGCTTGTACCTTGTACTCTTGTACTGTTCTGTGTTCTAACTCCATTATCCAGGGGTGAGGAGACTTCCTGTGTTGTACTGTTCTGTGTTCTAACTCCATTGTCCAGGGGTGAGGAGACTTCCTGTGTTGTACTGTTCTGTGTTCTAACTCCTTTATCCAGGGGTGAGGAGACTTCCTGTGTTATACTGTTGTCTGTTCTAACTCCTTTATCCAGGGGTGAGGAGACTTCCTGTGTTATACTGTTGTCTGTTCTAACTCCATTATCCAGGGGTGAGGAGACTTCCTGTGTTGTACTGTTCTGTGTTCTAACTCCTTTATCCAGGGGTGAGGAGACTTCCTGTGTTATACTGTTGTCTGTTCTAACTCCATTATCCAGGGGTGAGGAGACTTCCTGTGTTGTACTGTTCTGTGTTCTAACTCCTTTATCCAGGGGTGAGGAGACTTCCTGTGTTGTACTGTTCTGTGTTCTAACTCCATTATCCGGTGGTGAGGAGACTTCCTGTGTTGTACTGTTCTGTGTTCTAACTCCATTATCCGGTGGTGAGGAGACTTCCTGTGTTGTACTGTTCTGTGTTCTAACACCATTATCCAGGGGTGAGGAGGCTTCCTGTGTTGTACTGTTCTGTGTTCTAACACCATTATCCAGGAGTGAGGAGACTTCCTGTGTTGTACTGTTCTGTGTTCTAACTCCTTTATCCAGGGGTGAGGAGACTTCCTGTGTACTGTTCTGCATTCTAACAGCTTTTTCCAGGGGTGAGGAGACTTGCTGTGTTGTACTGTTCTGTGCTCTAACTCCATTATCCAGGGGTGAGGAGGCTTCCTGTGTTGTACTGTTCTGGTTCTAACACAGTTATCCAGGTGTGAGGTGACTTCCTGTGTTGTACTCTTCTGTGTTCTACAAACATTATCCAGGGGTGAAGAAACTCCTGTGTTGTACTGTTCAGTGTTCTAACTCCATTATCCAGGGGTGAGAAGACTTCCTGTGTTGTACTTTTCTGAATTCTAACTCCATTATCCAGGGGTGAGGAGACTTCCTGTGTTGTACTCTTCTGTGTTCTAACTCCATTATCCAGGGGTGAGGAGACTTCCTGTGTTGTACTGTTCTGTGTTCTAACTCCTTTATCCAGGGGTGAGGAGACTTCCTGTGTTATACTGTTGTCTGTTCTAACTCCTTTATCCAGGGGTGAGGAGACTTCCTGTGTTATACTGTTGTCTGTTCTAACTCCATTATCCAGGGGTGAGGAGACTTCCTGTGTTGTACTGTTCTGTGTTCTAACTCCTTTATCCAGGGGTGAGGAGACTTCCTGTGTTATACTGTTGTCTGTTCTAACTCCATTATCCAGGGGTGAGGAGACTTCCTGTGTTGTACTGTTCTGTGTTCTAACTCCTTTATCCAGGGGTGAGGAGACTTCCTGTGTTGTACTGTTCTGTGTTCTAACTCCATTATCCGGTGGTGAGGAGACTTCCTGTGTTGTACTGTTCTGTGTTCTAACTCCATTATCCGGTGGTGAGGAGACTTCCTGTGTTGTACTGTTCTGTGTTCTAACACCATTATCCAGGGGTGAGGAGGCTTCCTGTGTTGTACTGTTCTGTGTTCTAACTCCATTATCCGGTGGTGAGGAGACTTCCTGTGTTGTACTGTTCTGTGTTCTAACTCCATTATCCGGTGGTGAGGAGACTTCCTGTGTTGTACTGTTCTGTGTTCTAACTCCATTATCCAGGGGTGAGGAGACTTCCTGTGTTGTACTGTTCTGTGTTCTAACTCCATTGTCCAGGGGTGAGGAGACTTCCTGTGTTGTACTGTTCTGTGTTCTAACACCATTATCCAGGAGTGAGGAGACTTCCTGTGTTGTTCTGTTCTGAGTTCTAACTCCATTATCCAGGGGTGAGGAGACTTCCTGTGTTGTACTGTTCTGTGTTCTAACTCCATTATCCACGGGTGAGGGGACTTCCTTTGTTGTACTGTTCTGTGTTCTAACTCCATTATCCAGGGGTGAGGAGACTTCCTGTGTTGTACTGTTCTGTGTTCTAACTCCATTATCCAGGGGTGAGGAGGCTTCCTGTGTTGTACAGTTCTGTGTTCTAACTCCATTATCCAGGGGTGAGGAGGCTTCCTGTGTTGTACTGTTCTGTGTTCTAACTTCATTGTCCAGGGGTGAGGAGACTTCCTGTGTTGTACTGTTCTGTGTTCTAACTCCATTATCCGGGGGTGAGGAGGCTGCCTGTGTTGTACTGTTCTGTGTTCTAACTCCATTATCCAGGGGTGAGGAGAATTCCTGTGTTGTACTGTTCTGTGTTCTAACTCCATTGTCCAGGGGTGAGGAGACTTCCTGTGTTGTACTGTTCTGAGTTCTAACACCATTATTCATTGTCAGGTGTACTTCTTTCTTCTTGAGTGAATTACTGAATATCTTCAGGGCTGACGTTATTTGAACTTTTTGTATTGTAAGATGAAGATGGTTTATAGGCCATGATCTTACTGAATGGTCAGGGATTAACGTTATTCACAATAGACATTGCACGTATTAGGAATTTGCCATGTTATGTTGGTCAGGGGCATGACAAGCAGCAAAAGAAATAGTGAACAATTGTAAAAGAATAAAGAATTATATTTAAAAGAATTTCATAAGAATTTCAGAAAGCTCATTAAGTTATAGAACCATAGAACATTACAGCACAGAAACAGGCCTTTTGGCCCTTCTTGGCTGGGCCGAACCATTTTTCTGCCGAGTTCCACTGACCTGCACCTGGGCCATATCCCTCCAAACCCCTCTCATCCATGTACCTGTCCATGTTTTTCTTTAATGTTAAAAGTGAGCCCGCATTTACCATCTGGCAGCTCATTTCACACACCCACTAGTCTGTGTGTGAAGAAGCTCCCCCTAATGTTCCCTTTAAGCTTTTCCCCCGTCACCCTTAACCCATGTCCTCTGGGTTTTATTCTCCCCTAAACTCAGTGGAAAAAGCCTGCTTGCATTCACTCTATCTGTACCCATCATAATTTTATATACCTCTATTAATTCTCCCCTCATTCTTCTACGCTCCAGGGAATAAAGTCCTAACTTATTCAACCTTTCTCTGTAACTCAGTTTCTCAAGTCCCGGCAACATCCTTGTAAACCTTCTCTGCACTCTTTCAACCTTATTAATATCCTTCCTGTAATTCAGTGACCAAAACTGCACACAGTACTCCAAATTCAGCCTCACCAATGCCTTATACAACATCACCATTACATTCCAACCCTTATACTCAATACTTTGATCTATAAAGGCCAATGTACCAAAAGCTCTCTTTACAACCCTATCTACTTGTGACACCACTTTTAGGGAATTTAGTATCTGTATTCGCAGATCTCTCTGTTCTACTGCACTCTTCAGTGCCCTACCATTTACCTTGTAAGTTCTACCTTGGTTTTTCCTTCCAAAGTGCAATACCCTCACACTTGTCTGTATTAAACTCCATCTGCCATTTTTCAGCCCATTTTTCCAACTGGTCCAAATCCCTCTGCAAGCTTTGAAAACCTTCCTCACTGTCCACTACACCTCCAATCTTTGTATCATCAGCAAATTTGCTGATCCAATTTACCACATTATCATCCAGATCATTGATATAGATGACAAATAACGATGGACCCAGCACTGATTCTTGTGGCACACCACTAGTCACAGGCCTCCACTCAGAGAAGCAATCCTCCACTACCACTCTCTGACTTCTCCCATTGAGCCAATGTCTAATCTAATTTACTATCTCACCATGTATATCTAGCGACTGAATCTTCCTAACTAACCTCCCTTGCGGGACCTTGTCAAAGGCCAAGTCCATGTAGACAACATCCACTGCCTTCCCTTCATCCACTTTCAGTTCAGTTCAATTCAGTTACAGTTTATTGTCATTTAGAAAACACAAAAGCAATGCAGTTAAAAAATGAGACAACGTTCCTCCAGAATGATATCACAAAAGCACATGACAAAACAGACTACACCAGAAAATCCACATAACATTTGGCAATCCCCAATCCAGAGTCCGGAGAGGCTGCTGCATATTAATATTGTGATACCGTCTTAGCACGTTCCCCAGAAAGGAGCCCCAAATCCACCAGACAAAACAAGACTACCCAGACACACCAAGTCAGGAGACCAACTCTACCACCCAACAAACCAAAACCTAAAGCTACAAGACCTACACAAAATCATATAATTACAACAGTGCAAACAGTAGCATAATTGATTAAAAAAACAGACCATGGGCACAGTAAAAATAGTCCAAAGATGTTAAAAAACTATAAGTCCAAAAGAAACCACCACACAGTTTCCACAAGTCCTCAGGGTCCCGATAGACTCGTCATCCCACGCAGGCGGCAGAAGGGAATACCCCCACTATGGACTTCCAAGGTGCCGCCCATCACAGCCTTGCAGACAGCTCCCCAGCGCCCTGACCGCAGCAGACTCCGAGTCCGTCAAACCTCCGAGCCTCTGACCACCCCCTCTGGCACAGCTTCTCCGAGCGCCATCCTCTGCCGAGCGCATTAAGATGCCCCTGCCAACAGCCACCGGCAACACGACCCCGAGGACTGGGGGCCTGTTCTTCTCAGCAGAGACCCGGACCTCACAGCAGCAGCAACGAAAAAGGCCTTCCTGGAGATTTCCAGATGTTCCTCCGTGCTCCCACGTCCATTTTTCATCAGATTAGGAACGTGCACAGCACCCTGCTTAACAAATAACAGATATCAGCTCCAGAGTGGCCACTGCAAGCTGCGTCGCGCTGCCATCTTGGATTCCTTGTAACCCCTTTCCTTGTAACCTCCTCGAAATTCTCTAATAGATTTGTTAAACATGACCTACCAATCACAAAGCCATGTTGACTCTCCCTAATAAGTCCCTGTCTATCTAAATACTTTTAGATCCTATCTCTGAGTACTCCTTCCAATAATTTATCTACTACCGATGTCAAACTTACCAGTGTATAATTTCCCGGATTACTTTTAGAGCCTTTTTGAAACAACAGACAACATGAGCTACCTCCCAATCCTCCGGCACCTCACCTGTAGATACCAACATTTTAAAAATATCTGCCAGGGCCCCTGCAATTTCAACACTAGTCTCCTTCAAGGTCCGAGGGAATACCCTGTCAGGTCCTGGGGATTTATCTACTCTGATTTGCCTCAAGATAGCAAGCACCTCCTCCTCTTCAATCATTATAGGTTCACTATTTTTTTGCCTTATTTCCATTGACTCCATGCCAGTTTCCTTTGTAAATACAGACACAAAAGACCCATTTAAGATCTCCTTCATTTCTTTTGGTTCCATACATAGCCAACCACTCTGATCTTCAAGAGGACCAATTTTATCCCTCACTATCCTTTTGCCCTTAACATACCTGTAGAAGCTCTTTGGATTATCCTTCACCTTGACTGCCAAAGCTACTTCATGTCTTCTTTTAGCCCTAATGATTTATTTCTTAAGTATTTTTTTGCACTTTTTATACTCAAGTACCTTATTTGCTCCGTGTTTCCTATACATGTCATACATCTCTCTCTTCTTATTTATCAGAGTTCCAATATCCCTGGAGAACCAAGGTTCCTTATTCTTATTCACTTTGCCTTTAATCCTGACAGGAACATACAGACTCTGTACTCTCAAAATTTCTCCTTTGAAGGCCTCCCACTTACCAATGACATCCTTGCCAGAGAACAACCTGTCCCAATCCACGCTTTTTAGATCCTTTCTCACTTCTTCAAATTTGGCCTTTTTCCAGTTTATAACCTCAACCCGAGGACCAGATCTTCCTTTATCCATGATCAAGTTGAAACTAATGGTGTTATGATCACTGGAACCAAAGTGTTCCCCACACACATTTCCATCACCTGTCCTAACTCGTTTCATAGAACCATAGAACACTACAGCACAGTACAGACCCTTCAGCCCTCCATGTTGTGCTGACCCATATAATCCTTTAAAAAAGGTACTAAACCCACACTACCCCATAACCTTCCATTTTTCTTTCATCCATGTGCCTGTCCAAGAGGCTCTTAAATACCCCTAATGTTTTAACCTCCATAACCATCCCTGGCAAGTTAATCCAGGCACTCACAACTCTCTGTGTAAAAAGCTTACCCCCGATGTCTCCCCTAATCTTCCCCCCCTTAATTTTCTACATATGCCCTCTGGGCATATTTTGCTATTAGTGCCCTGGGAAACAGGTACAGACTATCAACCCTATCTATGCCTCTCATGATCTTGTAGACCTCTATCCCTCTCATTCTTTGTAGACCCCTCTCATTCTTTGTAGACCCCTCTCATTCTTCGTAGACCCCTCTCATTCTTCTACGCTCCAAAGAGAAAAGTCCCAGCTCTGCTAACCTTGCTTCATATGACTTGTTCTCCAATCCAGGCAACATCCCGGTAAATCTCCTCTGCACCCTCTCCATAGCTTCCTCATCCTTCCTATAATGAGGTGACCAGAATTGAACACAATACTCTAAGTGTGGTCTTACCAGAGATTTGTAGAGTTGCAACATGACCTCTCTACTCTTGAACTCAATCCCCCTGTTAATGAAGCCTAGCATCCCATAGGCTTAACTACCCTATCAACCTGTGCAGTGACCTTGAGGGATATATGGATTTGAACCCCAAGGTCCCTTTGTTCATCCACACTCTTAAGTAACTGACCATTAACCCTGTACTCAGTCTTCTGGTTTGTCCTTCCAAAATGCATCACCTCACACTTGTCCAGATTGAACTCCATCTGCCATTTTTCTGCCCAACTCTGCAGCCTGTCTATATCCTCTTGTAACCTTCAACAACCTGCAGCTCCATCCACAACTCCTCCAATCTTCGTGTCATCCGCAAACTTACTCACCCATCCTTCCGCCTCTACATCCGCCTCATGACTTTCTGGATGAATCTCTCATGAGGGACCTTGTCAAATGCTTTGCTAAAGTCCATGTAGACCACATCCACTGCCCTACCCTCATCAATTTCTTTTGTTACCTCTTCAAAAAACTCAATCAGGCTCTTGAGGCACGATCTTCCCTTCACAAAGCCATGTTGACTATCCATGAGTAGACTGTACTTCTCCAAATGCTCATAGATCCTATCCTTAAGAATCCTTTCCAGTAGTTTGCATACCAATGACATAAGACTCACTGGTCTATAGTTCCCAGGTTTCTCCCTATTAACTTTTTTAAACAAGGGAACTACATTTGCCATTCTCCAGTCCTCCAGCATTTCCCCTGCAGCCAAAGAGGATTCAATGATCATGGCCAATGCTCCTGCGAACTCTTCTCTCAATTCCCACAACAACCTGGCGTGTATCATATCCGGCCCTGGGGATTTATCAATCTTAATGTTTTTAAGAAGATCCAGAACTTCTTCTTCCTTAATCTCCACATTGTCCAGCACACAGGCCCGCTCTACTTCAACCTCATCCTGATCAAGATCCTTTTCACTTGTGAATACTGAAGCAAAGTATTCATTTAGGACCCTCCCAACCTCCTCCACCTCTGGGCATGTTGCCCTCTTTATCCTTTAGCAGTCCCACCTTTGTTCTCATCATCCTCCTATTCTTCAAATTTAGGAAATTAGATTTCCTAATAGGAGATCTAATATTGCATCCTCTCTAGTCAGTACCTCTATATATTGATTCAGAAAACTTTCCTGAACACATTTTACAAATTCTAACCCATCTAGACCTTTAACAGTATGGGAGTCCTAATCAGTATGTGGAAAATTAAAATCCCCTACTATCACAACTTTATGTTTCCTGCAGTTAGTCTGCTATCTCTCTGCAGATTTGCTCCTCCAATTCTCGCTGACTATTGGGTGGTCTATGATACAACCCCATTAATGTGGTCATACCTTTCCTGTTTCTCAGCTCCACCCATATGGCCTCGGTAGACAAGCCCTCTAATCTGTCCTGCCTGAGCACTGCTGTAACATTTTCCCTGACTATCAGTGCCACACACCACCCCCCCCCCCCCCACCCTTCATCCCTCTGCCTCTATCACGTCTGAAACATCGGAACCCTGGAACTTTAAGCTGCCAGTTCTGCCCCTCCTGTAGCCAAGTTTCACTAATGGCTATGATGTCATAATTCCACGTGCCAATCTACACCCTCAGCTTGTCTGCCTTCCCCACAATACTCCTCGCATTGAAATATACACACCTCAGAAGATTATTACCACCACACAAACCCCTTTATTTGTGACTTTGCATGAACCTTTAACATCATTTATTTTTATCCCTGCTCCACTATCTACTCTGGCACTCTGGTTCCCATCCCCCTGCAAATCTAGTTTAACCCCCCCCAATAGCACTAACAAACCTCCCTGCAAGGATATTGGTCCCCCTGTAGTTCAGGTGTAACCCGTCTCTCTTGTACAGGTCCTACCAGAAGAGATCCCAATGATTCTGAAATCTGAAACCCTGCCCCCTACACCAGTTCCTCAGCCAAGTGTTCATCCTCCAGAGCATCCTGTTCTTATCCTCTCTGGCACGTGGCACAGGTAGCAATCCTGAGATTACCACCCTCGAGGTCCTGCTTTTTAACTTCCTACCAAGCTCTCTATACTCACTCTCCAGGACCTCCTCACTCTTTCTTCCTACGTCATTGGTACCGATGTGTACCATGACATCTGGCTGCTCACTCTCCCACTTCAGAATGCCGTGCACGTGATCAGAGACATCCCTGACCCTGGCACCTGTGAGGCAGCAAACCATCCGGAGTCTCTGTCACAACCACAGAACCTCCTGTCTGTACCTCTAACTATCGAGTCCCCTATCACTACCGCTCTCCTCTTCTTCCTCCCTCCCTTCTGCACTGCAGAACCAGACTCAGTGCCAGAGATCCGGCTGCCGCAGCTTGTCCCAGGTAAGCTATCCCCCCCAACAGTATCCAAATCGGTATACTTGTTGAGGGGAATGGCCACAGGGGAGCCCTGCTCTGCCTGCCCTTTCCCCTTCCCTCGCCTGACGGTAACCCAATTACCTGTGCCCTGCTCCTTTGGCGTAACTGCCTCCCTGTAGCTACTGTCTATAAACTCCTCATTCTCCCGAACAATCTGGAGGTCATCCAGCTCCTGCTCCAGTTCCCTAACGCAGTTTGTTAGGAGCTGCAGCTGGATGCACTTCTTGCAGGTGTCGTTGTCAGGGACACTGGATGTCTCCCTGACTTCCCACATCCTGCAAGAGGAGCATTCCAAAGACAGGTATGGAATAAAATGAGCATAAATGAATATCTAACAGTATGTATTTACGATGTAAAGTGCATTATAAGAAGTGGTTTCAGTGCAGTGTCAGGGTGATAGATAGAAGAGGGTGGCTAACTGCAACGGGTGATCAGATTAACTGCCCGGGGGGAAACAACTTTTAAAATGGCATGAAGATTTTGTTTTAATGGCCCTACAGCACTCTCCAGAATGGAGCTGTTGGAAAAGGCAGATTTCAGGGTGGGTAGTGTCCAAACTTACTATTTTTCCTTTCCACTTCTTTGTCCTGGGCACATGCAGAGACGTAGTGTACAGCCAATGGCCTTTTCTGGTGAGCTGACTGTCCACGGTAGTTCTCGTATATTGTGACGGGATGCTGCACCACACCAGACAGTAAAGACCGATGTGAGGGTGGCAGGATGTTGTGGGGAAAGCAATGTAGTTCCTGGAAAACTTTGGCCAGACTGCATTTGAAATGCAGTGATCACTTTTGGGCCCCTTATGTAAGAAGGAATGCGTTGACATTGAAGGGGGTCCAGAGGAGGTTCACATGAATGATCCTGGGAATGAAAGGGTTAATGTATGAGGAGTGTTTGATGGCTCTGGGCCTGTACTCACTGGAGTTTAGAAGACTGAGGGGGGATCTCACCAAAACTACTGAATACTGAAAGATCTCGATAGAGTAGATGTGGAGTCGATGTTTCCTATAGTCTAGTCTCGGAACAGAGGGCACAGCCTCAGAAGGACGTCCCTTTAGAACAGAAATGAGGAGGAATTTCTTTAGCAGAAAGGTGGTAAATCTCTGGAATTCGTTATCATGGATGGCTGTGAAGGCCAAGTTGTTGAGTATATTTAAAACAGATGTTGATAGGTTCCTGTCAGAAAGGGTGTCAAAGGTTATGGGGAGAAGACAGGAGAATGGGGGAGAGAGGGATAATAAATCAGCCATGGTGGAGTAGCAGAGCAGATTTGATGGGCCAAATGGCCTAGTTCTGTTCCTGTGTGTAGGGTGTAAGGAGCCAGATGATTGATTCTGCTCTTGTAAGTACAGATACTCAAATGCTGGATTAGAGAGGTTCGGTTAGGGAGAGGCTTAAAGAAGGAGAGAAAGGGGCGGAAAGGTTTGGGGAAGGAATTCCGGAGCTCAGGACCAAGGCAATGAAGGAATGAATATAAACAAAGGTACAGTTCGAGTCAGATGACAAAATGGACACAGGAAAAACTCTCGGAGGGGTGTAGAGATGACAGAAGTTAAATGTTATTGAGGTTATGCAGGGGTAATGTACATTCTTTTAAAACGCTACATAATTGGGGTAGAGGCAGATACATTGGGGACATTTAGGAAACTCTTACATAGGCACATGGATGATAGAAAAATTGAGGGCAATGTACGAGGGAGCAGTTCAATTGATCATAGCGTAAGTTAAAAGATCGACATAGTGGTAATGTGTTGTAATGTTCTATTGCATATATGTCAAACTCAAGGCCCGCGGGCCAAATCCGGCCCGCAGTGGAATTATCTTTGGCCCGCGAGATAATATCTAATTACTATTAAAGCTGGCCCCAGTAATCGAAGTGCCTATGGCGTATGATATGGCTAATGCTGAGTTTATTCAGGTACCAGGTTTTCAGGGTTTTTAGTGTTTATTCGGCAGTCTTCTTCATAAGAAACGGAATTTGTAAAGTGAAACACTTTGTAGTTATAGCAGAGACTGAGACACATGAGAGCAGGCTGAAAAACCGGAGGCAACGAAAGCTGCGTTCGCACGCGTCCGACTGATCCGGCCCGCATGAAGCTGCATTTTGCTCAATCCGGCCCGTGACCTAAAATGAGTTTGACACCCCTGTTTAAATCTATTGTAATTGGTCCCTTCACAATGGAGTTCTTGGACCCGTTCTGTGACATGGTTGAGTAATGAGGAAAGCAAGTGCAATGGTAGAATTCATTCTGAAAGGACAAGAGCAAATGTAAATACAACAATGTAATGCTGAGGCTTAACAGGGCAATGGTCAGATCACACTTGGAGTATTGTGAACAGTTCTGGGCTCCACACCTAAGGTGTGCTGGTATTGGAGAGGGTCCAGAGGACGTTTACAAAAACCATCCTCTTACTGAAGGGGTTAATGTATGAGGAGTGCTCGATGGTTCTGGGCCTGGATTCACTGGAATTGAGAAGAATGAAGGGGAATCTCATTAAAATCTATTGAACAGTGGAAGGTCTGAAGAGAGTGAATGTGTAGAGGGTCTTAGTGGGAGAATCTAAGATCAGATGGCAGACCCTCAGGAAAGGATGTCATTTTAGAAGAGACACGTGGGGGAATTCCTTTAGTCAGAAGGTGATGAATCTGTGGAATTCATTGCCACATTCAACTCTAGCATTGGGTTTATTTAAAGTGGAGGGTGATAGTTTCTTGATTAGTAAGGATGTTAAGGGTTATGGGGAAAAGGCAGGAAAATTGGCTTGAGAGGGATGATAAGTTAGCTATGGTGGAATAGCAGAACAGACTCGATGGGCTGACTGGCTTAAGTCTGCTTCCATCTCTTATGGTTATGGGTAACGCACTTGGCATTTTGTGTTTCATTCCCAGGGGAAACAGGAGAGAAAGAGAAAGCAGCTGTGCCGAGCAGCCCTGACGGAACTGTGGTTGTGACCCACCCCCACGACAGCCAGGAGGTGTCTGACGGCAACTGAATTCACCACGGTGGAGACACATTCCAACTCTCAGGCGATGAAGTGAACTGATCTCTCAGGAGGGCAATGGTCCTAGAGTTGATACTGAAAGACTGGTATCATCTTCAATCCTCTCTCCACCACTCTGCTACCACGACTCACCCCCTTCTCCACCCTGCCGTTCCAACTGATGTCTCTCCTCTCCCCGACTCGCATGGTCCTGGGTTCAAGCCCACCTCATCCAGGCCGGCACAGAACTGGTGATACAGAAGCAAAGATCAAGATAACTGGATTGTACAAAGATCGTGGTATAATCTGAGGAAGGACAATGATTTCTGTAAATGGGTTTGGGGTTTGTACAGTCCCGAGGAGGATATGCAAAATTTTAGACCGTGCCAATCCTTTGAACAAGCTTCCCAATCAGTCCCAGCTCCCCATTCCCTTTTCCCACATCCTTCACTCAATTGTTTATTTAAATTGCCGATGAAAGTTCCCATTAAATCTGCTGTGTCCAAGCCATGGGAACACAGGGATACTTTATCCTGCCTTATTCACTCCTGTTCAGAACCCCCTGTCACCTACGCTCCACACTGGAAGCCAGCCCTTCCCATTACCTCTCTTTCAGATCTCTGTGTCTCCAGTCGCTCTGCCTGATGGAGGAGATAACTAGTCCTCGAAGGTTTTAGTGATAGATGGAAAGATTTAAGACTAGAAGCCATCTGTTAGCGCGTCATTATGCAAAGTGTCCTCAGCTGTCGTTCTTTTAGTTTGCCTTGCTCTTTGAGGGAAATTGTCCAACAATATTTGACGTGGTTTATGATTTGTCACGCCTGCAGACCAGGTTGTCAGCTAGGTTCTGGTCTTGCCGGCTATGCCAGACATAGTCCTCCCCCTGGCTAGAAGCTGTACCACTTCTTTAGTGTTCTCAATACTTACTTTATGCTGAATCAAATTCAGATCAACGATCATTTCATTTTCCTTTACACTGTGTACCTGCAGAGCAACTATAAGCAACCTTGTGTATTGAATCTTGGAGCCCATAGACCCCACCTGGCAGCAGCTGTGAAGTGGTAGAAGCTGTAAATTTAGAAATTAGCTAAAGGTACTTTTAACCTGAATATAAATTGGGATAGGTGTATCAATATTACAGGATCATAGAAATCTGCAACATTTGACCTATCAAGCTGACGCTGACCGAAGAAGCATTTCCCAGCTTCTCTTCCCTGGAGGTTACGGCTCTTCAAGAATCCATCTCCTTACTTTTAACAATGAGTGTGTCTGCTTCCAGCCCCCTTTACAGGCAGTGAGTTCCACCCCCACCCCACCACCCAGCATTTGTTATCTCACTGCCTGTGACGCGTGAACTAATAAACTTAAATTTAAGCTTCCTAGTTATTGACCCCTCTGCTTAAGAAAATAAAGTAAATCTCCGATGAACTGGTATCCAATTTCTCAGTAGTCTCAATGGTATGACATTTCAATGGCATCACAGGTTGATAGGGTTGCTACATTGGTCTTCATAAATCAGGGCACTAGGGCATGGGAGAGGCTGAATTTAGAGTACTACGTACATTTCTAGACACCTGCTTACTGGTGGTGGGTGTCTGACGATGACAGGAAACTTGTAGGACAGTTTTGAAGAGGAAAAGCCATTGCACTGGGACAGTTCCACTCTCGACCTCAGACGTTCGGGTCCTGTGGTCCGAGTATTCGCCACAACTGGGGTCTTCCTTGGTCGCAGTGGAGGACCATGGCATTTCCTGTGCCTCGTCATTCCCTTTGTTCTCCACAAAGCGATGCAGAACCACCTCGGCTGTCATTGTAGATCTAACCCGCCCAGTCTGCGGGAGCTGACTTCGCAAGCTGGGACAGGCGTGTCCCTTTCTCACTGGGGTATGAGGCCCACCTGGTTTAGCCCCCCTGTCAATGAGGTGTACCGGGGTGTGGCCACATTGCATGCAAACAGCTACTGGGTGCCAAAGGTGAGAGGTGAGTGTCCAGTGGGGACTAAGGGTGAGTGAGCTGCCCCAGAATGGACATGATAAGCCCCTCACCAGAGCTGATACCCCTCCCTACACCCTCCATACATCCCACGACTACTGTGTGCAAATCCAGTCACCTGCCTACTGGAAAGATATCAATAAGCTTGAAAGAATGTAGAGAAAAATTTCAAGGGTATTGCTGGGACTTGAGGACCTGAGTTATCGGGAAAGATTAAATTGGTTAGGTCATTATTCCCCGGAGTGTAGGAAAATGAGGGGAAATCTTAGAGATGGGTATAGAGAAGGTAAATTCAAGCAGGCTTTTTCTCCTTATGTCGGATGAGACAGAAATCAGAGGTCATAGGTCTAGGGTGAAAGGTAAAATATTTATGGGGAGTCTAAGGGGAAACTTCACGAAGAGGGTGATGTGAGTGTGGAACGAGCTGACAGCAGAAGTGGTGGATGCAGGTTGAACTGTACAATTTGAGAGAGGTATGGGCTCTCTGGTCCAGGTGCAGGTCGATGGGACTAGGCACAGACTAGGCGGGTCAAGGGGCCTAGATGGGGCTGTTTCTATGACTCTGTGGCTTTGTCCCTTTAAACTCACTGGGACACCAGTCCCCCTACTCCTTTTATACTCACTGAAGCCCCATTTTTCCACATTCCCTTTAAGCTCATCAGGGCTCCGTTTCCTGCACTTGGCTTTGAAATCATTGGATTCACTGTAAAGTCATTACACCAGTCTGTAAGGTCGAGGTAAAGCCCAGCACCATCGAAGCCCAAGGGTGTTGGATTATCAGACCTTTGGTGCAGGTCCTTTCTGTATGTGTTGTCTAGATTTATGACAGTTTTATACACTTCGATTAAACCTTCCCAAATGTGTTGCAAAGGAAGCAACTCTAGTCCAGACAACCCAACACATCCTTAAATCATCTAATTCTGAAAAGTTCCTTGAGAATCTCCTCCACGCCCTCTCTGGAGCCATCACATCCTTCCTAACGGCTCAGGATATCTTCATATCCTGAATGCAGGTAATGAGTGTAGAAGGTCATCTCCAGCCCAGGTTCTTTAGGATTGAGCAGTATTCAAATCGCAGGTTATAGATACCCTTCTTGTTCACAGGTTCCTTGCCAATGTAACTTTAAATGTTACTTGTGTGCAATATTGTGCTTATATATAAATATATATACCTGTACAAAACACTTAAAAACATTCATTTACTGTACTTGCCCAAACCTGTGGAACGCAGTGCTACATGGAAGCTCACAAGCTAAGAGCTCCCGTGTAGATCCAGGCCATACCAAAGTTCTAGATCAGCACGTGTCTCAAGTGGATATCGTCTCTTGTAAAAGGCCAGATATAATGAGAAAATCACCCGCTATTGAATGGCAGATTCGATGGGTCTAATTCTGTTCCTAGGTTCAGAGATACAACATGGTCTCAGACCCTTCCAGCCCAACAAGCTCACGCTGCCTAATAGCACTCATGGGACTAACTAACCTACTGACCTGTACGTAGGAGATAATGCTGAGCCTTTATAAGACACTGGTCAGACTGCACTTGGAGTATTGTCAACAGTTTTGGGCCCCGTACCTCAGAAAGGATGTGTTGTCATTGGAGAGAGTCCAGAGCAGGTTCATGAGCATGGTTCCAGGAATGAAGGGGTTAATGTATAGGGAGTGTTTGGCAGCTTTGGGCCTGAACTCACTGGAATTTAGAGGAATGTGGGGGGACCTTATTGAAATCTACCAGATGTTGAAAGGACTAAATAGGGTGGATGTGGACAGGATGTTTCCTGGGCAGGGGGGTTATCCAGAACTAGAGGGCACAACCTCAAAGTTGAGGGGCGACCTTTTCGAACAGAGGTAGGGAGGGATTTTTTCAGTGAGAGGGTACTGAATGCTCTGCCACAGACTGCGGTGGAGGCAGAAGTTGATCATTTCCTGATTGGGCAGGGCATCAAAGGATACGGCGAGAAAGCAGGAGTATGGGATCAGCCATGTTGGAATGGCGGAGCAGGCTCAGTGACCCAATCGTTCCTATGTCTTATGGTCTGATGGTCTTTGGACAGTGGGAGGAAACCAGAGCACCCAGAGGAAACCCACGTGGTCACAGGGAGAACGTAAAGACTCCTTGCAGACAGCAGTGGAATTGAAGCTGGGTCATTTTTGCTGTGTTAGTATTACACAAACCATTATGCTGCCTTGCTTATTTAGTCCACTGTCCAACAATATACAGGAAGGTATCTAGCGGAGTTCATAGCATCATCACGTTGAACCTCATGCCCAGAGGGAAGAAGATTTTATGTAATGCTGAGGAACACAGAGTGAGAGGGAGATTGCCCCAGGTTTAACCGGCAGATCTATAAACACAAAGTACTGGAAGAACTCGACAGGTCAGCCAGCATCCATGGAGAGAAATAAGCGTTCAACGTTTTGGGCTGACACCTGATGAAAGTTCTCCTCCCTTTCTTCCATGTCCTCTCCCAGTAAATTCCTTTCTCTGCAGCCCTTTCCAGCTCACCAGCCCATCTTCTCCCTCACCTGATCATCGACCATTCCTTCCCCTCCCTCCACCATCTTTTTCTGATTTCTGCCCTTTTCTTTCCAGGATGAAGGACCTCGGCCCGAAACGTCAACTGTTTACTCCCCTCCGTAGAATCTGCCTGACCATTTTGTTGGTGTCGCTCAAGAATCCCAGCATTTGTATGACTTTTGCGTTTGATGTGAAATTTGTTCTTTTTGTGCAGCATTACAGGGCAAAGGCATGACATTAATATCAACTGCAAACATAAATAATTAGTGCATACAGAGTAGTGTTCGGGGGTCCATAGACTATTCAGGGGAAGTTGAGGGGTAGAAGCTGATCCTAGATCATTGAGGGTGTGCCCTCTGGATCCTGGATTCCTCACTGGCAGTAGTTAACGAGAAGACAGCTTGGTGAGGGTCCTTAGTGATGGATACTGCTCTTTTGCGGTACCACCTCTTGAAGATGACCTTGATGGAGGGGTGGTCTGTACCCATGATGGAGCTGGCTGAGTCTACAGATCTCTGTAGCTGCTTGTAATCCCCTGCACTGTATCCTCCAGACCAGGCTGTGATGCTACACACCGCTCTGGAGACCAAGGCTTTGGGTACACTTAAAGCAAAGGTTGATAGGTTCTTGATTAATAAGGGTGTCAAAGGTTAACAGTGCTTATTTCAGTTATAGTACCTTTTTCACTCATAAATCTATAATCACCATGGTAGAGAATTCCAAGGACTCTTTGACATTTTCAGAGGAAAAATAAGTGTCCCGCATCTCCATCTGAAATATGCAACTGTTTCTTCTCAAACTCTGCTCCCCTGCCCCAGAATTTTATTCGTAGAATCACAGAGATCGCAACTGGAAGCCCCATTTAGTAACTGGAGCAACACTCACTGTTGCTAGAGGAACTCAGCAGCTATGGAGAGGAACAAAGAGTCGACATTATCAGCCGAGACCCTTCATCAGGACTCCACTCCACCATTTGATCATGGCTGATTTACTGTCCCTTTTAAATCCATTCTCCTGCCTTCTCCCTGTAACCTTTAACATCCTTACTAATTAAGAACATATCAACTTCCACTTTAAATATACCCAATGACTTGGTCTCCACAGCTGTCTGTGGCAATGGATTCCACAAATTCATCAGCCTCTGGCTAAAGAAATTCTTCCTCATCTCCATTCTAAAGAGTCTGGGGCAGTAGGTTCACTAACTAGAGGAAAAATCCTCTCCACATCCACTCTATCTAGGCCTTTCAATATTCAATAGGTTTCAATGAAACCCTACCTCTCATCCTTCTAAACTCCAGCAAGTACCGGCCCAAAGCCAACGGGTCCCAGTGAAGGGTCCTGGCCCAAAACATCAACTCTTTATTCCTCTCCACAGAGGCTGTCCGTCCTGCTGAGTTCCTCCAGCATTTTTGTGTGTGTTACTCTGGATGTCTAGCATCTGCAGACTCTCTTGTGTTTATGATTTGGTAATTCATTATTGTCACAATCACCAACATACAGTGAAAAGCTTTTGTCTCAATGCCAACTGGGCCGATCATTCCTCGCATGTTGAAATAGTAAACTTCAAAGTAGCGTTTATTATCAGAGTACGTACATGTCACCACATGCAACCCTGAGACTGGTTTTCTGCAGGCAAATCCACGGAACAGTGACTGTAAACAGGATCGATGAACAACAGAATGTGCAAATGCAAATATAAATAAATAGCAATAAATAACAAGATAAAGAGTCTTTAAAGTGAGAAAATCAGAAACAGAATGATTGTAGTTTCCCAAAGAGAGAAAAGAAACAGAGGGTAGAATTTTGTGTTGCGTTTACAGAGAAGGTGCAGTGCTGGGAGCCAAATAGACATTAGCACGAATTCCATTCTATTCGTGGCCATGTGCTTACCCCCAGTCCTAATGCACATGCAATGTTCTCTCCTGCCTCCTCAGTTCACTCTTTCTGTGATTCTCTATCCTGTTACTTTGCATACGTTTATTTAGCTAGTATCTCTCATGACTCGAGCAAAACTATCTGAACAATATCAGTCGTGACAAGCCCTGAGTTGGAACTGGTATTTGGTTATTATTGTCACATGTACTCAGGAACAGTGAAAAGCTTTTGGTTGCACACCATCTGACAGATCACTCCAATACATGGAAGTACTGAAAATAAATCAGAATACAGAGTTAAACTCAGTGGCAACTCCATTAGGTACAGGAGGGGAACCCGGTGTGGTACTCTGCAACTGTAGCACATCCACTTCAAGGTCAGAGATGCTCTTATGCACGTCGCTGTTGTAACACATGGTTAGGTGAGTTACTGTCACCAGACTTCTGACCTCTCTCTTTAACGAAGCATTTTCACCCACAGAACTGCTGCTCACTGTATGTGTTTTCCACACCTTTCTCTGTAAACTCTCGAGACTGTTGTGTGTGAAAATCCCAGGAGATCAAGTCTCTGAGATACTGAAACCACCTCGTCTGAAGAGCAGCTGAACTTCTTGACCACGTCTGCACGCTCTTATGCATTGAGTAGTTGCCACGTGATTGGTTGATTAGATGTTTGTATTAATGAACAGGTGTGCCACTGAGTGAAGTGTGGTCATTCCGGAGAAAGTGCAGTGACTACAAAGACTGAGCAGTTTCAGGCAGAGCAGTTACCGGACCAAGCCGTGATGGATCTGGATGGGATCCGCTCAGGGGCAAAGCAGATACCAGACCAAGCCGTGATGGATCTGGATAAGATTGGTAAAAATTGATGAGAAAAATCATTGGGGACAAGCTGACTTTTCTTACTTTTGGGAAAGTAGAGCTTTCTGGGGCTTCTTGGATAGACCAGAGCAAATGGTTGATGATATTTTCCCCTTAAGAACATGAAGGTGTCAACCATCTCCACCTCAGTGCTATTGATACAAGTGGGGCATGTACTCAACTCTGGTTCCTGAAGTTAATGACCAGCCCCTTCATTTTGATGACACCATTCACTAACTATTTTCTCCACTCTCTCCACTTCCTCCTCTTTGTCCACTGCCTGGAGCTGGCCAGATGGTCAATCACAATGTCTGACTGGATGACTGCACTTCCCTGGAACCATGACCAGCAAATGGACCCATTTTGCAAGGCTCCAATGACAGCATCTCTAAAACCAAAAGGTCACTATACACCTCTAGTAAAACTGAGCACTTTGGAGACGGTCCCTAACACCAATGACAAAATGGCGGTGGTGAGTGATAGGGCCATCATTGTTCTAATTTCTATTTCTAATGAAAAGCTCTTAAATTCTGAGTACAACCCATAATTATTCTGCTTGCATTGGCTCGAATTATCACAGTAAACCGGGCCTGTTCACTGAGGCTGCAAGTTACAGTTTGAATATAAATTAAGGCTCAGGGTCAGAGATCCTGCTTAATTAAATTCTAAACTCTTCAACCACCTGTTTAAAAATTCTTTTATTTGTAGGTTGAGGAGAGGATCAGTATAGCAGAAGACTTAAAGCCAAAGATTTTCAAGCTGCCAATATTACAATGACTTTATTGTGTTTCCTTGTTTTGTGGCTGCCCGCAAATCTGAAGGTTGTACATGGTATAAGTCAAGTCAAGTCACTTTTCACCGTCATTTCGACCATAACTGCTGGTACAGTACACAGTAAAAACGAGACGTTTTTCAGGACCATGGTGCTACATGAAGCAGTACAAAAACTACACTGAACTACGTAAACCAACACAAAAACTACACCAGACTACAGACCTACCCAGGACTGCATGAAGTACACAGAACAGTGCAGGCATTACAATAAATAATAAACAAGACAACAGGAACAGTATTGGTCAGTAGGTTGGTAGTTTGATGGCTTGGGGGAAAATCTGTTACATAAATAATCAGCTGAATGACGGCGTCCGGGATTCTGTCCATTTCTGTACTCCCGCCGAGTATTTTGTTGCCACAGATGTAGTCCAATTTAATCTCCATTGGAGAGCAGAATGGATGGGAGAGCCGGCCGGCTAGGGCTCGCTTTTTTCCTGGCACGGACTCCTGCCCGCTCGCCTCGCTTCCGATACCTCACACACCGCTTACGGCATCCCCACCTCGGGCCACCGGCATCAGGCGACTCCCAGGGCTGCAGGCCCGATTCCTTCAGCAAGCAGACATTGGAGAGCAGAATGGATGGGAGAGCCGGCCGGCTAGGGCTCGCTTTTTTCCTGGCACGGACTCCTGCCCACTCGCCTCGCTTCCGATACCTCACACACCGCTTACAACGTCCCCAACTCCAGCCACCGGCATCATTGTTCTCTCTCTCTCTTTCTCTCTTCAGTAGTGTTCCTTTAACACCAGTTGAAGCCGTCTCCCGTGTGCATGCTTTTATCTAATCGATATGTAGTTGTGCACAGACACAACAAATTGGTGACGAGTACGAACCTGAATGTCAGAAGGTAGTTGCACCAACAATTACGGGAGAAAACAGTGGGAGTTAAATGGCACCAGAAAGCCAAGGGGCCTGTGAGTAGCGGTGAAAGACACACTGAATTTCCAAAGAGTTCACCTTTGGTATAGGAGAGTGAAGTCAGCTGGTTGGCGAAGAGTCACGTAGACCGGTGCTGCACAGAAGCTGAAATATCCCACATGCTGAATTTAAAGTGAAAGTGACATGGCGATGGCTTCAGTCAGGAAAGTTGTTGAATTCGATAGTGCTAATGAAGGCTGGAAGTCGAATATCGAAAGGATTGAACTGTATTGTAACGTGAACAACATGGAGGAGTAAATGAAAGCCCCTACACTTCTTAATTAATGGGCCCAAGAACGTAGTCTCTTACACAACCCCTGAAAAGCCAGCAAACAAGACATTTGACAAAATTGTCACAATTTCACAAAATCACTTGGGCCATAAACTGCTGGTAATAGCCGAGAGCTAAGATTTTACAAAAAGAACCAGTCAAAAGGTGAAAGCATTTATGAGTACATTGCAGATCTGTGCAAACTTTTCCCAGTGCTGTGACTTTAGGGATGGACTTTCTAATGCATTCAGGGACAGGTTTGTATGTGTCACGCATAGTCAAAGCACTCAAATGAGGCTACTATCCAAAAGAGACCTAACCTTAGAACGGGCATTGACCATTGCAATATCGTTAGAGACTGCAGCAGAACTACAGAAAAGGAGGTTAGAATGCGAAATGCACAAAATGTCCCTGAATGGAGCAAAAAGCTGAAATTGTGGCAAATTCTCCCATGATGCAAATGACTGTCGATTCAAAGAAAATGTCTGTAGAAAGTGTCACGACAAGGTCACAGAGAGAGAATGTGCAAGGCAGACAAAAGCACAACCAAGTGAAAAGTCTCAAACACAAAAGTGAGGAAATGCATAAAGTTACCGAATGTAAAACAGAATCAGACAACACTGAGTCTGACAAAGGTGAACTGTTTTGCCTAGAACCGCATAGTATAACTGAAGCAGATCACAAGATCATCTGGATCACAATAGATGTATCTGGTGTAAAACTGGAAGTGGTGCTGGATACAGTGTTAGGTTTGTCCATAATTCCAGAGGCTGACTACAACAGTTGTTTTACTAAGATAACATTAGAGAAGACCTCAGTGATGCTAAAGACCTACGCAGCAGAAAAAGTGTCTCCCAAAGGCAAACAGAAAGTAAATGTGATGAATGGAGGCCAAACATGTATTGAAAAGTGGAGAGCCAGCACTTTTTGGACGTGAATGGTTCAGACAAATCCAGCTAGACTGGAACTCAATCAAAGCTCTCAGTGTGACATCAACAGGCAACGGCAGCCCGAATGGCAGCACTAACCAGAGACTGTCACGACTGCTTAATGCTAATGGGAAAGTGTTTGAGAAGGGTATTGGTAAACTCAAAGGCATGAAGGCCAGAATCGAACTGGATGAAACAGCGAACACTAAGAATTGATAAAGCGCATCCAGTGCCTTACACTACATCCTAAAGTGGATGCTGAACCACAGAGCCCGGAGGCGTACAGCATTCTCTCCAGGGTTGAGTGGAGTGATTGGGCCATGCCCATTGTCCCGGTGATCAAGAAAGGGAAGCCCGGAGCTGTTGGTGCTACGTACTGTGCATTACCCCCGCCATGAACAGAAGACACCTTTGCATCTTTGGCAGGCAGGGAGAGGTTTACAAAGATTGACTTGTCTCAAGCCTATCTGCAAATGGAGATTGAGGAGTCAAGCAGGAAGTTCCTCACAGTCAGCACTCACAAGGGACTGTTCTAGTATAATCGTCCCATCTTTGGTATCGCATCAGCCCCAGCAATTATTGTGGTCATGTCATTGACAAGCATGGCTTCCATAAGCAGTGCTACAGGCACCCAAACCGAAAAATGTGTCAAACTTGGGCTTTATAAACTACTATCGCCAGTTTCTCCCAAGAATTGCTGCACCCATTGAATGCACTGTTACCAACAGGAACAAAGTGGGAATGGACAGAAAGATGAGAAAAAGCATTCAAGGAAACAAAGAGACTAATAATAATATCCAATGAACTGCCCACCTATTATGACCGATCCCCGCCCATCAGACTGGTGTCCCATTACGGCATTGGAGCTGTTTTGTCACACATTATGGAAGATGGATCTGAACAAACGATTGCGTTTGCTTCAAGATCACTGATGAGCGCAGAACGCAACTGTGCACAGATCGACTGAGAGGCCCTGAGTCTAGTGTGGAGAATAAAGAAGTTGAACCATTATCTCTACAGACAAAAATTTACACTGGTGACAGATCACAGCCCCTCATGTCCATGTACAATCCCGGGAAGGGAATTCCAGTGATGACTGCTACCCGGTTCCAATGTTGGGCACTGGTCCTAGGAGCCCACTCTTATGACATAGAGTTCAAGGGCACCAAACAACACAGCAACGCTGACGGCTTGTCACATCTTCCACTGTTGGCAACTGAAGAGGAAAAGTCTTCATTCTGCGACCCTGCAGCATCGGTGGACCAGTTGCCAGTAACAAACTCTGAAATGCAAAGGAAAGCAAGGAGTGATCCGACGTTGTAAGAAGTCTATGAAATCACCATGCAAGAATAGACAGCATCTTGTGTTTCCAGGGTTCTCAGCAAGGTAAGACCCACTGTCAGTATGTCAAAGAACGCTGTGCTGTGGTTCCCTCTCAGCTGCTCACCAGAGTGTTAGAGAACCTGCATGAAGGACGCCTGGGTACAGTCAGGCTGAAGAGTCGCACCAGTCGGGAATAAATAAACAGATTGAAAACTTGGCCAAAAGCTGTTCAGGATACCAAACAGCTCAAAATGCACCCACACAGATATTGTAACACCTTGAGAGCGGCTGTCTTCATCTGTTCGTCAGGGATCTGTTCTGGGACCCCGACTCTTTGTGATTTTTATAAATAACCTGGATGAGGAAGTGGAGGGATGGGTTAGTAAATTTGCACAAAGGTTGGGGGGGGGGTGTTGCAGATAGTGTTGAGGGCTGTCAGAGGTTATAGCAGGACATCAATGGGATGCAAAATTGGGCTGAGAAGTGGCAGATGAAGTTCAACCCAGATGAAGTGTGAAGTGGTTCATTTTGGTCGGTCAACTATGATAGCAGAATATAATATTATTGGTAAGACTCTCGGTAGTGTGGAGGATCAGAGGGATCTTGGGGTCTGAGTCCATAGGACACTCAAAGCTGCTACACAGGTTGACCCTGTAGTTAAGAAGGCATATGGTGCATTGGCCTTCATCAACCGTGGAATTGAATTTAGGAGCTGAGAGGTAATGTTGCAGCTATATAGGACCCTGGTCAGACCCCACTTGGAGTTCTGTGCTCATTTCAGGTCGCCTCACTACAGGAAGGATGTGGAAACCATAGAAAGGATGCAGAGGAGATTTACAAGGATGTTGCCTGGATTGGGGAGCATGCCTTATGAGAATAGGTTGAGTGAACTCGGCCTTTTCTCCTTGGAGCGACGGAGGATGAGTGGTGACCTGATAGAGGTGTACAAGATGATGAGAGGCATTGATCGTGTGGATAGTCAGAGGCTTTTTTCCCAGAGCTGAAATGGCTAGCACAAGAGGGCATAGTTTTAAGGTACACACACAAAATGCTGGTGGAGCACAGCAGGTCAGGCAGCATCTATGGGGAGAAGCGCTGTCGACGTTTCGGGCCGAGACCCTTCGTCAGGACTAACCGAAAGGAAAGATAGTAAGAGATTTGAAAGTAGTGGGGGGAGGGGGAATTGTGAAATGATAGGAGAAGACCGGAGGGGGTGGGATGAAGCTGAGAGCTGGAAAGGTGATTGGCAAAAGGGATACAGAGCTGGAGAAGGGGAAGGATCATGGGACAGGAGGCCTCGGGAGAAAGAAAGGTGGGGGAGGTGGGGGGGGGAGCACCAGAGGGAGATGGAGAACAGGCAGAGTGATGGGCAGAAAGAGAGAAAAAAAAAAGAAGGGGGGAGAAAGCTAAATATATCAGCTTTTTTCCCCCTCCTCCTGTTTTTTCTCTCTCTCTGCCCATCACTCTGCCTGTTCTTCATCTCCCTCTGGTGCTCCCCCCCACCTCCCCCTTTCTTTCTCCCGAGGCCTCCTGTCCCATGATCCTTCCCCTTCTCGGTAGGCTCCCTATCATTAACCCAAGCCTACCTCCATGTCAATCATGTCAATTATGTGAAGCCAAAAAGGACATTGTTTTCTCTCCTGATCTGTGTTCCTCCCCATGGTCAAATTGCCCGCTGGCCTCTTGCGGAGGAAGAACCGCTGACAGTGGAACTTTTCTAATCCTATCACCCTCCAAAGTGTCTAATCCTCCATTTCTCACCACTTTATCAGTGCTAATCACTCCAACATTGGTGGCTGCATCTCTGGTTCCTGGAAAAACATCAGAAACAGATATAATGTTGTTTTACAGCTCCAGAGGCGGCATTGACACCTTAACCAGAACGTGTAACTTGCTGAGTAAGAACCTATTACTGAAACCAAAAACAACAGACACTAGAATTGCAAAACAAAGGGAATTCCCTCCCTAAATCTGCCTAGGCATGGTAGTGTAGCAACTAACACAATGCTTCAAAGCAGGGCTGTAAGATTGGGGTCCGAGCCCACCGCTGTCCGTAAGGAGTTCTCCCTTTGGCCTCTGGGTGCCCTGGTTTCCTCACGCATTTTAAGTCCTATGAATTTGGGTCCCATTCTCATCACTACTGTTAAGTTTTGTAACTCCAAAACATGAAACTAATTGAAAGAAAAACATGGGAGAATGCGTAATGCCTTTTTAAAGTGTAATGCAACGTCTCACTGCACTTCAGCTGGTAGGCATCTTCTCGGGTTGTTTAAAACTTCCTCATCACAGCTGCTGTGTTTTGTAGCTCCATAAACTAAACGAAATACACGTCTCCTTTAGCGAGGCACGCACTTGTGACGTGGTGCTGTAATGACATGTGCCATTCGCATACTTTTACATATAACCTGCTATGAATTATTTAAACAAACAAAGGATCAAACAATATATTTACAATATTACTGAAACAGTAAATACATGACATTAGTAAGTTGTGGCCGTGCTATGTTGGGGCTGGAAACGTGATGACGCGTGCAGGCCAGCTACCATGATCCTCGCTGATTCGATACGACACAAATGACATATTTCCCTGTATGCTTCAATGTACGTGTACATCTTCGACTCCATTCCACTGATTAAAGCGTCCATTAATGGCCGATTAAAACGTCGAGGAAGATTGGGACATGGGGGAGAATGCTAAAGGTGAGGGAGAGTTCAGTGCCCGCTCTCTGCCTTTCGATCGCTGCTGGAGAAGGCATCTGTGAGCGGCCTGTTGCTGTGTGACTCGCTATGGCAGGCGGGAAGCTTCTCTGATTCGTGTGCTGACCCTCTCTTTCGAGGATGTCGGTGATGTTGGAGGATGTCACCGTGGCTCTGCGTTTATGGACTCTGCATTTTATCAGACATGGTTTTCATATTCTGTGTTTTTCGCCCATTCCTTTTCTGTTTAGTTGTGCTGGGGAGGGGTTTGGAGGGGGGATTGATGTTCTTGTTGTGTTTTGTATGGCAGAGGGGAGGGGTTTTGGGGTCGACACTCTTGTTCTGTTTTGTGTTGGGGAGGGGTCGATGTTCCTGTTGCATTTTGTGCGGGGCAGGGGTTTTGGGGTCAATGTGCTGGTTACATTTTGTGTGGGGCAGGGGTTTTGGGGTCAATGTTCTTGATGCCTTTTGTGTGGGGGGGGATTTGGGGGTCAATGATCTTGTTACATTTTGTGCGGGGCAGGGGTTTTGGGGTCAATGTGCTGGTTACATTTTGTGCGGAGGTGGGTTTGGGTTCAACGTTCTTGGTGTCTTTTGTGTGGGAGGGTGGATTTGGGGGTCAATGATCTTGTTACATTTTGTGGGGGGGAGTGGGATTTGGGGTTGATGTTCTTGTTGCGCTTTGTGTTGGATAGGACAATGTATTTGTGTTTTGTGCAAGGGGAGGGGGTTTAGGAGATGATGTTCTTTTTGTATGGAGGGAGGGCTGGGTTTGATGTTTCTCTCTGAATGTTCTTTTGTTTCGTGGCTATCCGGAGAAGGCAAATCACAGAGTTGTATATGGATACATTGTAATAAATGAACCACTGAACCTTTGTACATGTGACAAATAAAACTAATCTTTACATATAGAATCAAAGCCATCCTTGTTTAATGAGCTACTGCCCATGGGACTTCTAATAAAACTTGGTAATAGGTTTGATTCTTGACTCTGCCATGAATCGACTTGTGGGATTCAGGCATTGTTTAAGAAGTGGATAGTCTGTCATAGGATAAATCTAACCAGTAGGGGGCAGCCTTTCTCCATTTTACAATGTGCACTTTAAACTATCTTCCCAAATGTTATGTCCTAGAAAGAGACCAGTCAGTCCAACATGTACATGCTAGCTCTCAACCAATAACCTGTTCTCCCATTTTCACCTCTACTCTCATTAAGGCCCCTTCCAGTTACGCTGTTGCCCACTGAGGGTAATTTACAGCAGATTGAGATTATCTTTATTTGTCACATGTACATCAAAATGTACAGTGAAACGAGTTGTTAAAGACCAATGCAGTCCAGCGCCAACAAAGCTCGACCACAAAGTACTAACTCTAACCCTATCTGCACATCTTACGAAGGAGGGCAGAAACCGGTGCACCCAGGGGTTGAGGGTTGGGGGAGGAACGTACAGTCTTCTCAATGACACTGGGGGGGGAATTGAACCCTGTTTGTTAATCGCTGGCACCGTAAGGTATCACACTAACCTCCACGCTACCGCGCTGTGTTGCCGAGCAGCTAACCCTCCGGCACCGCACTGGGATGCGAGACCAGGGCAGGGTGCGGGACGGTGGGCCGGGGGCCGGGGAGGCACGGTGGACGGGGTGCATCGCCTGCCACTCTCTGAACAAAACAATGCGGCAAACTAAACTGTGAGCAGTCCCGAGAGGGTCGGGAAGTTCTCCGCCCCTGTCACAGGGCTTCCGGCATTTCCAGCACCCGCAGACTCTCTCGGCTTTATGGCCGGCTGCTCCACAGTGAAACCCTTCCCTGAGGTTTTATACCTTTGACGGCAGTTGGGTGAGACCCTGGCTCACTGCTTCTCCTCTGATCTCTGCTGGCCCCCAACCCTTCACCCAAAGTGCTCAGCCACGCCCTACCACACCCACTCGTCCTTTTGGGACCTTGTCTCCGACGCCATCTTGTGCCTCATGACCTCACCTTCCCCCCCCCACCCCACCCTACCCACCCACTCTGACCCTCATCAGGCCTCCCTATCACCTGCCAGTTTGTACTCCTCCTTTCCCCTTTCCCTCAAGGTTCAAGATTCGGATGTGCTTGTCTTACGTAGACGGAGACGTACAGTGAAATGTGTTAAAAGCCAACACTCCTGAGGGGGAGCTGGGTCAGCTCACAAGTGTCACCACACATAGCGATCCCCTCACGCCCGGCAGAACAATCCAGAACACAACAAGCAACAAAATAATAATGCAGAACAAACCTCTCCCTCCTACCACCCGCCCACATACACCAGTCCAAAGGCAGGGTCTCGAATAAACCCGGATGGTAATCCTTGAATAAATGTCGTCTGTTTATTCCTCTCCATCTTTGCTGCCTGACCTGCTGTGCTCCTCCAGCACGTTATGTGTGCTGTTCTAGAGTTCCAGCGTCTGCAGGGGCTCTTGTGTCTGAAGCAGCGCTGTGAGCAGATTTGGACTTCAGCCCGAGATCCCAGTATCATCGCTTCAACCTCTGCCGTCCATTTCCCTCGGGGACTATCACAAGAATTATTAGCGAGAGCAGGAAGCAGACCTCTCCCTCTCCCTCTATGCACTGGGAGGCTGAGGAACAGTGCAAGCTGCACTCAGCTCGCTGGGGCTTGTTGGGGTCCCAAGAGGGGAGAAAGGGAAGAGGCCACTCAGTCACTCCAATCTGTGCTATCACCAAGGGCTCAACTTGCACCCTGACCATCAAATCACAAGAACATTACTCAACTAAAGCCTGCTGATGCAGAAACTAACTGCTAACAGCAGCTTCCTGAGGGGGTTGAGTGAGAACATAAATACAGAATACAGAACAGAGATCAGTGCAGCTCGGGTATAGGCCATTCAGCCCACAATGTCTTTGCTGAACATGATGGCAAATTAAACTAAACTTCTTCTGCCTGCACATTCTCATCGTCGTGTCTATCCCTTGAGGTCGAGGATGATGGTCTTTGTTCTGTTGATCTATTTATAGGCTCTCAAGTGGCTTACGAGTCCAATCTTGGCTTTGAAAGTTTTTCCGCATCCAGCACAGGTAGTTCCAGATGGTAGATCGGGCTTTGGTTGTTGCTGCCTCTCTTTCCATTTCCTTCTCTTTTCTTCTAATTCTGCACATCTGTTGGCTTTGAAAGTTGCTGCTCCTTCTCGGATGAGTTTCCTGTCCTTGGCATTGGTTTCCCAACTGTTGATGTCGATGTTACAATTCTTCATGTTGACTTTTAAGACGTTTGAATCTCTTCTGTTGTCCGCCTCTTTTACGTTTCCCTTCTTTAAGCTGGGAGTAGAAGATTTGTTTCGGCAGACATTCATCTTTCATCCGAACAACATGACTGCTCAATCTTAGTTGGTTCTTGATGACGTAGGCTTCAATGCTTGTTGTTTTTGCTTCATTTAACATGCTGACGTTGGTTCCTCTATCCTCCCAGCTGATATTTAAGATGTTTCGAAGACAGTGTTGATGGAAATTTTCAAGTGCCTTCAGATGTCGTCAGTATGTTGTCCAGATTACTGATGCATACAGGAGCGTTGGGATCACCACTGTTTACACACTAACATTTTGGTGTCTGTTCCGATGTCACGATCACGTAAGACTCTTGTTCGGAGACGTCCAAAAGCTGTTCCAGCACATTTAGGACAATGTTGGATCTCATCATTAAGGTCGACATTGGAGGAGAGGTGACTTCCAAGATACGGAAAGTGGTCCACATTTTCCAGGGTTATCTCGCCAAGTTGAATTGATGGTTCAATCCGATTTGTCTCTGTTGGTGATGGTTGGTAGATGATCTGAGTCTTGGAATTGATGGTAAGTCCAAGTTTCACGTATGCACGGTTGAAGGCAGTCAGAATCTGTTGTAGATGGCTTTGCGAGAGAGCTGCAACACTGTTGTCACCTGCGTATTGGAACTCGATGAGGGAACTCGTGGACGTCTTGTTTTTGGACTTGAGATGGGCAAGATTGAAAAGTCTGCCATCTGTTCTGTAGACAATTTCGATTCCTGGAGGTAGGTCATCCTTGATAATGTGGATGATTGTCACATTGAAGATGGTGAACAAAGTTAGGTCAATCACGCATCCTTGTTTTACTCCTGATCTAACTTGAAAAGGCTCACAGTTACTGTTGCTGACCATGACTGTGGCAAGCATGCCATCGTGGAGGAGTCTCAGGATTCGAATGTACTTTTCAGGGCATCCATAGGTAGATAGGACATCCCACAGGAGTTCCCTCGATACTGAGTCAAAGGCTTTGTGAGGTCGATGAATGCCATGTACAAGGGTTGAAGTTGTTCACGACATTTTTCTTGTAGTTGCCGCATTGTGAAGATCATGGCGATTGCTCCATGTGATGGTCTAAAACCGGCTTGTGTCTCCGGAAGGATGTTCTCGGCTAGAGGTTTGAGCCGGTTGTTCATGATGCCAGTGAGGATCTTTCCTGCTGTTGCTAACAGGGAAATTCCACGATAGTTTCCACATTCGGATCGATCGCCTTTCCTTTTGTAGATGGTAATGATTGCTGAGTCTTTAAAGTCTGCTGGTGCGTCTTCATTTATCCAGATCTTGATGAGAAGTTGATGCAGTTGATAATGAAACGGGTTACCTCCAATTTTGTAGACCTGGGCTGGTATTCCATCAAGTCCAGCGGCCTTGTTGTTTTTCAAAGTTTTGATGGCTTCCTTGACTTCTTCAAGTGTTGGCATTTTGCTTAAGGAGTCGTCAACAGGCTGTTTTGGAATGTTGTTAATCACATTCCTGTCAAATGAGACGGTCTGATTTAGAAGATCTTCAAAGTGCTTCCTCCATCTAGAATTGATGTCAGCATTGCTCTTCAGGATGGTTGAACCATCGTTGCTTTTGAGAGGGGCTTGACCGTGAGTGGATGTGCCCAAAATAGCTTTAGTTGTGTTGAAAAAGCCTCGCGTGTCGTTGGCATCTGCTAGTTGTTGGATTTCCTGAGCTTCCTTCCTCCACCATTGGTTTTTCAGGTTTCGGATGCTCTTCTGGGCTGCAGCTTTGCATTCCTGATAGCGTTTCCTTTTGATAGCCGATTGATGGTCATTCTGCAAGGTGATGAAAGCTTTTCTCTTTTCGTCGATGAGTTGTTGGAGTAGTTTGTCTTATCATCAAACCAATCCTGGTGTTTTTTCGTCTTGAACCCAATTGTTTATTTGCAGGAGGTGTTGATAGTTCTTCAATTGATTCCAGTGTTCTTCAACAGGTGGTGGGATTTGTTGAGGCAGTCGTGGATTGTCGTGAATTCTCTGTGGATTGTCACCTTGTCGCGGTGGAGAAGATTGTGCGGTCCTCAGATCCCGAGAGCGATGCCGTCTGGAGCTATGCTCCTGGTAGGGTCACCCATGGTGATAAGGTCCCTGACAAAGAACAATCCAACCAAGACCTCAACGGTGGAACAGGCGGACAAAGTTACTTCGAACTCAACAGCTGTGAAGGTGGATGAAGGCTACAACAAATCCATCAGCTCCCATCGTCATGGTTTCCATGCCACTGGAATCAGTTGGCCTGCACATTACCCGTATCATGAAAGTATACTCCAGCTTCATTTATACAGGATATACAGTATATAGAGAGAATAAATAAATATATATTCACTAAAATATTTCCACAGTAAATGCATAAGTAAATATATCAATATATCCAAGAACATTTACATAATGTACATCACATCATATATTTCATAGGCTGAGAATGATCGTCTCTGAGTTGTACAGTAAGGGAACAAGTGCTTTGTCCAACAAGTTGCTCAGCAAGCCATGTAGTTCCCTCTGCCTACAGCCTCCATGTCCTACCCAAAGCCTCCATCTACTTATCTAGACAGCTTTCAAATGTTGCTAATGTGCCCGCCTCATCCACCATTTTGAGTCAAAGATTCATTAATAAGTAAAGTGCCAAAACAGGCCATTCGGCCCTTTGGGTCTCTGATGAACTATTTGAACCCTTGACCTGCACCGCGGTGGTCCATAGTCCTCCATACCCCTACCATCCAAACTTCCGCATTCGTTCCACACTCTCATCACCTTCTGCATGAAGGCATTTCCCCCCTGCCCCCCCTTAAACTTTTTACCTTTCACCCTTAACCCCTGACATCTAGTTGTAGTCCCACCCAAGCTCGGTGAAAAAGGCCCGCTTGCATTTACCAAAACGATACCCTCATAATTTTGTATACTTCTACCAAATTTCTCCTCAATCTTCAACATTCCAAGGGATAAAGGCCTAACTTATTCCACCTTTCCTTACAGCCCAAGCCCCCCCAGAACAGCAACATCCTTGTAAATTTTCTCAGTACTCTTTCAGCCATACTTACCATTCCAAATACCCTCCATGTTCCATGTGAAGAAGCTGCCCCTGATGCTCCTTTAAAATCTCTTGCGTCTGATCTAAAACCCACGCAGGCTTGTTTCCAGAAAACGCTCCCTGGAGAAAAGACTCTGTACTTTCACTCTCTCTCTCTGCCCTTCATGATCCCATGGGTTTCAGATCACCCCTAATGTAAAAATACATTTTTATGTTCTTATGTCCTTGTACCAGTGACCTTAAAATTGGAAGAAATTCTCCAACTTTTTAAAAATTAAAAACAGTTCAAAAAATAAAATCAGCAATATCATCCAAAAATCTCACAGTGACGTGGGAATTCAACCTGCTGTCTCACACTCCCAGTGACACAGGGATAGACCTGTTGTCTCACACTCCCAGTGACACAGGAATAGACCTGTTGTCTCACACTCCCAGTGACACAGGAATAGACCTGCTGTCTCACACTCCCAGTGACACAGGGATAGACCTGTTGTCTCACACTCCCAGTGACACAGGAATAGACCTGTTGTCTCACACTCCCAGTGACACAGGAATAGACCTGCTGTCTCACACTCCCAGTGACACAGGGATAGACCTGTTGTCTCACACTCCCAGTGACACAGGAATAGACCTGTTGTCTCACACTCCCAGTGACACAGGAATAGACCTGCTGTCTCACACTCCCAGTGACACAGGAATAGACCTGTTGTCTCACACTCCCAGTGACACAGGAATAGACCTGTTGTCTCACACTCCCAGTGACACAGGAATAGACCTGCTGTCTCACACTCCCAGTGACACAGGAATAGACCTGTTGTCTCACACTCCCAGTGACACAGGAATAGACCTGTTGTCTCACACTCCCAGTGACACAGGAATAGACCTGCTGTCTCACACTCCCAGTGACGCAGGAATAGACCTGCTGTCTCACACTCCCAGTGACGCAGGAATAGACCTGCTGTCTCACACTCCCAGTGACACAGGAATAGACCTGCTGTCTCACACTCCCAGTGACACAGGAATAGACCTGCTGTCTCACACTCCCAGTGACACAGGAATAGACCTGTTGTCTCACACTCCCAGTGACACAGGGACCCGACCTGCTGTCTCACACTCCCAGTGACACAGGAATAGACCAGTTGTCTCACACTCCCAGTGACACAGGAATAGACCTGTTGTCTCACACTCCCAGTGACACAGGAATAGACCTGTTGTCTCACACTCCCAGTGACACAGGGATAGACCTGCTGTCTCACACTCCCAGTGACACAGGAATAGACCTGTTGTCTCACACTCCCAGTGACACAGGAATAGACGTGCTGTCTCACACTCCCAGTGACACAGGAATAGACCTGCTGTCTCACACTCCCAGTGACACAGGAATAGACCTGTTGTCTCACACTCCCAGTGACACAGAAATAGACCTGTTGTCTCACACTCCCAGTGACACAGGAATAGACCTGCTGTCTCACACTCCCAGTGACACAGGGACCCGACCTGCTGTCTCACACTCCCAGTGACACAGGAATAGACCTGCTGTCTCACACTCCCAGTGACACAGGAATAGACCTGTTGTCTCACACTCCCAGTGACACAGGAAAGACCTGCTGTCTCACACTCCCAGTGACACAGGAATAGACCTGCTGTCTCACACTCCCAGTGACACAGGAATACACCTGCTGTCTCACACTCCCAGTGACACAGGAATAGACCTGCTGTCTCACACTCCCAGTGACACAGGAATAGACCTGCTGTCTCACACTCCCAGTGACACAGGAATAGACCTGCTGTCTCACACTCCCAGTGACACAGGAATAGACCTGTTGTCTCACACTCCCAGTGACACAGGTATAGACCTGCTGTCTCACACTCCCAGTGACACAGGAATACACCTGCTGTCTCACACTCCCAGTGACACAGGAATAGACCTGCTGTCTCACACTCCCAGTGACACAGGAATAGACCTGTTGTCTCACACTCCCAGTGACACAGGAATACACCTGCTGTCTCACACTCCCAGTGACACAGGAATACACCTGCTGTCTCACACTCCCAGTGACACAGGAATAGACCTGCTGTCTCACACTCCCAGTGACACAGGAATAGACCTGCTGTCTCACACTCCCAGTGACACAGGAATAGACCTGTTGTCTCACACTCCCAGTGACACAGGTATAGACCTGCTGTCTCACACTCCCAGTGACACAGGAATAGACCTGCTGTCTCACACTCCCAGTGACACAGGAATAGACCTGTTGTCTCACACTCCCAGTGACACAGGTATAGACCTGCTGTCTCACACTCCCAGTGACACAGGAATAGACCTGCTGTCTCACACTCCCAGTGACACAGGAATAGACCTGTTGTCTCACACTCCCAGTGACACAGGTATAGACCTGCTGTCTCACACTCCCAGTGACACAGGGATAGACCTGCTGTCTCACACTCCCAGTGACACAGGAATAGACCTGTTGTCTCACACTCCCAGTGACACAGGAAAAGGCCTGTTGTCTCACACTCCCAGTGACACAGGGATAGACCTGTTGTCTCACACTCCCAGTGACACAGGAATAGACCTGCTGTCTCACACTCCCAGTGACACAGGAATAGACCTGTTGTCTCACACTCCCAGTGACACAGGGACCCGACCTGCTGTCTCACACTCCCAGTGACACAGGGATAGACCTGTAGTCTCACACTCCCAGTGACACAGGAATAGACCTGCTGTCTCACACTCCCAGTGACACAGGGACCCGACCTGCTGTCTCACACTCCCAGTGACACAGGAATAGACCTGTTGTCTCACACTCCCAGTGACACAGGAATAGACCTGTTGTCTCACACTCCCAGTGACACAGGGACCCGACCTGCTGTCTCACACTCCCAGTGACACAGGGATAGACCTGCTGTCTCACACTCCCAGTGACACAGGAATAGACCTGCTGTCTCACACTCCCAGTGACACAGGGATAGACCTGCTGTCTCGCACTCCCAGTGACACAGGAATAGACCTGCTGTCTCACACTCCCAGTGACACAGGGATAGACCTGTTGTCTCACACTCCCAGTGACACAGGGACCCGACCTGCTGTCTCACACTCCCAGTGACACAGGGATAGACCTGCTGTCTCACACTCCCAGTGACACAGGGATAGACCTGCTGTCTCACACTCCCAGTGACACAGGGATAGACCTGTTGTCTCACACTCCCAGTGACACAGGAATAGACCTGTTGTCTCACACTCCCAGTGACACAGGAATAGACCTGCTGTCTCACACTCCCAGTGACACAGGAATAGACCTGCTGTCTCACACTCCCAGTGACACAGGGATAGACCTGCTGTCTCACACTCCCAGTGACACAGGAATAGACCTGTTGTCTCACACTCCCAGTGACACAGGAATAGACCTGTTGTCTCACACTCCCAGTGACACAGGGACCTGACCTGCTGTCTCACACTCCCAGTGACACAGGAATAGACCTGTTGTCTCACACTCCCAGTGACACAGGAATAGACCTGCTGTCTCACACTCCCAGTGACACAGGAATAGACCTGCTGTCTCACACTCCCAGTGACACAGGAATAGACCTGCTGTCTCACACTCCCAGTGACACAGGAATAGACCTGCTGTCTCACACTCCCAGTGACACAGGAATAGACCTGCTGTCTCACGCTCCCAGTGACACAGGAATAGACCTGTTGTCTCACACTCCCAGTGACACAGGGATAGACCTGCTATCTCACACTCCCAGTGACACAGGAATAGACCTGCTGTCTCACACTCCCAGTGACACAGGGATAGACCTGTTGTCTCACACTCCCAGTGACACAGGAATAGACCTGTTGTCTCACACTCCCAGTGACACAGGAATAGACCTGCTGTCTCACACTCCCAGTGACACAGGGACCTGACCTGCTGTCTCACACTCCCAGTGACACAGGAATAGACCTGCTGTCTCACACTCCCAGTGACACAGGGATAGACCTGCTATCTCACACTCCCAGTGACACAGGAATAGACCTGCTGTCTCACACTCCCAGTGACACAGGGATAGACCTGTAGTCTCACACTCCCAGTGACACAGGAATAGACCTGCTGTCTCACACTCCCAGTGACACAGGGATAGACCTGCTGTCTCACACTCCCAGTGACACAGGAATAGACCTGCTGTCTCACACTCCCAGTGACACAGGGATAGACCTGCTGTCTCACACTCCCAGTGACACAGGCATAGACCTGCTGTCTCACACTCCCAGTGACACAGGAATAGACCTGTTGTCTCACACTCCCAGTGACACAGGTATAGACCTGCTGTCTCACACTCCCAGTGACACAGGAATACACCTGCTGTCTCACACTCCCAGTGACACAGGAATAGACCTGTTGTCTCACACTCCCAGTGACACAGGAATAGACCTGTTGTCTCACACTCCCAGTGACACAGGAATAGACCTGCTGTCTCACACTCCCAGTGACACAGGGACCTGACCTGCTGTCTCACACTCCCAGTGACACAGGGATAGACCTGCTGTCTCACACTCCCAGTGACACAGGGATAGACCTGTTGTCTCACACTCCCAGTGACACAGGAATAGACCTGTTGTCTCACACTCCCAGTGACACAGGAAAAGGCCTGTTGTCTCACACTCCCAGTGACACAGGAATAGACCTGTTGTCTCACACTCCCAGTGACACAGGAATAGACCTGCTGTCTCACACTCCCAGTGACACAGGAATAGACCTGTTGTCTCACACTCCCAGTGACACAGGGACCCGACCTGCTGTCTCACACTCCCAGTGACACAGGGATAGACCTGCTGTCTCACACTCCCAGTGACACAGGAATAGACCTGTTGCCTCACACTCCCAGTGACACAGGGATAGACCTGCTGTCTCACACTCCCAGTGACACAGGAAAAGGCCTGTTGTCTCACACTCCCAGTGACACAGGAATAGACCTGCTGTCTCACACTCCCAGTGACACAGGAATAGACCTGCTGTCTCACACTCCCAGTGACACAGGGATAGACCTGCTGTCTCACACTCCCAGTGACACAGGAATAGACCTGTTGTCTCACACTCCCAGTGACACAGGAATAGACCTGTTGTCTCACACTCCCAGTGACACAGGAATAGACCTGCTGTCTCACACTCCCAGTGACACAGGAATAGATCTGTTGTCTCACACTCCCAGTGACACAGGAATACACCTGCTGTCTCACACTCCCAGTGACACAGGGATAGACCTGTTGTCTCACACTCCCAGTGACACAGGAAAGACCTGCTGTCTCACACTCCCAGTGACACAGGAATAGACCTGTTGTCTCACACTCCCAGTGACACAGGGATAGACCTGTTGTCTCACACTCCCAGTGACACAGGAATAGACCTGCTGTCTCACACTCCCAGTGACACAGGAATAGACCTGTTGTCTCACACTCCCAGTGACACAGGAAAGACCTGTTGTCTCACACTCCCAGTGACACAGGAATAGACCTGCTGTCTCACACTCCCAGTGACACAGGTATAGACCTGCTGTCTCACACTCCCAGTGACACAGGGATAGACCTGCTGTCTCACACTCCCAGTGACACAGGTATAGACCTGCTGTCTCACGCTCCCAGTGACACAGGAATAGACCTGCTGTCTCACACTCCCAGTGACACAGGGATAGACCTGTTGTCTCACACTCCCAGTGACACAGGAATAGACCTGTTGTCTCACACTCCCAGTGACACAGGGACCCGACCTGCTGTCTCACACTCCCAGTGACACAGGAATAGACCTGTTGTCTCACACTCCCAGTGACACAGGAATAGACCTGCTGTCTCACACTCCCAGTGACACAGGAATAGACCTGCTGTCTCACACTCCCAGTGACACAGGGACCCGACCTGCTGTCTCACACTCCCAGTGACACAGGAATAGACCTGTTGTCTCACACTCCCAGTGACACAGGAATAGACCTGCTGTCTCACACTCCCAGTGACACAGGAATAGACCTGTTGTCTCACACTCCCAGTGACATAGGAATAGACCTGCTGTCTCACACTCCCAGTGACACAGGGATAGACCTGCTGTCTCACACTCCCAGTGACACAGGAAAGACCTGCTGTCTCACACTCCCAGTGACACAGGAATAGACCTGTTGTCTCACACTCCCAGTGACACAGGAATAGACCTGCTGTCTCACACTCCCAGTGACACAGGAAAGACCTGCTGTCTCACACTCCCAGTGACACAGGAATAGACCTGTTGTCTCACACTCCCAGTGACACAGGGATAGACCTGCTGTCTCACACTCCCAGTGACACAGGAAAGACCTGCTGTCTCACACTCCCAGTGACACAGGAATAGACCTGTTGTCTCACACTCCCAGTGACACAGGAATAGACCTGTTGTCTCACACTCCCAGTGACACAGGGATAGACCTGCTGTCTCACACTCCCAGTGACACAGGAAAGACCTGCTGTCTCACACTCCCAGTGACACAGGAATAGACCTGTTGTCTCACACTCCCAGTGACACAGGAATAGACCTGCTGTCTCACACTCCCAGTGACACAGGGATAGACCTGCTGTCTCACACTCCCAGTGACACAGGAATAGACCTGTTGTCTCACACTCCCAGTGACACAGGTATAGACCTGTTGTCTCACACTCCCAGTGACACAGGAATAGACCTGTTGTCTCACACTCCCAGTGACACAGGAATAGACCTGTTGTCTCACACTCCCAGTGACACAGGAATAGACCTGTTGTCTCACACTCCCAGTGACACAGGGATAGACCTGCTGTCTCACACTCCCAGTGACACAGGAAAGACCTGCTGTCTCACACTCCCAGTGACACAGGAATAGACCTGTTGTCTCACACTCCCAGTGACACAGGAATAGACCTGCTGTCTCACACTCCCAGTGACACAGGGATAGACCTGCTGTCTCACACTCCCAGTGACACAGGAATAGACCTGTTGTCTCACACTCCCAGTGACACAGGTATAGACCTGTTGTCTCACACTCCCAGTGACACAGGAATAGACCTGTTGTCTCACACTCCCAGTGACATAGGAATAGACCTGCTGTCTCACACTCCCAGTGACACAGGGATAGACCTGCTGTCTCACACTCCCAGTGACACAGGAAAGACCTGCTGTCTCACACTCCCAGTGACACAGGAATAGACCTGTTGTCTCACACTCCCAGTGACACAGGAATAGACCTGCTGTCTCACACTCCCAGTGACACAGGAAAGACCTGCTGTCTCACACTCCCAGTGACACAGGAATAGACCTGTTGTCTCACACTCCCAGTGACACAGGGATAGACCTGCTGTCTCACACTCCCAGTGACACAGGAAAGACCTGCTGTCTCACACTCCCAGTGACACAGGAATAGACCTGTTGTCTCACACTCCCAGTGACACAGGAATAGACCTGTTGTCTCACACTCCCAGTGACACAGGGATAGACCTGCTGTCTCACACTCCCAGTGACACAGGAAAGACCTGCTGTCTCACACTCCCAGTGACACAGGAATAGACCTGTTGTCTCACACTCCCAGTGACACAGGAATAGACCTGCTGTCTCACACTCCCAGTGACACAGGGATAGACCTGCTGTCTCACACTCCCAGTGACACAGGAATAGACCTGTTGTCTCACACTCCCAGTGACACAGGTATAGACCTGTTGTCTCACACTCCCAGTGACACAGGAATAGACCTGTTGTCTCACACTCCCAGTGACACAGGAATAGACCTGTTGTCTCACACTCCCAGTGACACAGGAAAGACCTGCTGTCTCACTGTCCAGTATTCTGGGCTCAATCTTGACATCGGCCATTTTATCACATCCTCCCTGAGATTGCGTGCATTTCCCTCCACACTGCCACCAAACGACACCTCGCAAACCCACCCCATCTAAACCCCTTGCTCTAAGGAGATGCCAGTCGATATAAGGGAAGTTAATATCACCCATCACAACAACCCTACCATTTCTGATAACTCCATTCCAGAATCTGTCTCTCTCTCTGCTCCTCGATGTCCCTGCTCCTACTGTGGGTCTATAAACAAACACCCAGGAGAGATGTTGCTCCGTTTACCATTTCTGACTTCCATGCACACTGACTCAGTAGACAATCCCTCCATGACTTTTCTCCTTTTCTGTAGCTGTGACACTACCTCTGATCCGCAGTGCCACCCCCCCACCCCCCCCCCCACTTCTTTTCAGAATCAGAATCAGGTTTATTTTCACCAGCATGTAAGATGATATTTGTTAACTTAGTAGCAGCAATTCAATGTAATACGTCATCTAGTAGAAAAAAATTAAAATAATAATAAGAAAAAATAAATAAGTAAATCTTATTCATTGTACTTTATACAGTATACATAAATTGAATAGATTAAAAATCATGCAAAAAAAACACAAATACTATATATTTTTAAAAAGTGAAGTAGTATTCATGGGCTCAATGTTCATTTAGGAATCGGATGGCAGAGGGGAAGAAGCTGTTCCTGAATCACTGAATGTGTGCCTTCAGGCTTCTGTACCTCCTACCTGATGGTAACAGTGAGAAAAGGGTATGCCCTGGGTGCTGGAGGTCCTTAATAATGGATGCTGCCTTTCTGAGACACCGCTCCCTTAAGACGTCCTGGGTACTTTGTAGGCTAGTACCCAAGATGGAGCTGACTAGATTTACAACCCTCTGCAGCTTCTTTCAGTCCTGTGCAGTAGCCCCTCCATACCAGACAGTGATGTAGCCTGTCAGGATGCTCTCCATGGTATATCTATAGATGTTTTTGAGTGTTTTTGTTGACATATCAAATCTCTTCAAACTCCTAATAAAGTACAGGAGTACTTTACATCAATATGTTGGGACCAGGTTAGATCCTCAGAGATCTTGACACCCAGGAACTTGAAGCTGCTCACTCTCTCTACTTCTGATCCCTCTATGAGTATTGGTACGTGTTCCTTTGTCTCACCTTTCCGAAAGTCCACAATCAGCTCTTTCTGATGTTGAGTGCCAGGTTGTTGCTGCGACACCACTCCACTAGTTGACACATCTCACTCCTGTATGCCCTCTCATCACCACCTGAGATTCTACCCGCAATGGCTGTATCAGCAGCCTCCCTCCCTGTCTAAAGCCCGGCACGTTCAGCAGCCATTCCTGCCCCTGGGTCATCCAAGTCTCTGTAATGTCATCATCATAGTTCCACATATTGATCCACCTTGTTTATGACACATCTCAAACCATCTGGCTGTGCTTCTTTGCTCTAACATCTGCCTATCCTTCCTCAAAAACGCGCTACAAGCTGTCTCTACTTGTGCACCAACCACCCCATCCTCGGCCTCTTCACTTCAGTTCACACCCCACCCCTGCAAATCTAGATGAAACCATCTCCCCAATAGCATTACCTTTTTTAAAAATGTATTTTAAAAAATTTTAAACTATTAAACAATGCATTCCAAGAGTTTACTTGTGTCAGAGAAACTCAAAATCTCACCAGAGCTCTCATGTTACCATCTGTCACAATTGTAAAAAACTCCTGCAACGTACTGCTAATTGAAAGACACTCACTCCATATAACCTGTATTTCTATTTTTATGTTTTAATACTATTGAAAAATTGTAATTAAATTTTCTTTTAGTAAATAAAATAAAGCTTACTTTTATTTTGATTGTAACTTAGGTATGATGCCAAAGTTGAAGAATTTGTATCATACATACAGAACATTAAAGTTTAAACTAATGATGAATTCATATTTTTAATACTCTTAAGATTGAGCCAATAATTACTGCAGAAATCAAATTACTAATTACTTTGAGTGTTACACTCTGAGTTAATACTGCACCATCAAACACTACACCAAGCATTATTGCTCCACCCTGAGATAATTCACCCAGAGTTAGTACTCGATTCTGAAGTGTTGAAAACTGAGTTAGTACTACACTGTGAGTTAATATTCCAGCCTGAGTTAATACTGCACCCTAAGATATTACAGCCTGAGTTAGCATTCCACCCTAAGATATTACTGGCTGAGTTAGAATCTACCGTGAGTTAGTACTCCACATTGAGATGTTACACTCTGAGTTTAATACTGCACCCTAAGATATTATTCGCTGAGTTAGTATCTACCGTGAGTTAGTACTCCAAATTGAGATGTTACACACTGAGTTTAATACTGCACCCTAAGATATTATTCGCTGAGTTAGTATCTACCGAGAGTTAGTACTCCACATTGAGATGTTACACCCCGAGGTTAATACTGCACCCTAAGATGTTACAGCCTGAGTTAGCATTCCACCCTAAGATATTAAAACCTGAATTATTACTCAACTTGGTATTACATCCTGAGTTAGCACTCCGCCACAAGATATTACAACTTACTCCATTCTGAGGTATTACACCCTGGGTTAGTATTCCATCCTGCGGTTCTGCCGCCTGTGTTGGTACTCCATTCTGAGGTATTACACCCTGAGTTAGTATTCCATCCTGCGGTTCTGCCACCTGTGTTAATACTCCATTCTGAGGTATTACACACTGAGTTAGTATTCCATCCTGCGGTTCTGCAGCCTGTGTTAACACTCCATTCAGAGGTATTGCACCCTGAGTTAGTATTCCATCCTGCGGTTCTGTCTCCTATGTTAGTACTCCATCATGAGGTATTACACCCTGAGTTAGTATTCCATCCTGCTGTTCTGTCTCCTGTGTTAGTACTCCATCATGAGGTATTACACCCTGAGTTAGTATTCCATCCTGCGGTTCTGCCGCCTGTGTTAGTACTCCATTCTGAGGTATTGCACCCTGAGTTAGTATTCCATCCTGCGGTTCTGCCGCCTGTGTTAGTACTCCATCCTGAGGTATTACACCCTGAGTTAGTATACCATCCTACGGTTCTGCGGCATGTGTTAGTACTCCATCATGAGGTATTACACCCTGAGTTAGTATTCCATCCTGCAGTTCTGCCGCCTGTGTTAATACTCCATCCTGAGGTATTACACCCTGAGTTAGTATACCATCCTACGGTTCTGCGGCATGTGTTAGTACTCCATCATGAGGTATTACACCCTGAGTTAGTATTCCATCCTGCGGTTCTGCCGCCTGTGTTAATACTCCATCCTGAGGTATTACACCCTGAGTTAGTATTCCATCCTGCGGTTCTGCCGCCTGTGTTAATACTCCATCCTGAGGTATTACACCCTGAGTTAGTATTCCATACTGAGGTTCTGCCTCTGTGTTAGTACTCCATTCTGAGGTATTGCACCCTGAGTTAGTATTCCATCCTGCGGTTCTGTCTCCTGTGTTAGTACTCCATCATGAGGTATTACACCCTGAGTTAGTATTACATCCTGAGTTAGTATTCCACCTGCGGTTCTGCCGCCTGTGTTAGACTCCATCCTGAGGTATTACACCCTGAGTTAGTATTCCATCCTGTGGTTCTGCCGCCTGTGTTAGGCTCAATCCTGAGGTATTACACCCTGAGTTAGTATTCCACCCTGCGGTTCAGCCGCCTGTGTTAGTACTCCATCCTGAGGTATTACACCCTGAGTTAGTATTCCATCCTGTGGTTCTGCCGCCTGTGTTAGGCTCCATCCTGAGGTATTACACCCTGAGTTAGTATTCCATCCTGCGGTTCTGCCGCCTGTGTTAGTACTCCATCCTGAGGTATTACACCCTGAGTTAGTATTCCATCCTGCGGTTCTGCGGCCTGTGTTAGTACTCCATCCTGAGGTATTACACCCTGAGTTAGTATTCCATCCTGAGGTTCTGCCGCCTGTGTTGGTACTCCATTCTGAGGTATTACACCCTGAGTTAGTATTCCATCCTGCGGTTCTGCCCCTGTGTTAGTGTTCCATCATGAGGTATTACACCCTGAGTTAGTATTCCATCCTGCGGTTCTGTCTCATGTGTTAGTACTCCATTCTGAGGTATTACACCCTGAGTTAGTATTCCAACCTGCGGTTCTGCCGCCTGTGTTAGTACTCCATCCTGAGGTATTACACCCTGAGTTAGTATTCCATCCTGAGGTTCTGCCGCCTGTGTTGGTACTCCATTCTGAGGTATTACACCCTGAGTTAGTATTCCATCCTGAGGTTCTGCCGCCTGTGTTAGTACTCCATCATGAGGTATTACACCCTGAGTTAGTATTCCATCCTGAGGTTCTGCCGCCTGTGTTAGTAATCCATCATGAGGTATTACACCCTGAGTTAGTATTCCATCCTGAGGTTCTGCCGCCTGTGTTAGTACTCCATCATGAGGTATTTCACCCTGAGTTAGTATTCCATCCTCCGGTTCTGCCGCCTGTGTTAGTACTCCATTCTGAGGTATTACACCCTGAGTTAGTATTCCATCCTGAGGTTCTGCCGCCTGTGTTAGTACTCCATCATGAGGTATTACACCCTGAGTTAGTATTCCATCCAGCGGTTCTCTCTCCTGTGTTAGTACTCCATTCTGAGGTATTACATCATGAGTTAGTATTCCATTCTGAGGTATTACAGCCTGGGTTAGTATTCCATTCTGAGGTATTACAGCCTGAGTTAGTATTCCATCCTGCGGTTCTGTCTCCTGTGTTAGTACTCCATTCTGAGGTATTACACCCTGAGTTAGTATTCCATTCTGAGGTATTACAGCCTGAGTTAGTATTCCATTCTGAGGTATTACAGCCTGAGTTAGTATTCCATCCTGCGGTTCTGTCTCCTGTGTTAGTACTCCATTCTGAGGTATTACACCCTGAGTTACTATTCCATCCAGCGGTTCTCTCTCCTCTGTTAGTACTCCATTCTGAGGTATTACACCCTGAGTTAGTATTCCATCCTGCGGTTCTGTTGCCTGTGTTAGTACTCCATCATGAGGTATTACACCCTGAGTTACTATTCCATCCTGCGGTTCTGCCGCCTGTGTTAGTACTCCATTCTGAGGTACTGCACCCTGAGTTAGTATTCCATCCTGTTGTTCTGCCGCCTGTGTTAGTACTCCATTCTGAGGTATTACACCCTGAGTTAGTAATCCATCCTGCGGTTCTGTCTCCTGTGTTAGTACTCCATCATGAGGAATTACACCCTGAGTTAGTATTCCATCCTGCGGTGTTCTCTGCTGTCTTATTTCTCCATTCTGAGGTATTACACCCTGAGTTAGTATTCCATCCTGTGGTTCTCACTCCTGTGTTAGTACTCCATCCTGAGGTATTACACCCTGAGTTACTATTCCATCCAGCGGTTCTGTCTCCTGTGTTAGTACTCCATTCTGAGATATTGCACCCTGAGTTAGTATTCCATCGTGCGGTTCTGCCGCCTGTGTTAGTGCTCCATCATGATGTATTACACCCAGAGTTAGTATTCCATCCTGCTGTTCTGCCACCTGTGTTAGTACTCCATCATGAGGTATTACACCATGAGTTAGTATTCCATCCTGCGGTTCTGCCACCTGTGTTAATACTCCATCCTGAGGTATTACACCCTGAGTTAGTATTCCATCCTGCGGTTCTGCCACCTGTGTTAATACTCCATCCTGAGGTATTACACCCTGAGTTAGTATTCCATCCTCCGGTTCGGCCGCCTGTGTTAGTACTCCATCCTGAGGTATTGCACCCTGAGTTAGTATTCCATCCTGCGGTTCTGTCTCCTGTGTTAGTACTCCATCCTGAGGTATTTCACCATGAGTTAGTATTCCATCCTGCGGTTCTGCCGCCTGTGTTAATACTCCATCATGAGGTATTACACCCTGAGTTAGTATTCCATCCTGTGGTTCTGCCGCCTGTGTTAATACTCCATCATGAGGTATTACACCATGAGTTAGTATTCCATCCTGCGGTTCTGCCACCTGTGTTAATACTCCATCATGAGGTATTACACCCTGAGTTAGTATTCCATCCTCCGGTTCGGCCGCCTGTGTTAGTATTCCATCCTGAGGTATTACACCCTGAGTTAGTATTCCATCCTGCGGTTCTGTCTCCTGTGTTAGTACTCCATCATGAGGTATTACACCCTGAGTTAGTATTCCATCCTGCGGTTCGGCCGCCTGTGTTAGTACTCCATTCTGAGGTATTACACCCTGAGTTAGTATTCCATCCTGCGGTTCTGCCACCTGTGTTAGTACTCCATCATGAGGTATTACACCCTGAGTTAGTATTCCACCCTGCGGTTCTGTCTCCTGTGTTAGTACTCCATCATGAGGTATTACACCCTGAGTTAGTATTCCATCCTGCGGTTCGGCCGCCTGTGTTAGTACTCCATTCTGAGGTATTACACCCTGAGTTAGTATTCCATCCTGCGGTTCTGCCGCCAGTGTTAGTACTCCATCATGAGGTAATACAGCCTGACTTAGTACTCCATCCTGAGGTATTACACCCTGAGTTAGTATTCCATCCTGAGGTTCTGCCCCTGTGTTAGTACTCCATCATGAGCTATTACATCCTGAGTTAGTATTCCACCTGCGGTTCTGCCGCCTGTGTTAGTCTCCATCCTGAGGTATTACACCCTGAGTTAGTATTCCATCCTGTGGTTCTGCCGCCTGTGTTAGGCTCCATCCTGAGGTATTACACCCTGAGTTAGTATTCCACCCTGCGGTTCAGCCGCCTGTGTTAGTACTCCATCCTGAGGTATTACACCCTGAGTTAGTATTCCATCCTGTGGTTCTGCCGCCTGTGTTAGGCTCCATCCTGAGGTATTACACCCTGAGTTAGTATTCCATCCTGCGGTTCTGCCGCCTGTGTTAGTACTCCATCCTGAGGTATTACACCCTGAGTTAGTATTCCATCCTGCGGTTCTGCGGCCTGTGTTAGTACTCCATCCTGAGGTATTACACCCTGAGTTAGTATTCCATCCTGAGGTTCTGCCGCCTGTGTTGGTACTCCATTCTGAGGTATTACACCCTGAGTTAGTATTCCATCCTGCGGTTCTGCCACCTGTGTTAATACTCCATTCTGAAGTATTACACCCTGAGTTAGTATTCCATCCTGAGGTACTGCACCCTGAGTTAGTATTCCAACCTGCGGTTCTGCCCCTGTGTTAGTGTTCCATCATGAGGTATTACACCCTGAGTTAGTATTCCATCCTGCGGTTCTGTCTCATGTGTTAGTACTCCATTCTGAGGTATTACACCCTGAGTTAGTATTCCAACCTGCGGTTCTGCCGCCTGTGTTAGTACTCCATCCTGAGGTATTACACCCTGAGTTAGTATTCCATCCTGAGGTTCTGCCGCCTGTGTTGGTACTCCATTCTGAGGTATTACACCCTGAGTTAGTATTCCATCCTGAGGTTCTGCCGCCTGTGTTGGTACTCCATTCTGAGGTATTACACCCTGAGTTAGTATTCCATCCTGAGGTTCTGCCGCCTGTGTTAGTACTCCATCATGAGGTATTACACCCTGAGTTAGTATTCCATCCAGCGGTTCTCTCTCCTGTGTTAGTACTCCATTCTGAGGTATTACACCCTGAGTTAGTATTCCATCCTGCGGTTCTGCCGCCTGTGTTAGTACTCCATTCTGAGGTATTACATCATGAGTTAGTATTCCATTCTGAGGTATTACAGCCTGGGTTAGTATTCCATTCTGAGGTATTACAGCCTGAGTTAGTATTCCATCCTGCGGTTCTGTCTCCTGTGTTAGTACTCCATTCTGAGGTATTACACCCTGAGTTAGTATTCCATTCTGAGGTATTACAGCCTGAGTTAGTATTCCATTCTGAGGTATTACAGCCTGAGTTAGTATTCCATCCTGCGGTTCTGTCTCCTGTGTTAGTACTCCATTCTGAGGTATTACACCCTGAGTTACTATTCCATCCAGCGGTTCTGTCTCCTGTGTTAGTACTCCATCATGAGGTATTACACCCTGAGTTAGTATTCCATCCTGCGGTTCTGCCGCCTGTGTTAGTACTCCATTCTGAGGTATTACACCCTGAGTTAGTAATCCATCCTGCGGTTCTGTCTCCTGTGTTAGTACTCCATTCTGAGGTATTACACCCTGAGTTAGTATTCCATCCTGCGGTGTTCTCTGCTGTCTTATTTCTCCATTCTGAGGTATTACACCCTGAGTTAGTATTCCATCCTGTGGTTCTCACTCCTGTGTTAGTACTCCATCCTGAGGTATTACACCCTGAGTTACTATTCCATCCAGCGGTTCTCTCTCCTGTGTTAGTACTCCATTCTGAGGTATTACAGCCTGAGTTAGTATTCCATTCTGCGGTTCTGTCTCCTGTGTTAGTACTCCATTCTGAGATATTGCACCCTGAGTTAGTATTCCATCGTGCGGTTCTGCCGCCTGTGTTAGTGCTCCATCATGATGTATTACACCCAGAGTTAGTATTCCATCCTGCTGTTCTGCCACCTGTGTTAGTACTCCATCATGAGGTATTACACCCTGAGTTAGTATTCCACCCTGCGGTTCTGCCGCCTGTGTTAGTCCTCCATCATGAGGTATTACACCCTGAGTTAGTATTCCATCCTGCGGTTCTGCCACCTGTGTTAGTACTCCATTCTGAGGTATTACACCCTGAGTTAGTATTCCATCCTGTGGTTCTCACTCCTGTGTTAGTACTCCATCCTGAGGTATTACACCCTGAGTTACTATTCCATCCAGCGGTTCTGTCTCCTGTGTTAGTACTCCATTCTGAGATATTGCACCCTGAGTTAGTATTCCATCGTGCGGTTCTGCCGCCTGTGTTAGTGCTCCATCATGATGTATTACACCCAGAGTTAGTATTCCATCCTGCTGTTCTGCCACCTGTGTTAGTACTCCATCATGAGGTATTACACCATGAGTTAGTATTCCATCCTGCGGTTCTGCCACCTGTGTTAATACTCCATCCTGAGGTATTACACCCTGAGTTAGTATTCCATCCTGCGGTTCTGCCACCTGTGTTAATACTCCATCCTGAGGTATTACACCCTGAGTTAGTATTCCATCCTCCGGTTCGGCCGCCTGTGTTAGTACTCCATCCTGAGGTATTGCACCCTGAGTTAGTATTCCATCCTGCGGTTCTGTCTCCTGTGTTAGTACTCCATCCTGAGGTATTTCACCATGAGTTAGTATTCCATCCTGCGGTTCTGCCGCCTGTGTTAATACTCCATCATGAGGTATTACACCCTGAGTTAGTATTCCATCCTGTGGTTCTGCCGCCTGTGTTAATACTCCATCATGAGGTATTACACCATGAGTTAGTATTCCATCCTGCGGTTCTGCCACCTGTGTTAATACTCCATCATGAGGTATTACACCCTGAGTTAGTATTCCATCCTCCGGTTCGGCCGCCTGTGTTAGTATTCCATCCTGAGGTATTACACCCTGAGTTAGTATTCCATCCTGCGGTTCTGTCTCCTGTGTTAGTACTCCATCATGAGGTATTACACCCTGAGTTAGTATTCCATCCTGCGGTTCGGCCGCCTGTGTTAGTACTCCATTCTGAGGTATTACACCCTGAGTTAGTATTCCATCCTGCGGTTCTGCCACCTGTGTTAGTACTCCATCATGAGGTATTACACCCTGAGTTAGTATTCCACCCTGCGGTTCTGTCTCCTGTGTTAGTACTCCATCATGAGGTATTACACCCTGAGTTAGTATTCCATCCTGCGGTTCGGCCGCCTGTGTTAGTACTCCATTCTGAGGTATTACACCCTGAGTTAGTATTCCATCCTGCGGTTCTGCCGCCAGTGTTAGTACTCCATCATGAGGTAATACAGCCTGACTTAGTACTCCATCCTGAGGTATTACACCCTGAGTTAGTATTCCATCCTGAGGTTCTGCCCCTGTGTTAGTACTCCATCATGAGCTATTACATCCTGAGTTAGTATTCCACCTGCGGTTCTGCCGCCTGTGTTAGTCTCCATCCTGAGGTATTACACCCTGAGTTAGTATTCCATCCTGTGGTTCTGCCGCCTGTGTTAGGCTCCATCCTGAGGTATTACACCCTGAGTTAGTATTCCACCCTGCGGTTCAGCCGCCTGTGTTAGTACTCCATCCTGAGGTATTACACCCTGAGTTAGTATTCCATCCTGTGGTTCTGCCGCCTGTGTTAGGCTCCATCCTGAGGTATTACACCCTGAGTTAGTATTCCATCCTGCGGTTCTGCCGCCTGTGTTAGTACTCCATCCTGAGGTATTACACCCTGAGTTAGTATTCCATCCTGCGGTTCTGCGGCCTGTGTTAGTACTCCATCCTGAGGTATTACACCCTGAGTTAGTATTCCATCCTGAGGTTCTGCCGCCTGTGTTGGTACTCCATTCTGAGGTATTACACCCTGAGTTAGTATTCCATCCTGCGGTTCTGCCACCTGTGTTAATACTCCATTCTGAAGTATTACACCCTGAGTTAGTATTCCATCCTGAGGTACTGCACCCTGAGTTAGTATTCCAACCTGCGGTTCTGCCCCTGTGTTAGTGTTCCATCATGAGGTATTACACCCTGAGTTAGTATTCCATCCTGCGGTTCTGTCTCATGTGTTAGTACTCCATTCTGAGGTATTACACCCTGAGTTAGTATTCCAACCTGCGGTTCTGCCGCCTGTGTTAGTACTCCATCCTGAGGTATTACACCCTGAGTTAGTATTCCATCCTGAGGTTCTGCCGCCTGTGTTGGTACTCCATTCTGAGGTATTACACCCTGAGTTAGTATTCCATCCTGAGGTTCTGCCGCCTGTGTTGGTACTCCATTCTGAGGTATTACACCCTGAGTTAGTATTCCATCCTGAGGTTCTGCCGCCTGTGTTAGTACTCCATCATGAGGTATTACACCCTGAGTTAGTATTCCATCCAGCGGTTCTCTCTCCTGTGTTAGTACTCCATTCTGAGGTATTACACCCTGAGTTAGTATTCCATCCTGCGGTTCTGCCGCCTGTGTTAGTACTCCATTCTGAGGTATTACATCATGAGTTAGTATTCCATTCTGAGGTATTACAGCCTGGGTTAGTATTCCATTCTGAGGTATTACAGCCTGAGTTAGTATTCCATCCTGCGGTTCTGTCTCCTGTGTTAGTACTCCATTCTGAGGTATTACACCCTGAGTTAGTATTCCATCCTGCGGTTCTGCCACCTGTGTTAATACTCCATTCTGAGGTATTACACACTGAGTTAGTATTCCATCCTGCGGTTCTGCAGCCTGTGTTAACACTCCATTCAGAGGTATTGCACCCTGAGTTAGTATTCCATCCTGCGGTTCTGTCTCCTATGTTAGTACTCCATCATGAGGTATTACACCCTGAGTTAGTATTCCATCCTGCTGTTCTGTCTCCTGTGTTAGTACTCCATCATGAGGTATTACACCCTGAGTTAGTATTCCATCCTGCGGTTCTGCCGCCTGTGTTAGTACTCCATTCTGAGGTATTGCACCCTGAGTTAGTATTCCATCCTGCGGTTCTGCCGCCTGTGTTAGTACTCCATCCTGAGGTATTACACCCTGAGTTAGTATACCATCCTACGGTTCTGCGGCATGTGTTAGTACTCCATCATGAGGTATTACACCCTGAGTTAGTATTCCATCCTGCAGTTCTGCCGCCTGTGTTAATACTCCATCCTGAGGTATTACACCCTGAGTTAGTATACCATCCTACGGTTCTGCGGCATGTGTTAGTACTCCATCATGAGGTATTACACCCTGAGTTAGTATTCCATCCTGCGGTTCTGCCGCCTGTGTTAATACTCCATCCTGAGGTATTACACCCTGAGTTAGTATTCCATCCTGCGGTTCTGCCGCCTGTGTTAATACTCCATCCTGAGGTATTACACCCTGAGTTAGTATTCCATACTGAGGTTCTGCCTCTGTGTTAGTACTCCATTCTGAGGTATTGCACCCTGAGTTAGTATTCCATCCTGCGGTTCTGTCTCCTGTGTTAGTACTCCATCATGAGGTATTACACCCTGAGTTAGTATTACATCCTGAGTTAGTATTCCACCTGCGGTTCTGCCGCCTGTGTTAGACTCCATCCTGAGGTATTACACCCTGAGTTAGTATTCCATCCTGTGGTTCTGCCGCCTGTGTTAGGCTCAATCCTGAGGTATTACACCCTGAGTTAGTATTCCACCCTGCGGTTCAGCCGCCTGTGTTAGTACTCCATCCTGAGGTATTACACCCTGAGTTAGTATTCCATCCTGTGGTTCTGCCGCCTGTGTTAGGCTCCATCCTGAGGTATTACACCCTGAGTTAGTATTCCATCCTGCGGTTCTGCCGCCTGTGTTAGTACTCCATCCTGAGGTATTACACCCTGAGTTAGTATTCCATCCTGCGGTTCTGCGGCCTGTGTTAGTACTCCATCCTGAGGTATTACACCCTGAGTTAGTATTCCATCCTGAGGTTCTGCCGCCTGTGTTGGTACTCCATTCTGAGGTATTACACCCTGAGTTAGTATTCCATCCTGCGGTTCTGCCCCTGTGTTAGTGTTCCATCATGAGGTATTACACCCTGAGTTAGTATTCCATCCTGCGGTTCTGTCTCATGTGTTAGTACTCCATTCTGAGGTATTACACCCTGAGTTAGTATTCCAACCTGCGGTTCTGCCGCCTGTGTTAGTACTCCATCCTGAGGTATTACACCCTGAGTTAGTATTCCATCCTGAGGTTCTGCCGCCTGTGTTGGTACTCCATTCTGAGGTATTACACCCTGAGTTAGTATTCCATCCTGAGGTTCTGCCGCCTGTGTTAGTACTCCATCATGAGGTATTACACCCTGAGTTAGTATTCCATCCTGAGGTTCTGCCGCCTGTGTTAGTAATCCATCATGAGGTATTACACCCTGAGTTAGTATTCCATCCTGAGGTTCTGCCGCCTGTGTTAGTACTCCATCATGAGGTATTTCACCCTGAGTTAGTATTCCATCCTCCGGTTCTGCCGCCTGTGTTAGTACTCCATTCTGAGGTATTACACCCTGAGTTAGTATTCCATCCTGAGGTTCTGCCGCCTGTGTTAGTACTCCATCATGAGGTATTACACCCTGAGTTAGTATTCCATCCAGCGGTTCTCTCTCCTGTGTTAGTACTCCATTCTGAGGTATTACATCATGAGTTAGTATTCCATTCTGAGGTATTACAGCCTGGGTTAGTATTCCATTCTGAGGTATTACAGCCTGAGTTAGTATTCCATCCTGCGGTTCTGTCTCCTGTGTTAGTACTCCATTCTGAGGTATTACACCCTGAGTTAGTATTCCATTCTGAGGTATTACAGCCTGAGTTAGTATTCCATTCTGAGGTATTACAGCCTGAGTTAGTATTCCATCCTGCGGTTCTGTCTCCTGTGTTAGTACTCCATTCTGAGGTATTACACCCTGAGTTACTATTCCATCCAGCGGTTCTCTCTCCTCTGTTAGTACTCCATTCTGAGGTATTACACCCTGAGTTAGTATTCCATCCTGCGGTTCTGTTGCCTGTGTTAGTACTCCATCATGAGGTATTACACCCTGAGTTACTATTCCATCCTGCGGTTCTGCCGCCTGTGTTAGTACTCCATTCTGAGGTACTGCACCCTGAGTTAGTATTCCATCCTGTTGTTCTGCCGCCTGTGTTAGTACTCCATTCTGAGGTATTACACCCTGAGTTAGTAATCCATCCTGCGGTTCTGTCTCCTGTGTTAGTACTCCATCATGAGGAATTACACCCTGAGTTAGTATTCCATCCTGCGGTGTTCTCTGCTGTCTTATTTCTCCATTCTGAGGTATTACACCCTGAGTTAGTATTCCATCCTGTGGTTCTCACTCCTGTGTTAGTACTCCATCCTGAGGTATTACACCCTGAGTTACTATTCCATCCAGCGGTTCTGTCTCCTGTGTTAGTACTCCATTCTGAGATATTGCACCCTGAGTTAGTATTCCATCGTGCGGTTCTGCCGCCTGTGTTAGTGCTCCATCATGATGTATTACACCCAGAGTTAGTATTCCATCCTGCTGTTCTGCCACCTGTGTTAGTACTCCATCATGAGGTATTACACCATGAGTTAGTATTCCATCCTGCGGTTCTGCCACCTGTGTTAATACTCCATCCTGAGGTATTACACCCTGAGTTAGTATTCCATCCTGCGGTTCTGCCACCTGTGTTAATACTCCATCCTGAGGTATTACACCCTGAGTTAGTATTCCATCCTCCGGTTCGGCCGCCTGTGTTAGTACTCCATCCTGAGGTATTGCACCCTGAGTTAGTATTCCATCCTGCGGTTCTGTCTCCTGTGTTAGTACTCCATCCTGAGGTATTTCACCATGAGTTAGTATTCCATCCTGCGGTTCTGCCGCCTGTGTTAATACTCCATCATGAGGTATTACACCCTGAGTTAGTATTCCATCCTGTGGTTCTGCCGCCTGTGTTAATACTCCATCATGAGGTATTACACCATGAGTTAGTATTCCATCCTGCGGTTCTGCCACCTGTGTTAATACTCCATCATGAGGTATTACACCCTGAGTTAGTATTCCATCCTCCGGTTCGGCCGCCTGTGTTAGTATTCCCTCCTGAGGTATTACACCCTGAGTTAGTATTCCATCCTGCGGTTCTGTCTCCTGTGTTAGTACTCCATCATGAGGTATTACACCCTGAGTTAGTATTCCATCCTGCGGTTCGGCCGCCTGTGTTAGTACTCCATTCTGAGGTATTACACCCTGAGTTAGTATTCCATCCTGCGGTTCTGCCACCTGTGTTAGTACTCCATCATGAGGTATTACACCCTGAGTTAGTATTCCACCCTGCGGTTCTGTCTCCTGTGTTAGTACTCCATCATGAGGTATTACACCCTGAGTTAGTATTCCATCCTGCGGTTCGGCCGCCTGTGTTAGTACTCCATTCTGAGGTATTACACCCTGAGTTAGTATTCCATCCTGCGGTTCTGCCGCCAGTGTTAGTACTCCATCATGAGGTAATACAGCCTGACTTAGTACTCCATCCTGAGGTATTACACCCTGAGTTAGTATTCCATCCTGAGGTTCTGCCCCTGTGTTAGTACTCCATCATGAGCTATTACATCCTGAGTTAGTATTCCACCTGCGGTTCTGCCGCCTGTGTTAGTCTCCATCCTGAGGTATTACACCCTGAGTTAGTATTCCATCCTGTGGTTCTGCCGCCTGTGTTAGGCTCCATCCTGAGGTATTACACCCTGAGTTAGTATTCCACCCTGCGGTTCAGCCGCCTGTGTTAGTACTCCATCCTGAGGTATTACACCCTGAGTTAGTATTCCATCCTGTGGTTCTGCCGCCTGTGTTAGGCTCCATCCTGAGGTATTACACCCTGAGTTAGTATTCCATCCTGCGGTTCTGCCGCCTGTGTTAGTACTCCATCCTGAGGTATTACACCCTGAGTTAGTATTCCATCCTGCGGTTCTGCGGCCTGTGTTAGTACTCCATCCTGAGGTATTACACCCTGAGTTAGTATTCCATCCTGAGGTTCTGCCGCCTGTGTTGGTACTCCATTCTGAGGTATTACACCCTGAGTTAGTATTCCATCCTGCGGTTCTGCCACCTGTGTTAATACTCCATTCTGAAGTATTACACCCTGAGTTAGTATTCCATCCTGAGGTACTGCACCCTGAGTTAGTATTCCAACCTGCGGTTCTGCCCCTGTGTTAGTGTTCCATCATGAGGTATTACACCCTGAGTTAGTATTCCATCCTGCGGTTCTGTCTCATGTGTTAGTACTCCATTCTGAGGTATTACACCCTGAGTTAGTATTCCAACCTGCGGTTCTGCCGCCTGTGTTAGTACTCCATCCTGAGGTATTACACCCTGAGTTAGTATTCCATCCTGAGGTTCTGCCGCCTGTGTTGGTACTCCATTCTGAGGTATTACACCCTGAGTTAGTATTCCATCCTGAGGTTCTGCCGCCTGTGTTGGTACTCCATTCTGAGGTATTACACCCTGAGTTAGTATTCCATCCTGAGGTTCTGCCGCCTGTGTTAGTACTCCATCATGAGGTATTACACCCTGAGTTAGTATTCCATCCAGCGGTTCTCTCTCCTGTGTTAGTACTCCATTCTGAGGTATTACACCCTGAGTTAGTATTCCATCCTGCGGTTCTGCCGCCTGTGTTAGTACTCCATTCTGAGGTATTACATCATGAGTTAGTATTCCATTCTGAGGTATTACAGCCTGGGTTAGTATTCCATTCTGAGGTATTACAGCCTGAGTTAGTATTCCATCCTGCGGTTCTGTCTCCTGTGTTAGTACTCCATTCTGAGGTATTACACCCTGAGTTAGTATTCCATTCTGAGGTATTACAGCCTGAGTTAGTATTCCATTCTGAGGTATTACAGCCTGAGTTAGTATTCCATCCTGCGGTTCTGTCTCCTGTGTTAGTACTCCATTCTGAGGTATTACACCCTGAGTTACTATTCCATCCAGCGGTTCTGTCTCCTGTGTTAGTACTCCATCATGAGGTATTACACCCTGAGTTAGTATTCCATCCTGCGGTTCTGCCGCCTGTGTTAGTACTCCATTCTGAGGTATTACACCCTGAGTTAGTAATCCATCCTGCGGTTCTGTCTCCTGTGTTAGTACTCCATTCTGAGGTATTACACCCTGAGTTAGTATTCCATCCTGCGGTGTTCTCTGCTGTCTTATTTCTCCATTCTGAGGTATTACACCCTGAGTTAGTATTCCATCCTGTGGTTCTCACTCCTGTGTTAGTACTCCATCCTGAGGTATTACACCCTGAGTTACTATTCCATCCAGCGGTTCTCTCTCCTGTGTTAGTACTCCATTCTGAGGTATTACAGCCTGAGTTAGTATTCCATTCTGCGGTTCTGTCTCCTGTGTTAGTACTCCATTCTGAGATATTGCACCCTGAGTTAGTATTCCATCGTGCGGTTCTGCCGCCTGTGTTAGTGCTCCATCATGATGTATTACACCCAGAGTTAGTATTCCATCCTGCTGTTCTGCCACCTGTGTTAGTACTCCATCATGAGGTATTACACCCTGAGTTAGTATTCCACCCTGCGGTTCTGCCGCCTGTGTTAGTCCTCCATCATGAGGTATTACACCCTGAGTTAGTATTCCATCCTGCGGTTCTGCCACCTGTGTTAGTACTCCATTCTGAGGTATTACACCCTGAGTTAGTATTCCATCCTGTGGTTCTCACTCCTGTGTTAGTACTCCATCCTGAGGTATTACACCCTGAGTTACTATTCCATCCAGCGGTTCTGTCTCCTGTGTTAGTACTCCATTCTGAGATATTGCACCCTGAGTTAGTATTCCATCGTGCGGTTCTGCCGCCTGTGTTAGTGCTCCATCATGATGTATTACACCCAGAGTTAGTATTCCATCCTGCTGTTCTGCCACCTGTGTTAGTACTCCATCATGAGGTATTACACCATGAGTTAGTATTCCATCCTGCGGTTCTGCCACCTGTGTTAATACTCCATCCTGAGGTATTACACCCTGAGTTAGTATTCCATCCTGCGGTTCTGCCACCTGTGTTAATACTCCATCCTGAGGTATTACACCCTGAGTTAGTATTCCATCCTCTGGTTCGGCCGCCTGTGTTAGTACTCCATCCTGAGGTATTGCACCCTGAGTTAGTATTCCATCCTGCGGTTCTGTCTCCTGTGTTAGTACTCCATCCTGAGGTATTTCACCATGAGTTAGTATTCCATCCTGCGGTTCTGCCGCCTGTGTTAATACTCCATCATGAGGTATTACACCCTGAGTTAGTATTCCATCCTGTGGTTCTGCCGCCTGTGTTAATACTCCATCATGAGGTATTACACCATGAGTTAGTATTCCATCCTGCGGTTCTGCCACCTGTGTTAATACTCCATCATGAGGTATTACACCCTGAGTTAGTATTCCATCCTCCGGTTCGGCCGCCTGTGTTAGTATTCCATCCTGAGGTATTACACCCTGAGTTAGTATTCCATCCTGCGGTTCTGTCTCCTGTGTTAGTACTCCATCATGAGGTATTACACCCTGAGTTAGTATTCCATCCTGCGGTTCGGCCGCCTGTGTTAGTACTCCATTCTGAGGTATTACACCCTGAGTTAGTATTCCATCCTGCGGTTCTGCCACCTGTGTTAGTACTCCATCATGAGGTATTACACCCTGAGTTAGTATTCCACCCTGCGGTTCTGTCTCCTGTGTTAGTACTCCATCATGAGGTATTACACCCTGAGTTAGTATTCCATCCTGCGGTTCGGCCGCCTGTGTTAGTACTCCATTCTGAGGTATTACACCCTGAGTTAGTATTCCATCCTGCGGTTCTGCCGCCAGTGTTAGTACTCCATCATGAGGTAATACAGCCTGACTTAGTACTCCATCCTGAGGTATTACACCCTGAGTTAGTATTCCATCCTGAGGTTCTGCCCCTGTGTTAGTACTCCATCATGAGCTATTACATCCTGAGTTAGTATTCCACCTGCGGTTCTGCCGCCTGTGTTAGTCTCCATCCTGAGGTATTACACCCTGAGTTAGTATTCCATCCTGTGGTTCTGCCGCCTGTGTTAGGCTCCATCCTGAGGTATTACACCCTGAGTTAGTATTCCACCCTGCGGTTCAGCCGCCTGTGTTAGTACTCCATCCTGAGGTATTACACCCTGAGTTAGTATTCCATCCTGTGGTTCTGCCGCCTGTGTTAGGCTCCATCCTGAGGTATTACACCCTGAGTTAGTATTCCATCCTGCGGTTCTGCCGCCTGTGTTAGTACTCCATCCTGAGGTATTACACCCTGAGTTAGTATTCCATCCTGCGGTTCTGCGGCCTGTGTTAGTACTCCATCCTGAGGTATTACACCCTGAGTTAGTATTCCATCCTGAGGTTCTGCCGCCTGTGTTGGTACTCCATTCTGAGGTATTACACCCTGAGTTAGTATTCCATCCTGCGGTTCTGCCACCTGTGTTAATACTCCATTCTGAAGTATTACACCCTGAGTTAGTATTCCATCCTGAGGTACTGCACCCTGAGTTAGTATTCCAACCTGCGGTTCTGCCCCTGTGTTAGTGTTCCATCATGAGGTATTACACCCTGAGTTAGTATTCCATCCTGCGGTTCTGTCTCATGTGTTAGTACTCCATTCTGAGGTATTACACCCTGAGTTAGTATTCCAACCTGCGGTTCTGCCGCCTGTGTTAGTACTCCATCCTGAGGTATTACACCCTGAGTTAGTATTCCATCCTGAGGTTCTGCCGCCTGTGTTGGTACTCCATTCTGAGGTATTACACCCTGAGTTAGTATTCCATCCTGAGGTTCTGCCGCCTGTGTTGGTACTCCATTCTGAGGTATTACACCCTGAGTTAGTATTCCATCCTGAGGTTCTGCCGCCTGTGTTAGTACTCCATCATGAGGTATTACACCCTGAGTTAGTATTCCATCCAGCGGTTCTCTCTCCTGTGTTAGTACTCCATTCTGAGGTATTACACCCTGAGTTAGTATTCCATCCTGCGGTTCTGCCGCCTGTGTTAGTACTCCATTCTGAGGTATTACATCATGAGTTAGTATTCCATTCTGAGGTATTACAGCCTGGGTTAGTATTCCATTCTGAGGTATTACAGCCTGAGTTAGTATTCCATCCTGCGGTTCTGTCTCCTGTGTTAGTACTCCATTCTGAGGTATTACACCCTGAGTTAGTATTCCATTCTGAGGTATTACAGCCTGAGTTAGTATTCCATTCTGAGGTATTACAGCCTGAGTTAGTATTCCATCCTGCGGTTCTGTCTCCTGTGTTAGTACTCCATTCTGAGGTATTACACCCTGAGTTACTATTCCATCCAGCGGTTCTCTCTCCTCTGTTAGTACTCCATTCTGAGGTATTACACCCTGAGTTAGTATTCCATCCTGCGGTTCTGTCTCCTGTGTTAGTACTCCATCATGAGGTATTACACCCTGAGTTAGTATTCCATCCTGCGGTTCTGCCGCCTGTGTTAGTACTCCATTCTGAGGTATTACACCCTGAGTTAGTAATCCATCCTGCGGTTCTGTCTCCTGTGTTAGTACTCCATTCTGAGGTATTACACCCTGAGTTAGTATTCCATCCTGCGGTGTTCTCTGCTGTCTTATTTCTCCATTCTGAGGTATTACACCCTGAGTTAGTATTCCATCCTGTGGTTCTCACTCCTGTGTTAGTACTCCATCCTGAGGTATTACACCCTGAGTTACTATTCCATCCAGCGGTTCTCTCTCCTGTGTTAGTACTCCATTCTGAGGTATTACAGCCTGAGTTAGTATTCCATTCTGCGGTTCTGTCTCCTGTGTTAGTACTCCATTCTGAGATATTGCACCCTGAGTTAGTATTCCATCGTGCGGTTCTGCCGCCTGTGTTAGTGCTCCATCATGATGTATTACACCCAGAGTTAGTATTCCATCCTGCTGTTCTGCCACCTGTGTTAGTACTCCATCATGAGGTATTACACCCTGAGTTAGTATTCCACCCTGCTGTTCTGCCGCCTGTGTTAGTCCTCCATCATGAGGTATTACACCCTGAGTTAGTATTCCATCCTGCGGTTCTGCCACCTGTGTTAGTACTCCATTCTGAGGTATTACACCCTGAGTTAGTATTCCATCCTGCGGTTCTGCCGCCTGTGTTAGTACTCCATCCTGAGGTATTACACCCTGAGTTAGTATTCCATCCTGCGGTTCTGCCGCCTGTGTTAGTACTCCATCCTGAGGTATTACACCATGAGTTAGTATTCCATCCTGCGGTTCTGCCGCCTGTGTTAGTACTCCATCCTGAGGTATTACACCCTGAGTTAGTATTCCATCCTGCGGTTCTGCCGCCTGTGTTAGTACTCCATCCTGAGGTATTACACCATGAGTTAGTATTCCATCCTGCGGTTCGGCCGCCTGTGTTAGTACTCCATCATGAGGTATTACACCCTGAATAGGAATACTAACTCAGGGTGTAATACCTCAGGATGGAGTACTAACACAGGCGGCAGAACCGCAGGTTGGAAGAGGACAGCGAGGCTGAGAAGAAGTGCGGCGGCGGCCATTTTCAAATTGCTTCTCAGATCGGAGTTCTGAGAGGCGGGACTGCGCAGGCGCGTGAAGGAGGCCTGGGAAGGAGGGAAGATATAAAAAGAACGCGGCCTTAAGCAGCGGGCAGCTTCGTTTGCGGGCAGCGGAGTGAGTCGGGAGCAGAGTGTAGGGCTTGGGCTCAGAGGGCTTAGGCGGAAGAGGGCACAGTAGGCTTATCTTTTAGTTCTTGTTATTTTCAGTTATTCGGGAAGTATGAGTGTGAGGGCAGCTTGTTGTTCTCGGTGTCGGATGTGGGAGATTCTGGAGTCTCCGAGCCTCCCGGACGTCCACATCTGCGCCAGGTGCGCCGAACTGCAGCTCCTAAGGGACCGAATTAGGGAACTGGAGCTGCAGCTCGATGACCTTCGCCTGGTCAGGGAGAGTGAGGAGGTGATAGAGAGGAGTTACAGGCAGGTGGTCACTCCGGGGCCACGGGAGGCAGATAGGTGGGTCACGATCAGGAAGGGGAAGGGGCAGGTACTAGAGAGTACCCCAGTGGCTGTACCCCTTGACAATAAGTACTCATGTTTGAGTACTGTTGGGGGGGACAGCCTACCTGGAGGAAGTGACAGTGGCCGGGCCTCCGGCACAGAGGACGGCCCTGTAGCTCAGAAGGGTAGGGATAGAAGAAAGAGGACCATAGTAATAGGGGACTCGATAGTCAGGGGTTCAGACAGGCGGTTCTGTGGAGGTGATCGGGAGTCCCGGATGGTAGTTTGCCTCCCTGGTGCCAGGGTCCGGGACGTTTCTGATCGCGTCCAAGATATCCTGAAGTGGGAGGGTGAGGAGCCAGAGGTCGTGGTACATGTAGGTACCAATGACATAGGTAGGAAAGGGGAAGAGGTCCTGAAACGAGAGTATAGGGAGTTAGGAAGGCAGTTAAGAAGAAGGACCGCAAAGGTAGTAATCTCGGGATTACTGCCTGTACCACGCGACAGTGAGAGTAGGAATGGAATTAGGTGGAGGATGAATGCGTGGTTGAGGGATTGGAGCAGGGGGCAGGGATTCAAGTTTCTGGATCATTGGGACCTCTTCTGGGGCAGGCGTGACCTGTTCAAGAAGGACGGGTTACACTTGAATCCTGGGGGGACCAATATCCTAGCGGGGAGGTTTGCTAGGGCTAAGGGGCAGACTTTAAACTAGTAAGATGGGGGGGCGGAAATCAATTTGAGGAAACTATGGGAGAGGAGGTTAGTTCACCAGTAGAGCAAGTAAGTAGACCGTGTGTGAGGGAGGACAGGCAGGTGATGGAGGAGGGATGCGCTCAGCCCGAAGTTGTAGGGGAGAAGAAAGAAAAGGATAATAAATTTGAATGCATTGCTAGGGATGAAAAGAGAGGAGGAGGTGGAGAGTATCTTAAATGTATCTATTTTAATGCTAGGAGCATTGTAAGAAAGGTGGATGAGCTTAAAGTGTGGATTGATACCTGGAATTATGATGTTGTAGCTATTAGTGAAACATGGTTGCAGGAAGGGTGTGATTGGCAACTAAATATTCCTGGATTTAGTTGCTTCAGGTGTGATAGAGTAGGAGGGGCCAGAGGAGGAGGTGTTGCATTGCTTGTCCGAGAAAATCTTATGGCGGTGCTTTGGAAGGATAGATTACAGAGCTCCTCTAGGGAGGCTATTTGGGTGGAATTGAGGAATGGGAAAGGTGTAGTAACACTGATAGGAGTGTATTATAGGCCACCTAATGGGGAGCGTGAGTTGGAAGAGCAAATGTGTAAGGAGATAGCAGATATTTGTAGTAAACACAAGGTGGTGATTGTGGGAGATTTTAATTTTCCACACATAGATTGGGAAGCTCATTCTGTAAAAGGGCTGGATGGTTTAGAGTTTGTGAAATGTGTGCAGGATAGCTTTTTGCAACAATACATAGAAGTACCGACTAGAGATGGGGCAGTGTTGGATCTCCTGTTAGGGAATGCGATAGGTCAGCTGACAGATGTATGTGTTGGGGAGCACTTCGGGTCCAGTGATCACAATAGCATTAGCTTCAATATAATTATGGAGAAGGACAGGACTGGACCTAGAGTTGAGATTTTTGATTGGAGAAAGGCTAACTTTGAGGAGATGCGCAGGGATTTAGAGAGAGTGGAATGGGTCAAGTTGTTTTATGGGAAGGATGTAATAGAGAAATGGAGGTCATTTAAGGGTGAAATTATGAGGGTACAGAATCTTTATGTTCCTGTTCGGTTGAAAGGAAAGGTTAAAGGTTTGAAAGCGCCATGGTTTTCAAGGGATATTAGAAACTTGGTTCGAAAAAAGAGGGATGTCTACAATAGATATAGGCAGCATGGAGTAAAGGAATTGCTCGAGGAATATAAAGAATGTAAAAGGAAACTTAAGAAAGAGATTAGAAAAGCTAAAAGAAGTTACGAGTTTGGTTTGGCAAATAAGGTGGAAGTAAATCCGAAAGGCTTCTACAGTTATATTAAAAGCAAGAGGATAGTGAGGGATAAAATTGGTCCCTTAGAGAATCAGGGTGGTCAGCTATGTGTGGAGCCGAGGGAGATGGGAGAGATTTTGAACGATTTCTTCTCTTCGGTATTCACTAAGGAGAAGGATATCGAATGGTGTAAGGTGTGGGAAACAAGTAAGGAAGTTATGGAACCTATGACAATTAAAGAGGTGGAAGTACTGGCGCTTTTAAGAAATTTAAAAGTGGATAAATCTCCGGGTCCTGACCGGATATTCCCCAGGACCTTGAGGGAAGTTTGTGTAGAGATAGCAGGAGCTCTGACGGAGATCTTTCAGATGTCATTAGAAACAGGGATTGTGCCGGAGGATTGGCGCATTGCTCATGTGGTTCCATTGTTTAAAAAGGGTTCTAGAAGTAAGCCTGGCAATTATAGACCTGTCAGTTTGACATCAGTGGTGGGTAAATTAATGGAAAGTATTCTTAGAGATAGTATTTATAATTATCTGGATAGACAGGATCTGATTAGGAGTAGCCAGCATGGATTTGTGCGTGGAAGGTCATGTTTGACAAACCTTATTGAATTTTTTGAAGTAGTTACGAGGAATGTTGACGAGGGTAAGGCAGTGGATGTAGTCTATATGGACTTCAGCAAGGCCTTTGACAAAGTTCCACATGGAAGGTTAGTTAAGAAGGTTCAGTCGTTAGGTATTAATGCTGGAGTAATAAAATGGATTCAACAGTGGCTAGATGGGAGATGCCAGAGAGTAGTGGTGGATAATTGTTTATCGGGATGGAGGCCGGTGACTAGCGGGGTGCCTCAGGGATCTGTTTTGGGCCCAATGTTGTTTGTAATATACATAAATGATCTGGATGATGGGGTGGTAAATTGGATTAGTAAGTATGCTGATGATACTAAGGTAGGAGGTGTTGTGGATAATGAGGTGGGTTTTCAAAGCTTGCAGGGAGATTTATGCCGGTTAGAAGAATGGGCTGAACGTTGGCAGATGGAGTTTAATGCTGAGAAGTGTGAGGTTCTACATTTTGGCAGGAATAATCCAAATAGAACATACAGGGTAAATGGTAGGGCATTGAGGAATGCAGTGGAACAGAGAGATCTAGGAATAACAGTGCATAGTTCCCTGAAGGTGGAGTCTCATGTAGATAGGGTGGTGAAGAAGGCTTTTGGAACGCTGGCCTTTATAAATCAGAGCATTGAGTACAGAAGTTGGGATGTAATGTTAAAATTGTACAAGGCATTGGTAAGGCCAAATTTGGAATATTGTGTACAGTTCTGGTCACCGAATTATAGGAAAGATATCAATAAATTAGAGAGAGTGCAGAGACGATTTACTAGGATGTTACCAGGGTTTCAGCACTTAAGTTACAGAGAAAGGTTGAACAAGTTAGGTCTCTATTCATTGGAGCGTAGAAGGTTGAGGGGGGATTTGATCGAGGTATTTAAAATGTTGAGAGGGATAGATAGAGTTGACGTGAATAGGCTGTTTCCATTGAGAGTAGGGGAGATTCAAACGAGAGGACATGATTTGAGAGTTAGGGGGCAAAAGTTTAAGGGAAACACGAGGGGGTATTTCTTTACTCAGAGAGTGATAGCTGTGTGGAATGAGCTTCCTGTAGAAGTAGTAGAGGCCAGATCAGTTGTGTCATTTAAGGTAAAATTGGATAGGTATATGGATAGGAAAGGAGTGGAGGGTTATGGGCTGAGTGCGGGTAGGTGGGACTAGGTGAGATTAAGAGTTCGGCACGGACTAGGAGGGCCGGAATGGCCTGTTTCCGTGCTGTGATTGTTATATGGTTATATGGTTATATGGTATTACACCCTGAGTTAGTATTCCATCCTCCGGTTCGGCCGCCTGTGTTAGTACTCCATCCTGAGGTATTGCACCCTGAGTTAGTATTCCATCCTGCGGTTCTGTCTCCTCTGTTAGTACTCCATCCTGAGGTATTACACCATGAGTTAGTATTCCATCCTGAGGTTCTGCCGCCTGTGTTAGTACTCCATCCTGAGGTATTACACCCTGAGTTAGTATTCCATCCTGAGGTTCTGCCGCCTGTGTTAGTACTCCATCATGATGTATTACACCCTGAGTTAGTATTCCATCCTGCGGTTCTGCCCCCTGTGTTAGTACTCCATCCTGAGGTATTACACCCTGAGTTAGTATTCCATCCTCCGGTTCGGCCGCCTGTGTTAGTATTCCATCCTGAGGTATTACACCCTGAGTTAGTATTCCATCCTGCGGTTCTGTCTCCTGTGTTAGTACTCCATCATGAGGTATTACACCCTGAGTTAGTATTCCATCCTGCGGTTCGGCCGCCTGTGTTAGTACTCCATTCTGAGGTATTACACACTGAGTTAGTATTCCACCCTGCAGTTCTGCCACCTGTGTTAGTATTCCATCATGAGGTATTACACCCTGAGTTAGTATTCCATCCTGCGGTTCTGCCACCTGTGTTAGTACTCCATCATGAGGTATTACACCCTGAGTTAGTATTCCATCCTGCGGTTCTGCCACCTGTGTTAGTACTCCATCCTGAGGTATTACACCCTGAGTTAGTATTCCATCCTGAGGTATTACACCCTGAGTTAGTATTCCATCCTGAGGTTCTGCCCCTGTGTTAGTACTCCATTCTGAGGTATTGCACCCTGAGTTAGTATTCCATCCTGCGGTTCTGTCTCCTGTGTTAGTACTCCATCATGAGGTATTACACCCTGAGTTAGTATTCCATCCTGCGGTTCGGCCGCCTGTGTTAGTACTCCATTCTGAGGTATTACACCCTGAGTTAGTATTCCATCCTGAGGTTCTGCCCCTGTGTTAGTACTCCATTCTGAGGTATTGCACCCTGAGTTAGTATTCCATCCTGCGGTTCTGCCGCCTGTGTTAGTACTCCATCCTGAGGTATTACACCATGAGTTAGTATTCCATCCTGCGGTTCTGCCACCTGTGTTAATACTCCATCCTGAGGTATTACACCCTGAGTTAGTATTCCATCCTCCGGTTCGGCCGCCTGTGTTAGTACTCCATCCTGAGGTAATACAGCCTGAGTTAGTACTCCATCCTGAGGTATTACACCCTGAGTTAGTATTCCATCCTGAGGTTCTGCCCCTGTGTTAGTACTCCATTCTGAGGTATTGCACCCTGAGTTAGTATTCCATCCTGCGGTTCTGTCTCCTGTGTTAGTACTCCATCATGAGGTATTACACCCTAAGTTAGTATTCCATCCTGCGGTTCTGCCGCCTTTTATAGTACTCCATCCTGAGGTCTTACACCCTGAGTTAGTATTCCATCCTGATGCTCTGCCACCTGTGTTAGTACTCCATCATGAAGTATTACACCCTGAGTTAGTATTCCATCCTGCGGTTCTGCCACCTGTGTTAGTACTCCATTCTGAGGTATTACACCCTGAGTTAGTATTCCGTCCTGCGGTTCTGTCTCCTGTGTTAGTACTCCATTCTGAGGTATTACACCCTGAGTTAGTATTCCGTCCTGCGGTTCTGTCTCCTGTGTTAGCACTCCATCCTGAGGTATTGCACCCTGAGTTAGTATTCCATCCTGCGGTTCTGACTCCTGTGTTAGTACTCCATCCTGAGGTATTGCACCCTGAGTTAGTATTCCATCCTGCGGTTCTGTCTCCTGTGTTAGTACTCCATTCTGAGGTATTACACCCTGAGTTAGTATTCCAACCTGCGGTTCTGCCGCCTGTGTTAGTACTCCATCATGAGGTATTACACCCTGAGTTAGTATTCCAACCTGCGGTTCTGACTCCTGTGTTCGTACTCCATCCTGAGGTATTGCACCCTGAGTTAGTATTCCATCCTGCGGTTCTGTCTCCTGTGTTAGTACTCCATTCTGAGGTATTACACCCTGAGTTAGTATTCCAACCTGCGGTTCTGCCGCCTGTGTTAGTACTCCATCATGAGGTATTACACCCTGAGTTAGTATTCCATCCTCCGGTTCTGCCGCCTGTGTTAGTAATCCATCATGAGGTATTACACCCTGAGTTAGTATTCCATCCTGAGGTTCTGCCGCCTGTGTTGGTACTCCATTCTGAGGTATTACACCCTGAGTTAGTATTCCATCCTGAGGTTCTGCCGCCTGTGTTGGTACTCCATCATGAGGTATTACACCCTGAGTTAGTATTCCGTCCAGCGGTTCTCTCTCCTGTGTTAGTACTCCATTCTGAGGTATTACACCCTGAGTTAGTATTCCATCCTGAGGTTCTGCCCCTGTGTTAGTACTCCATCATTAGGTATTACACCCTGAGTTAGTATTCCATCCTGCGGTTCTGCCACCTGTGTTAGTACTCCATTCTGAGGTATTACACCCTGAGTTAGTATTCCATTCTGAGGTATTACAGCCTGAGTTAGTATTCCATTCTGAGGTATTACACCCTGAGTTAGTATTCCATTCTGAGGTATTACAGCCTGAGTTAGTACTCCATCCTGCGGTTCTGTCTCCTGTGTTAGTGCTCCATCATGACGTATTACACCCTGAGTTAGTATTCCATCCTGCGGTTCTGCCACCTGTGTTAGTACTCCATTCTGAGGTATTACACCCTGAGTTAGTATTCCATTCTGAGGTATTACAGCCTGAGTTAGTATTCCGTTCTGAGGTATTACAGCCTGAGTTAGTATTCCATCCTGCGGTTCTGTCTCCTGTGTTAGTACTCCATTCTGAGGTATTACACCCTGAGTTACTATTCCATCCAGCGGTTCTCTCTCCTCTGTTAGTACCTCATTCTGAGGTATTACACCCTGAGTTAGTATTCCATCCTGCGGTTCTGTTGCCTGTGTTAGTACTCCATCATGAGGTATTACACCCTGAGTTAGTATTCCATCCTGCGGTGCTCTCTCCTGTGTTAGTACTCCATTCTGAGGTATTACAGCCTGAGTTAGTATTCCATCCTGCGGTTCTGTCTCCTGTGTTAGTACTCCATTCTGAGGTATTGCACCCTGAGTTAGTATTCCATCCTGCGGTTCTGTCTCCTGTGTTAGTACTCCATTCTGAGGTATTACACCCTGAGTTAGTATTCCATCCTGTGGTTCTCACTCCTGTGTTAGTACTCCATTCTGAGGTATTACACCCTGAGTTACTATTCCATCCAGCGGTTCTCTCTCCTGTGTTAGTACTCCATTCTGAGGTATTACAGCCTGAGTTAGTATTCCATCCTGCGGTTCTGTCTCCTGTGTTAGTACTCCATTCTGAGGTATTGCACCCTGAGTTAGTATTCCATCCTGCGGTTCTGTCTCCTGTGTTAGTACTCCATTCTGAGGTATTACACCCTGAGTTAGTATTCCATCGTGCGGTTCTGCCGCCTGTGTTAGTGCTCCATCATGATGTATTACACCCAGAGTTAGTATTCCATCCTGCTGTTCTGCCACCTGTGTTAGTACTCCATCCTGAGGTATTACACCCTGAGTTAGTATTCCACCCTGCGGTTCTGCCGCCTGTGTTAGTACTCCATCATGAGGTATTACACCATGAGTTAGTATTCCATCCTGCGGTTCTGCCACCTGTGTTAGTACTCCATTCTGAGGTATTACACCCTGAGTTAGTTTTCCATCCTGCGGTTCTGTCTCCTGTGTTAGTACTCCATTCTGAGGTATTACACCATGAGTTAGTATTCCATCCTGCGGTTCTGCCGCCTGTGTTAGTACTCCATCCTGAGGTATTACACCATGAGTTAGTATTCCATCCTGCGTTTCTGCCGCCTGTGTTAGTACTCCATCCTGAGGTATTACACCATGAGTTAGTATTCCATCCTGCGGTTCTGCCGCCTGTGTTAATACTCCATCCTGAGGTATTACACCCTGAGTTAGTATTCCATCCTGAGGTTCTGCCCCTGTGTTAGTACTCCATTCTGAGGTATTACACCCTGAGTTAGTATTCCATCCTGCGGTTCTGTTGCCTGTGTTAGTACTCCATCATGAGGTATTACACCATGAGTTAGTATTCCATCCTGCGGTTCTGCCGCCTGTGTTAATACTCCATCCTGAGGTATTACACCCTGAGTTAGTATTCCATCCTGCGGTTCTGCCGCCTGTGTTAGTACTCCATCCTGAGGTATTACACCATGAGTTAGTATTCCATCCTGCGGTTCTGCCGCCTGTGTTAGTACTCCATCCTGAGGTATTACACCCTGAGTTAGTATTCCATCCTGCGGTTCTGTCTCCTGTGTTAGTACTCCATCATGAGGTATTACACCCTGAGTTAGTATTCCATCCTGCGGTTCTGTCTCCTGTGTTAGTACTCCATCCTGAGGTATTACACCCTGAGTTAGTATTCCATCCTGCGGTTCTGCCGCCTGTGTTAGTACTCCATCATGAGGTATTACACCCTGAGTTAGTATTCCATCCTGCGGTTCTGCCACCTGTGTTAGTACTCCATCATGAGGTAATACAGCCTGAGTTAGTACTCCATCCTGAGGTATTACACCCTGAGTTAGTATTCCATCCTGAGGTTCTGCCCCTGTGTTAGTACTCCATTTTGAGGTATTGCACCCTGAGTTAGTATTCCATCCTGCGGTTCTGTCTCCTGTGTTAGTACTCCATCATGAGGTATTACACCCTGAGTTAGTATTCCATCCCGCTGTTCTGCCACTTGTGTTAGTACTCCATCCTGAGGTATTACACCCTGAGTTAGAATTCCATCCTGCGGTTCTGCCGCCTGTGTTAGTACTCCATCATGCGGTATTACACCCTGAGTTAGTATTCCATCCTGCGGTTCTGCCACCTGTGTTAGTACTCCATTCTGAGGTATTACACCCTGAGTTAGTATTCCATCCTGCGGTTCGGCCGCCTGTGTTAGTACTCCATCATGAGGTATTACACCCTGAGTTAGTATTCCATCCTGCGGTTCTGCCACCTGTGTTAGTACTCCATTCTGAGGTATTACACCCTGAGTTAGTATTCCATTCTGAGGTATTACAGCCTGAGTTAGTATTCCATTCTGAGGTATTACAGCCTGAGTTAGTATTCCATCCTGCGGTTCTGTCTCCTGTGTTAGTACTCCTTTCTGAGGTATTACACCCTGAGTTACTATTCCATCCAGCGGTTCTCTCTCCTCTGTTAGTACTCCATTCTGAGGTATTACACCCTGAGTTAGTATTCCATCCTGCGGTTCTGTTGCCTGTGTTAGTACTCCATCATGAGGTATTACACCCTGAGTTAGTATTCCATCCTGCGGTTCTCACTCCTGTGTTAGTACTCCATTCTGAGGTATTACACCCTGAGTTAGTATTCCATCCTGTGGTTCTCACTCCTGTGTTAGTACTCCATTCTGAGGTATTACACCCTGAGTTACTATTCCATCCAGCGGTTCTCTCTCCTGTGTTAGTACTCCATTCTGAGGTATTACACCCTGAGTTACTATTCCATCCAGCGGTTCTCTCTCCTGTGTTAGTACTCCATTCTGAGGTATTGCACCCTGAGTTAGTATTCCATCGTGCAGTTCTGCCGCCTGTATTAGTGCTCCATCATGATGTATTACACCCAGAGTTAGTATTCCATCCTGCTGTTCTGCCACCTGTGTTAGTACTCCATCATGATGTATTACACCCTGAGTTAGTATACCATCCTGCGGTTCTGCCGCCTGTGTTAGTACTCCATCATGATGTATTACACCCTGAGTTAGTATTCCATCCTGCGGTTCTGCCGCCTGTGTTAGTACTCCATCCTGAGGTATTACACCATGAGTTAGTATTCCATCCTGCGGTTCTGCCGCCTGTGTTAGTACTCCATCCTGAGGTATTACACCATGAGTTAGTATTCCATCCTGCGGTTCTGCCGCCTGTGTTAATACTCCATCCTGAGGTATTACACCCTGAGTTAGTATTGCATCCTGCGGTTCTGCCGCCTGTGTTAGTACTCCATCCTGAGGTATTACACCCTGAGTTAGTATTCCATCCTGCGGTTCTGCCGCCTGTGTTAGTACTCCATCCTGAGGTATTACACCATGAGTTAGTATTCCATCCTGCGGTTCTGCCGCCTGTGTTAATACTCCATCCTGAGGTATTACACCCTGAGTTAGTATTCCATCCTGCGGTTCTGCCGCCTGTGTTAGTACTCCATTCTGAGGTATTACACCCTGAGTTAGTATTCCATCCTGCGGTTCTGCCACCTGTGTTAGTACTCCATCCTGAGGTATTACACCCTGAGTTACTATTCCATCCAGCGGTTCTCTCTCCTGTGTTAGTACTCCATTCTGAGGTATTACACCCTGAGTTAGTATTCCATCCTGCGGTTCTGCCGCCTGTGTTAGTACTCCATCCTGAGGTATTACACCATGAGTTAGTATTCCATCCTGCGGTTCTGCCGCCTGTGTTAATACTCCATCCTGAGGTATTACACCCTGAGTTAGTATTCCATCCTGCGGTTCTGCCGCCTGTGTTAGTACTCCATCCTGAGGTATTACACCCTGAGTTAGTATTCCATCCTCCGGTTCGGCCGCCTGTGTTAGTACTCCATCCTGAGGTATTACACCCTGAGTTAGTGTTCCATCCTGCGGTTCTGCCGCCTGTGTTAGTACTCCATCATGAGGTATTACACCCTGAGTTAGTATTCCACCCTGCGGTTCTGCCACCTGTGTTAGTAATCCATCATGAGGTATTACACCCTGAGTTAGTATTCCATCCTGCGGTTCTGCCGCCTGTGTTAGTACTCCATCATGAGGTATTACACCCTGAGTTAGTATTCCACCCTGCGGTTCTGCCGCCAGTGTTAGTACTCCATCATGAGGTAATACAGCCTGAGTTAGTACTCCATCCTGAGGTATTACACCCTGAGTTAGTATTCCATCCTGATGCTCTGCCACCTGTGTTAGTACTCCATCATGATGTATTACACCCTGAGTTAGTATTCCATCCTACGGTTCTGCCGCCTGTGTTAGTACTCCATCCTGAGGTATTGCATCCTGAGTTAGTATTCCAACCTGAGGTTCTGCCACCTGTGTTAGTACTCCATCCTGAGGTATTGCACCCTGAGTTAGTATTCCATCCTGCGGCTCTGTCTCCTGTGTTAGTACTCCATCCTGAGGTTTTACACCCTGAGTTAGAATTCCATCCTGCGGTTCTGCCGCCTGTGTTAGTACTCCATCCTGAGGTATTACACCCTGAGTTAGTACTCCAACCTGCGGTTCTGCTGCCTGTGTTAGTACTCCATCCTGAGGTATTACACCCTGAGTTAATATTCCATCCTGTGGTTCTCTCTCCTGTGTTAGTACTCCATTCTGAGGTAATACACCCTGAGTTACTCTTCCATCCAGCGGTTCTCTCTCCTGTGTTAGTACTCCATTCTGAGGTATTACAGCCTGAGTTAGTATTCCATCCTGCGGTTCTGTCTCCTGTGTTAGTACTCCATTCTGAGGTATTGCACCCTGTGTTAGTATTCCATCGTGCGGTTCTGCCGCCTGTGTTAGTGCTCCATCATGAGGTATTACATCCTGAGCTAGTATTCCATCCTGAGGTTCTGCCCCTGTGGTAGTACTCCATTCTGAGGTATTGCACCCTGAGTTAGTATTCCATCTTGCGGTTCTGTCTCCTGTGTTAGTACTCCATCATGAGGTATTACACCCTGAGTTAGTATTCCATCCTGCGGTTCTGCCGCCTTTTATAGTACTCCATCCTGAGGTATTACACCCTGAGTTAGTATTCCATCCTGCGGTTCTGCCGCCTGTGTTAGTACTCCATCCTGAGGTATTGCACCCTGAGTTAGTATTCCATCCTGCGGTTCGGCCGCCTGTGTTAGTACTCCATTCTGAGGTATTACACCCTGAGTTAGTATTCCACCCTGCAGTTCTGCCACCTGTGTTAGTATTCCATCATGAGGTATTACACCCTGAGTTAGTATTCCATCCTGCGGTTCTGCCACCTGTGTTAGTACTCCATCATGATGTATTACACCCTGAGTTAGTATACCATCCTGCGGTTCTGCCGCCTGTGTTAGTACTCCATCATGATGTATTACACCCTGAGTTAGTATTCCATCCTGCGGTTCTGCCGCCTGTGTTAGTACTCCATCCTGAGGTATTACACCCTGAGTTAGTACTCCAACCTGCGGTTCTGCCGCCTGTGTTAGTACTCCATCCTGAGGTATTACACCCTGAGTTAGTATTCCATCCTCCGGTTCGGCCGCCTGTGTTAGTACTCCATCCTGAGGTATTACACCCTGAGTTAGTGTTCCATCCTGCGGTTCTGCCGCCTGTGTTAGTACTCCATCATGAGGTATTACACCCTGAGTTAGTATTCCACCCTGCGGTTCTGCCACCTGTGTTAGTAATCCATCATGAGGTATTACACCCTGAGTTAGTATTCCATCCTGCGGTTCTGCCGCCTGTGTTAGTACTCCATCATGAGGTATTACACCCTGAGTTAGTATTCCACCCTGCGGTTCTGCCGCCAGTGTTAGTACTCCATCATGAGGTAATACAGCCTGAGTTAGTACTCCATCCTGAGGTATTACACCCTGAGTTAGTATTCCATCCTGATGCTCTGCCACCTGTGTTAGTACTCCATCATGATGTATTACACCCTGAGTTAGTATTCCATCCTACGGTTCTGCCGCCTGTGTTAGTACTCCATCCTGAGGTATTGCATCCTGAGTTAGTATTCCAACCTGAGGTTCTGCCACCTGTGTTAGTACTCCATCCTGAGGTATTGCACCCTGAGTTAGTATTCCATCCTGCGGCTCTGTCTCCTGTGTTAGTACTCCATCCTGAGGTATTACACCCTGAGTTAGAATTCCATCCTGCGGTTCTGCCGCCTGTGTTAGTACTCCATCCTGAGGTATTACACCCTGAGTTAGTACTCCAACCTGCGGTTCTGCTGCCTGTGTTAGTACTCCATCCTGAGGTATTACACCCTGAGTTAATATTCCATCCTGTGGTTCTCTCTCCTGTGTTAGTACTCCATTCTGAGGTATTACACCCTGAGTTACTCTTCCATCCAGCGGTTCTCTCTCCTGTGTTAGTACTCCATTCTGAGGTATTACAGCCTGAGATAGTATTCCATCCTGCGGTTCTGTCTCCTGTGTTAGTACTCCATTCTGAGGTATTGCACCCTGTGTTAGTATTCCATCGTGCGGTTCTGCCGCCTGTGTTAGTGCTCCATCATGAGGTATTACATCCTGAGCTAGTATTCCATCCTGAGGTTCTGCCCCTGTGGTAGTACTCCATTCTGAGGTATTGCACCCTGAGTTAGTATTCCATCTTGCGGTTCTGTCTCCTGTGTTAGTACTCCATCATGAGGTATTACACCCTGAGTTAGTATTCCATCCTGCGGTTCTGCCGCCTTTTATAGTACTCCATCCTGAGGTATTACACCCTGAGTTAGTATTCCATCCTGCGGTTCTGCCGCCTGTGTTAGTACTCCATCCTGAGGTATTGCACCCTGAGTTAGTATTCCATCCTGCGGTTCGGCCGCCTGTGTTAGTACTCCATTCTGAGGTATTACACCCTGAGTTAGTATTCCACCCTGCAGTTCTGCCACCTGTGTTAGTATTCCATCATGAGGTATTACACCCTGAGTTAGTATTCCATCCTGCGGTTCTGCCACCTGTGTTAGTACTCCATCATGATGTATTACACCCTGAGTTAGTATACCATCCTGCGGTTCTGCCGCCTGTGTTAGTACTCCATCATGATGTATTACACCCTGAGTTAGTATTCCATCCTGCGGTTCTGCCGCCTGTGTTAGTACTCCATCCTGAGGTATTACACCATGAGTTAGTATTCCATCCTGCGGTTCTGCCGCCTGTGTTAGTACTCCATCCTGAGGTATTACACCATGAGTTAGTATTCCATCCTGCGGTTCTGCCGCCTGTGTTAATACTCCATCCTGAGGTATTACACCCTGAGTTAGTATTGCATCCTGCGGTTCTGCCGCCTGTGTTAGTACTCCATCCTGAGGTATTACACCCTGAGTTAGTATTCCATCCTGCGGTTCTGCCGCCTGTGTTAGTACTCCATCCTGAGGTATTACACCATGAGTTAGTATTCCATCCTGCGGTTCTGCCGCCTGTGTTAATACTCCATCCTGAGGTATTACACCCTGAGTTAGTATTCCATCCTGCGGTTCTGCCGCCTGTGTTAGTACTCCATTCTGAGGTATTACACCCTGAGTTAGTATTCCATCCTGCGGTTCTGCCACCTGTGTTATACTCCATCCTGAGGTATTACACCCTGAGTTACTATTCCATCCAGCGGTTCTCTCTCCTGTGTTAGTACTCCATTCTGAGGTATTACACCCTGAGTTAGTATTCCATCCTGCGGTTCTGCCGCCTGTGTTAGTACTCCATCCTGAGGTATTACACCATGAGTTAGTATTCCATCCTGCGGTTCTGCCGCCTGTGTTAATACTCCATCCTGAGGTATTACACCCTGAGTTAGTATTCCATCCTGCGGTTCTGCCGCCTGTGTTAGTACTCCATCCTGAGGTATTACACCCTGAGTTAGTATTCCATCCTCCGGTTCGGCCGCCTGTGTTAGTACTCCATCCTGAGGTATTACACCCTGAGTTAGTGTTCCATCCTGCGGTTCTGCCGCCTGTGTTAGTACTCCATCATGAGGTATTACACCCTGAGTTAGTATTCCACCCTGCGGTTCTGCCACCTGTGTTAGTAATCCATCATGAGGTATTACACCCTGAGTTAGTATTCCATCCTGCGGTTCTGCCGCCTGTGTTAGTACTCCATCATGAGGTATTACACCCTGAGTTAGTATTCCACCCTGCGGTTCTGCCGCCAGTGTTAGTACTCCATCATGAGGTAATACAGCCTGAGTTAGTACGCCATCCTGAGGTATTACACCCTGAGTTAGTATTCCATCCTGATGCTCTGCCACCTGTGTTAGTACTCCATCATGATGTATTACACCCTGAGTTAGTATTCCATCCTACGGTTCTGCCGCCTGTGTTAGTACTCCATCCTGAGGTATTGCATCCTGAGTTAGTATTCCAACCTGAGGTTCTGCCACCTGTGTTAGTACTCCATCCTGAGGTATTGCACCCTGAGTTAGTATTCCATCCTGCGGCTCTGTCTCCTGTGTTAGTACTCCATCCTGAGGTATTACACCCTGAGTTAGAATTCCATCCTGCGGTTCTGCCGCCTGTGTTAGTACTCCATCCTGAGGTATTACACCCTGAGTTAGTACTCCAACCTGCGGTTCTGCTGCCTGTGTTAGTACTCCATCCTGAGGTATTACACCCTGAGTTAATATTCCATCCTGTGGTTCTCTCTCCTGTGTTAGTACTCCATTCTGAGGTAATACACCCTGAGTTACTCTTCCATCCAGCGGTTCCCTCTCCTGTGTTAGTACTCCATTCTGAGGTATTACAGCCTGAGTTATTATTCCATCCTGCGGTTCTGTCTCCTGTGTTAGTACTCCATTCTGAGGTATTGCACCCTGTGTTAGTATTCCATCGTGCGGTTCTGCCGCCTGTGTTAGTGCTCCATCATGAGGTATTACATCCTGAGCTAGTATTCCATCCTGAGGTTCTGCCCCTGTGGTAGTACTCCATTCTGAGGTATTGCACCCTGAGTTAGTATTCCATCTTGCGGTTCTGTCTCCTGTGTTAGTACTCCATCATGAGGTATTACACCCTGAGTTAGTATTCCATCCTGCGGTTCTGCCGCCTTTTATAGTACTCCATCCTGAGGTATTACACCCTGAGTTAGTATTCCATCCTGCGGTTCTGCCGCCTGTGTTAGTACTCCATCCTGAGGTATTGCACCCTGAGTTAGTATTCCATCCTGCGGTTCGGCCGCCTGTGTTAGTACTCCATTCTGAGGTATTACACCCTGAGTTAGTATTCCACCCTGCAGTTCTGCCACCTGTGTTAGTATTCCATCATGAGGTATTACACCCTGAGTTAGTATTCCATCCTGCGGTTCTGCCACCTGTGTTAGTACTCCATCATGAGGTATTACACCCTGAGTTAGTATTCCATCCTGCGGTTCTGCCACCTGTGTTAGTACTCCATCCTGAGGTATTACACCCTGAGTTAGTATTCCATCCTGAGGTATTACACCCTGAGTTAGTATTCCATCCTGAGATTCTGCCCCTGTGTTAGTCCTCCATTCTGAGGTATTGCACCCTGAGTTAGTATTCCATCCTGCGGTTCTGTCTCCTGTGTTAGTACTCCATCATGAGGTATTACACCCTGAGTTAGTATTCCATCCTGCGGTTCGGCCGCCTGTGTTAGTACTCCATTCTGAGGTATTACACCCTGAGTTAGTATTCCATCCTGAGGTTCTGCCCCTGTGTTAGTACTCCATTCTGAGGTATTGCACCCTGAGTTAGTATTCCATCCTGCGGTTCTGCCGCCTGTGTTAGTACTCCATCCTGAGGTATTACACCATGAGTTAGTATTCCATCCTGCGGTTCTGCCACCTGTGTTAATACTCCATCCTGAGGTATTACACCCTGAGTTAGTATTCCATCCTCCGGTTCGGCCGCCTGTGTTAGTACTCCATCCTGAGGTAATACAGCCTGAGTTAGTACTCCATCCTGAGGTATTACACCCTGAGTTAGTATTCCATCCTGAGGTTCTGCCCCTGTGTTAGTACTCCATTCTGAGGTATTGCACCCTGAGTTAGTATTCCATCCTGCGGTTCTGTCTCCTGTGTTAGTACTCCATCATGAGGTATTACACCCTAAGTTAGTATTCCATCCTGCGGTTCTGCCGCCTTTTATAGTACTCCATCCTGAGGTCTTACACCCTGAGTTAGTATTCCATCCTGATGCTCTGCCACCTGTGTTAGTAATCCATCATGAAGTATTACACCCTGAGTTAGTATTCCATCCTGCGGTTCTGCCACCTGTGTTAGTACTCCATTCTGAGGTATTACACCCTGAGTTAGTATTCCGTCCTGCGGTTCTGTCTCCTGTGTTAGTACTCCATTCTGAGGTATTACACCCTGAGTTAGTATTCCGTCCTGCGGTTCTGTCTCCTGTGTTAGCACTCCATCCTGAGGTATTGCATCCTGAGTTAGTATTCCATCCTGCGGTTCTGACTCCTGTGTTAGTACTCCATCCTGAGGTATTGCACCCTGAGTTAGTATTCCATCCTGCGGTTCTGTCTCCTGTGTTAGTACTCCATCATGAGGTATTACACCCTGAGTTAGTATTCCAACCTGCGGTTCTGACTCCTGTGTTCGTACTCCATCCTGAGGTATTGCACCCTGAGTTAGTATTCCATCCTGCGGTTCTGTCTCCTGTGTTAGTACTCCATTCTGAGGTATTACACCCTGAGTTAGTATTCCAACCTGCGGTTCTGCCGCCTGTGTTAGTACTCCATCATGAGGTATTACACCCTGAGTTAGTATTCCATCCTCCGGTTCTGCCGCCTGTGTTAGTAATCCATCATGAGGTATTACACCCTGAGTTAGTATTCTATCCTGAGGTTCTGCCGCCTGTGTTGGTACTCCATTTTGAGGTATTACACCCTGAGTTAGTATTCCATCCTGAGGTTCTGCCGCCTGTGTTAGTACTCCATCATGAGGTATTACACCCTGAGTTAGTATTCCGTCCAGCGGTTCTCTCTCCTGTGTTAGTACTCCATTCTGAGGTATTACACCCTGAGTTAGTATTCCATCCTGAGGTTCTGCCCCTGTGTTAGTACTCCATCATTAGGTATTACACCCTGAGTTAGTATTCCATCCTGCGGTTCTGCCACCTGTGTTAGTACTCCATTCTGAGGTATTACACCCTGAGTTAGTATTCCATTCTGAGGTATTACAGCCTGAGTTAGTATTCCATTCTGAGGTATTACACCCTGAGTTAGTATTCCATTCTGAGGTATTACAGCCTGAGTTAGTATTCCATCCTGCGGTTCTGTCTCCTGTGTTAGTACTCCATTCTGAGGTATTACACCCTGAGTTAGTATTCCATTCTGAGGTATTACAGCCTGAGTTAGTATTCCGTTCTGAGGTATTACAGCCTGATTTAGTATTCCATCCTGCGGTTCTGTCTCCTGTGTTAGTACTCCATTCTGAGGTATTACACCCTGAGTTACTATTCCATCCAGCGGTTCTCTCTCCTCTGTTAGTACTCCATTCTGAGGTATTACACCCTGAGTTAGTATTCCATCCTGCGGTTCTGTTGCCTGTGTTAGTACTCCATCATGAGGTATTACACCCTGAGTTAGTATTCCATCCTGCGGTGCTCTCTCCTGTGTTAGTACTCCATTCTGAGGTATTACAGCCTGAGTTAGTATTCCATCCTGCGGTTCTGCCACCTGTGTTAGTACTCCATTCTGAGGTATTACACCCTGAGTTAGTATTCCATTCTGAGGTATTACAGCCTGAGTTAGTATTCCGTTCTGAGGTATTACAGCCTGAGTTAGTATTCCATCCTGCGGTTCTGTCTACTGTGTTAGTACTCCATTCTGAGGTATTACACCCTGAGTTACTATTCCATCCAGCGGTTCTCTCTCCTCTGTTAGTACTCCATTCTGAGGTATTACACCCTGAGTTAGTATTCCATCCTGCGGTTCTGTTGCCTGTGTTAGTACTCCATCATGAGGTATTACACCCTGAGTTAGTATTCCATCCTGCGGTGCTCTCTCCTGTGTTAGTACTCCATTCTGAGGTATTACAGCCTGAGTTAGTATTCCATCCTGCGGTTCTGTCTCCTGTGTTAGTACTCCATTCTGAGGTATTGCACCCTGAGTTAGTATTCCATCCTGCGGTTCTGCCGCCTGTGTTAATACTCCATCCTGAGGTATTACACCCTGAGTTAGTATTCCATCCTGCGGTTCTGCCGCCTGTGTTAGTACTCCATCCTGAGGTATTACACCATGAGTTAGTATTCCATCCTGCGGTTCTGCCGCCTGTGTTAGTACTCCATCCTGAGGTATTACACCCTGAGTTAGTATTCCATCCTGCGGTTCTGTCTCCTGTGTTAGTACTCCATCATGAGGTATTACACCCTGAGTTAGTATTCCATCCTGCGGTTCTGTCTCCTGTGTTAGTACTCCATCCTGAGGTATTACACCCTGAGTTAGTATTCCATCCTGCGGTTCTGCCGCCTGTGTTAGTACTCCATCATGAGGTATTACACCCTGAGTTAGTATTCCATCCTGCGGTTCTGCCACCTGTGTTAGTACTCCATCATGAGGTAATACAGCCTGAGTTAGTACTCCATCCTGAGGTTTTACACCCTGAGTTAGTATTCCATCCTGAGGTTCTGCCCCTGTGTTAGTACTCCATTTTGAGGTATTGCACCCTGAGTTAGTATTCCATCCTGCGGTTCTGTCTCCTGTGTTAGTACTCCATCCTGAGGTTTTACACCCTGAGTTAGTATTCCATCGTGCGGTTCTGCCGCCTGTGTTAGTGCTCCATCATGATGTATTACACCCAGAGTTAGTATTCCATCCTGCTGTTCTGCCACCTGTGTTAGTACTCCATCCTGAGGTATTACACCCTGAGTTAGTATTCCACCCTGCGGTTCTGCCGCCTGTGTTAGTACTCCATCATGAGGTATTACACCATGAGTTAGTATTCCAACCTGCGGTTCTGCCACCTGTGTTAGTACTCCATTCTGAGGTATTACACCCTGAGTTAGTTTTCCATCCTGCGGTTCTGTCTCCTGTGTTAGTACTCCATTCTGAGGTATTACACCATGAGTTAGTATTCCATCCTGCGGTTCTGCCGCCTGTGTTAGTACTCCATCCTGAGGTATTACACCATGAGTTAGTATTCCATCCTGCGGTTCTGCCGCCTGTGTTAGTACTCCATCCTGAGGTATTACACCATGAGTTAGTATTCCATCCTGCGGTTCTGCCGCCTGTGTTAATACTCCATCCTGAGGTATTACACCCTGAGTTAGTATTCCATCCTGAGGTTCTGCCCCTGTGTTAGTACTCCATTCTGAGGTATTACACCCTGAGTTAGTATTCCATCCTGTGGTTCTGTTGCCTGTGTTAGTACTCCATCATGAGGTATTACACCATGAGTTAGTATTCCATCCTGCGGTTCTGCCGCCTGTGTTAATACTCCATCCTGAGGTATTACACCCTGAGTTAGTATTCCATCCTGCGGTTCTGCCGCCTGTGTTAGTACTCCATCCTGAGGTATTACACCATGAGTTAGTATTCCATCCTGCGGTTCTGCCGCCTGTGTTAGTACTCCATCCTGAGGTATTACACCCTGAGTTAGTATTCCATCCTGCGTTTCTGTCTCCTGTGTTAGTACTCCATCATGAGGTATTACACCCTGAGTTAGTATTCCATCCTGCGGTTCTGTCTCCTGTGTTAGTACTCCATCCTGAGGTATTACACCCTGAGTTAGTATTCCATCCTGCGGTTCTGCCGCCTGTGTTAGTACTCCATCATGAGGTATTACACCCTGAGTTAGTATTCCATCCTGCGGTTCTGCCACCTGTGTTAGTACTCCATCATGAGGTAATACAGCCTGAGTTAGTACTCCATCCTGAGGTTTTACACCCTGAGTTAGTATTCCATCCTGAGGTTCTGCCCCTGTGTTAGTACTCCATTTTGAGGTATTGCACCCTGAGTTAGTATTCCATCCTGCGGTTCTGTCTCCTGTGTTAGTACTCCATCATGAGGTATTACACCCTGAGTTAGTATTCCATCCTGCGGTTCTGCCACTTGTGTTAGTACTCCATCCTGAGGTATTACACCCTGAGTTAGAATTCCATCCTGCGGTTCTGCCGCCTGTGTTAGTACTCCATCATGAGGTATTACACCCTGAGTTAGTATTCCATCCTGCGGTTCTGCCACCTGTGTTAGTACTCCATTCTGAGGTATTACACCCTGAGTTAGTATTCCATCCTGCGGTTCGGCCGCCTGTGTTAGTACTCCATCATGAGGTATTACACCCTGAGTTAGTATTCCATCCTGCGGTTCTGCCACCTGTGTTAGTACTCCATTCTGAGGTATTACACCCTGAGTTAGTATTCCATTCTGAGGTATTACAGCCTGAGTTAGTATTCCATTCTGAGGTATTACAGCCTGAGTTAGTATTCCATCCTGCGGTTCTGTCTCCTGTGTTAGTACTCCATTCTGAGGTATTACACCCTGAGTTACTATTCCATCCAGCGGTTCTCTCTCCTCTGTTAGTACTCCATTCTGAGGTATTACACCCTGAGTTAGTATTCCATCCTGCGGTTCTGTTGCCTGTGTTAGTACTCCATCATGAGGTATTACACCCTGAGTTAGTATTCCATCCTGCGGTTCTCACTCCTGTGTTAGTACTCCATTCTGAGGTATTACACCCTGAGTTAGTATTCCATCCTGTGGTTCTCACTCCTGTGTTAGTACTCCATTCTGAGGTATTACACCTTGAGTTACTATTCCATCCAGCGGTTCTCTCTCCTGTGTTAGTACTCCATTCTGAGGTATTACACCCTGAGTTACTATTCCATCCAGCGGTTCTCTCTCCTGTGTTAGTACTCCATTCTGAGGTATTGCACCCTGAGTTAGTATTCCATCGTGCAGTTCTGCCGCCTGTGTTAGTGCTCCATTATGATGTATTACACCCAGAGTTAGTATTCCATCCTGCTGTTCTGCCACCTGTGTTAGTACTCCATCATGATGTATTACACCCTGAGTTAGTATACCATCCTGCGGTTCTGCCGCCTGTGTTAGTACTCCATCATGATGTATTACACCCTGAGTTAGTATTCCATCCTGCGGTTCTGCCGCCTGTGTTAGTACTCCATCCTGAGGTATTACACCATGAGTTAGTATTCCATCCTGCGGTTCTGCCGCCTGTGTTAGTACTCCATCCTGAGGTATTACACCATGAGTTAGTATTCCATCCTGCGGTTCTGCCGCCTGTGTTAATACTCCATCCTGAGGTATTACACCCTGAGTTAGTATTGCATCCTGCGGTTCTGCCGCCTGTGTTAGTACTCCATCCTGAGGTATTACACCCTGAGTTAGTATTCCATCCTGCGGTTCTGCCGCCTGTGTTAGTACTCCATCCTGAGGTATTACACCATGAGTTAGTATTCCATCCTGCGGTTCTGCCGCCTGTGTTAATACTCCATCCTGAGGTATTACACCCTGAGTTAGTATTCCATCCTGCGGTTCTGCCGCCTGTGTTAGTACTCCATTCTGAGGTATTACACCCTGAGTTAGTATTCCATCCTGCGGTTCTGCCACCTGTGTTAGTACTCCATCCTGAGGTATTACACCCTGAGTTACTATTCCATCCAGCGGTTCTCTCTCCTGTGTTAGTACTCCATTCTGAGGTATTACACCCTGAGTTAGTATTCCATCCTGCGGTTCTGCCGCCTGTGTTAGTACTCCATCCTGAGGTATTACACCATGAGTTAGTATTCCATCCTGCGGTTCTGCCGCCTGTGTTAATACTCCATCCTGAGGTATTACACCCTGAGTTAGTATTCCATCCTGCGGTTCTGCCGCCTGTGTTAGTACTCCATCCTGAGGTATTACACCCTGAGTTAGTATTCCATCCTCCGGTTAAGGCCGCCTGTGTTAGTACTCCATCCTGAGGTATTACACCCTGAGTTAGTGTTCCATCCTGCGGTTCTGCCGCCTGTGTTAGTACTCCTTCATGAGGTATTACACCCTGAGTTAGTATTCCACCCTGCGGTTCTGCCACCTGTGTTAGTAATCCATCATGAGGTATTACACCCTGAGTTAGTATTCCATCCTGCGGTTCTGCCGCCTGTGTTAGTACTCCATCATGAGGTATTACACCCTGAGTTAGTATTCCACCCTGCGGTTCTGCCGCCAGTGTTAGTACTCCATCATGAGGTAATACAGCCTGAGTTAGTACTCCATCCTGAGGTATTACACCCTGAGTTAGTATTCCATCCTGAGGTTCTGCCCCTGTGTTAGTACTCCATCATGATGTATTACACCCTGAGTTAGTATTCCATCCTGCGGTTCTGCCGCCTTTTATAGTACTCCATCCTGAGGTATTGCACCCTGAGTTAGTATTCCATCCTGATGCTCTGCCACCTGTGTTAGTACTCCATCATGATGTATTACAACCTGAGTTAGTATTCCATCCTACGGTTCTGCGGCCTGTGTTAGTACTCCATCCTGAGGTATTGCATCCTGAGTTAGTATTCCATCCTGCGGTTCTGTCTCCTGTGTTAGTACTCCATTCTGAGGTATTACACCCTGAGTTAGTATTCCATTCTGAGGTATTACAGCCTGAGTTAGTATTCCGTTCTGAGGTATTACAGCCTGATTTAGTATTCCATCCTGCGGTTCTGTCTCCTGTGTTAGTACTCCATTCTGAGGTATTACACCCTGAGTTACTATTCCATCCAGCGGTTCTCTCTCCTCTGTTAGTACTCCATTCTGAGGTATTACACCCTGAGTTAGTATTCCATCCTGCGGTTCTGTTGCCTGTGTTAGTACTCCATCATGAGGTATTACACCCTGAGTTAGTATTCCATCCTGCGGTGCTCTCTCCTGTGTTAGTACTCCATTCTGAGGTATTACAGCCTGAGTTAGTATTCCATCCTGCGGTTCTGCCACCTGTGTTAGTACTCCATTCTGAGGTATTACACCCTGAGTTAGTATTCCATTCTGAGGTATTACAGCCTGAGTTAGTATTCCGTTCTGAGGTATTACAGCCTGAGTTAGTATTCCATCCTGCGGTTCTGTCTCCTGTGTTAGTACTCCATTCTGAGGTATTACACCCTGAGTTACTATTCCATCCAGCGGTTCTCTCTCCTCTGTTAGTACTCCATTCTGAGGTATTACACCCTGAGTTAGTATTCCATCCTGCGGTTCTGTTGCCTGTGTTAGTACTCCATCATGAGGTATTACACCTTGAGTTAGTATTCCATCCTGCGGTGCTCTCTCCTGTGTTAGTACTCCATTCTGAGGTATTACAGCCTGAGTTAGTATTCCATCCTGCGGTTCTGTCTCCTGTGTTAGTACTCCATTCTGAGGTATTGCACCCTGAGTTAGTATTCCATCCTGCGGTTCTGCCGCCTGTGTTAATACTCCATCCTGAGGTATTACACCCTGAGTTAGTATTCCATCCTGCGGTTCTGCCGCCTGTGTTAGTACTCCATCCTGAGGTATTACACCATGAGTTAGTATTCCATCCTGCGGTTCTGCCGCCTGTGTTAGTACTCCATCCTGAGGTATTACACCCTGAGTTAGTATTCCATCCTGCGGTTCTGTCTCCTGTGTTAGTACTCCATCATGAGGTATTACACCCTGAGTTAGTATTCCATCCTGCGGTTCTGTCTCCTGTGTTAGTACTCCATCCTGAGGTATTACACCCTGAGTTAGTATTCCATCCTGCGGTTCTGCCGCCTGTGTTAGTACTCCATCATGAGGTATTACACCCTGAGTTAGTATTCCATCCTGCGGTTCTGCCACCTGTGTTAGTACTCCATCATGAGGTAATACAGCCTGAGTTAGTACTCCATCCTGAGGTTTTACACCCTGAGTTAGTATTCCATCCTGAGGTTCTGCCCCTGTGTTAGTACTCCATTTTGAGGTATTGCACCCTGAGTTAGTATTCCATCCTGCGGTTCTGTCTCCTGTGTTAGTACTCCATCCTGAGGTTTTACACCCTGAGTTAGTATTCCATCGTGCGGTTCTGCCGCCTGTGTTAGTGCTCCATCATGATGTATTACACCCAGAGTTAGTATTCCATCCTGCTGTTCTGCCACCTGTGTTAGTACTCCATCCTGAGGTATTACACCCTGAGTTAGTATTCCACCCTGCGGTTCTGCCGCCTGTGTTAGTACTCCATCATGAGGTATTACACCATGAGTTAGTATTCCAACCTGCGGTTCTGCCACCTGTGTTAGTACTCCATTCTGAGGTATTACACCCTGAGTTAGTTTTCCATCCTGCGGTTCTGTCTCCTGTGTTAGTACTCCATTCTGAGGTATTACACCATGAGTTAGTATTCCATCCTGCGGTTCTGCCGCCTGTGTTAGTACTCCATCCTGAGGTATTACACCATGAGTTAGTATTCCATCCTGCGGTTCTGCCGCCTGTGTTAGTACTCCATCCTGAGGTATTACACCATGAGTTAGTATTCCATCCTGCGGTTCTGCCGCCTGTGTTAATACTCCATCCTGAGGTATTACACCCTGAGTTAGTATTCCATCCTGAGGTTCTGCCCCTGTGTTAGTACTCCATTCTGAGGTATTACACCCTGAGTTAGTATTCCATCCTGTGGTTCTGTTGCCTGTGTTAGTACTCCATCATGAGGTATTACACCATGAGTTAGTATTCCATCCTGCGGTTCTGCCGCCTGTGTTAATACTCCATCCTGAGGTATTACACCCTGAGTTAGTATTCCATCCTGCGGTTCTGCCGCCTGTGTTAGTACTCCATCCTGAGGTATTACACCATGAGTTAGTATTCCATCCTGCGGTTCTGCCGCCTGTGTTAGTACTCCATCCTGAGGTATTACACCCTGAGTTAGTATTCCATCCTGCGGTTCTGTCTCCTGTGTTAGTACTCCATCATGAGGTATTACACCCTGAGTTAGTATTCCATCCTGCGGTTCTGTCTCCTGTGTTAGTACTCCATCCTGAGGTATTACACCCTGAGTTAGTATTCCATCCTGCGGTTCTGCCGCCTGTGTTAGTACTCCATCATGAGGTATTACACCCTGAGTTAGTATTCCATCCTGCGGTTCTGCCACCTGTGTTAGTACTCCATCATGAGGTAATACAGCCTGAGTTAGTACTCCATCCTGAGGTTTTACACCCTGAGTTAGTATTCCATCCTGAGGTTCTGCCCCTGTGTTAGTACTCCATTTTGAGGTATTGCACCCTGAGTTAGTATTCCATCCTGCGGTTCTGTCTCCTGTGTTAGTACTCCATCATGAGGTATTACACCCTGAGTTAGTATTCCATCCTGCGGTTCTGCCACTTGTGTTAGTACTCCATCCTGAGGTATTACACCCTGAGTTAGAATTCCATCCTGCGGTTCTGCCGCCTGTGTTAGTACTCCATCATGAGGTATTACATCCTGAGTTAGTATTCCATCCTGCGGTTCTGCCACCTGTGTTAGTACTCCATTCTGAGGTATTACACCCTGAGTTAGTATTCCATCCTGCTGTTCGGCCGCCTGTGTTAGTACTCCATCATGAGGTATTACACCCTGAGTTAGTATTCCATCCTGCGGTTCTGCCACCTGTGTTAGTACTCCATTCTGAGGTATTACACCCTGAGTTAGTATTCCATTCTGAGGTATTACAGCCTGAGTTAGTATTCCATTCTGAGGTATTACAGCCTGAGTTAGTATTCCATCCTGCGGTTCTGTCTCCTGTGTTAGTACTCCATTCTGAGGTATTACACCCTGAGTTACTATTCCATCCAGCGGTTCTCTCTCCTCTGTTAGTACTCCATTCTGAGGTATTACACCCTGAGTTAGTATTCCATCCTGCGGTTCTGTTGCCTGTGTTAGTACTCCATCATGAGGTATTACACCCTGAGTTAGTATTCCATCCTGCGGTTCTCACTCCTGTGTTAGTACTCCATTCTGAGGTATTACACCCTGAGTTAGTATTCCATCCTGTGGTTCTCACTCCTGTGTTAGTACTCCATTCTGAGGTATTACACCTTGAGTTACTATTCCATCCAGCGGTTCTCTCTCCTGTGTTAGTACTCCATTCTGAGGTATTACACCCTGAGTTACTATTCCATCCAGCGGTTCTCTCTCCTGTGTTAGTACTCCATTCTGAGGTATTGCACTCTGAGTTAGTATTCCATCGTGCAGTTCTGCCGCCTGTGTTAGTGCTCCATTATGATGTATTACACCCAGAGTTAGTATTCCATCCTGCTGTTCTGCCACCTGTGTTAGTACTCCATCATGATGTATTACACCCTGAGTTAGTATACCATCCTGCGGTTCTGCCGCCTGTGTTAGTACTCCATCATGATGTATTACACCCTGAGTTAGTATTCCATCCTGCGGTTCTGCCGCCTGTGTTAGTACTCCATCCTGAGGTATTACACCATGAGTTAGTATTCCATCCTGCGGTTCTGCCGCCTGTGTTAGTACTCCATCCTGAGGTATTACACCATGAGTTAGTATTCCATCCTGCGGTTCTGCCGCCTGTGTTAATACTCCATCCTGAGGTATTACACCCTGAGTTAGTATTGCATCCTGCGGTTCTGCCGCCTGTGTTAGTACTCCATCCTGAGGTATTACACCCTGAGTTAGTATTCCATCCTGCGGTTCTGCCGCCTGTGTTAGTACTCCATCCTGAGGTATTACACCATGAGTTAGTATTCCATCCTGCGGTTCTGCCGCCTGTGTTAATACTCCATCCTGAGGTATTACACCCTGAGTTAGTATTCCATCCTGCGGTTCTGCCGCCTGTGTTAGTACTCCATTCTGAGGTATTACACCCTGAGTTAGTATTCCATCCTGCGGTTCTGCCACCTGTGTTAGTACTCCATCCTGAGGTATTACACCCTGAGTTACTATTCCATCCAGCGGTTCTCTCTCCTGTGTTAGTACTCCATTCTGAGGTATTACACCCTGAGTTAGTATTCCATCCTGCGGTTCTGCCGCCTGTGTTAGTACTCCATCCTGAGGTATTACACCATGAGTTAGTATTCCATCCTGCGGTTCTGCCGCCTGTGTTAATACTCCATCCTGAGGTATTACACCCTGAGTTAGTATTCCATCCTGCGGTTCTGCCGCCTGTGTTAGTACTCCATCCTGAGGTATTACACCCTGAGTTAGTATTCCATCCTCCGGTTAAGGCCGCCTGTGTTAGTACTCCATCCTGAGGTATTACACCCTGAGTTAGTGTTCCATCCTGCGGTTCTGCCGCCTGTGTTAGTACTCCTTCATGAGGTATTACACCCTGAGTTAGTATTCCACCCTGCGGTTCTGCCACCTGTGTTAGTAATCCATCATGAGGTATTACACCCTGAGTTAGTATTCCATCCTGCGGTTCTGCCGCCTGTGTTAGTACTCCATCATGAGGTATTACACCCTGAGTTAGTATTCCACCCTGCGGTTCTGCCGCCAGTGTTAGTACTCCATCATGAGGTAATACAGCCTGAGTTAGTACTCCATCCTGAGGTATTACACCCTGAGTTAGTATTCCATCCTGAGGTTCTGCCCCTGTGTTAGTACTCCATCATGATGTATTACACCCTGAGTTAGTATTCCATCCTGCGGTTCTGCCGCCTTTTATAGTACTCCATCCTGAGGTATTGCACCCTGAGTTAGTATTCCATCCTGATGCTCTGCCACCTGTGTTAGTACTCCATCATGATGTATTACAACCTGAGTTAGTATTCCATCCTACGGTTCTGCGGCCTGTGTTAGTACTCCATCCTGAGGTATTGCATCCTGAGTTAGTATTCCAACCTGAGGTTCTGCCACCTGTGTTAGTACTCCATCCTGAGGTATTGCACCCTGAGTTAGTATTCCATCCTGCGGCTCTGTCTCCTGTGTTAGTACTCCATCCTGAGGTATAACACCCTGAGTTAGAATTCCATCCTGCGGTTCTGCCGCCTGTGTTAGTACTCCATCCTGAGGTATTACACCCTGAGTTAGTACTCCAACCTGCGGTTCTGCTGCCTGTGTTAGTACTCCATCCTGAGGTATTACACCCTGAGTTAATATTCCATCCTGTGGTTCTCTCTCCTGTGTTAGTACTCCATTCTGAGGTAATACACCCTGAGTTACTCTTCCATCCAGCGGTTCTCTCTCCTGTGTTAGTACTCCATTCTGAGGTATTACAGCCTGAGTTAGTATTCCATCCTGCGGTTCTGTCTCCTGTGTTAGTACTCCATTCTGAGGTATTGCACCCTGTGTTAGTATTCCATCGTGCGGTTCTGCCACCTGTGTTAGTGCTCCATCATGAGGTATTACATCCTGAGCTAGTATTCCATCCTGAGGTTCTGCCCCTGTGGTAGTACTCCATTCTGAGGTATTGCACCCTGAGTTAGTATTCCATCTTGCGGTTCTGTCTCCTGTGTTAGTACTCCATCATGAGGTATTACACCCTGAGTTAGTATTCCATCCTGCGGTTCTGCCGCCTTTTATAGTACTCCATCCTGAGGTATTACACCCTGAGTTAGTATTCCATCCTGCGGTTCTGCCGCCTGTGTTAGTACTCCATCCTGAGGTATTGCACCCTGAGTTAGTATTCCAACCTGCGGTTCTGCAGCCTGTGTTAGTACTCCATCCTGAGGTATTACACCCTGAGTTAGTATTCCATCCTGCGGTTCTGTCTCCTGTGTTAGTACTCCATTCTGTGGTATTACACCCTGAGTTGGTATTCCATCCTGCGGTTCTGCCGCCTGTGTTAGAACTCCATCATGAGGTATTACACCCTGAGTTAGTATTCCATCCTGCGGTTCTGCCGCCTGTGTTAGTACTCCATTCTGAGGTATTACACCCTGAGTTAGTATTCCATCCTGCGGTTCTGTCTCCTGTGTTAGTACTCCATCCTGAGGTATTGCACCCTGAGTTAGTATTCCATCCTGCGGTTCTGTCTCCTGTGTTAGTACTCCATCCTGAGGTATTACACCCTGAGTTAGTATTCCATCCTGCTGTTCTGCCGCCTGTGTTAGTACTCCATTCTGCGGTATTGCTCCCTGAGTTAGTATTCCATCCTGCGGTTCTGCCGTCTGTGTTAGTGCTCCATCATGAGGTATTGCTCCCTGAGTTAGTATTCCATCCTGCGGTTCTGCCGTCTGTGTTAGTGCTCCATCCGGAGGTATTACACCCTGAGTTAGTATTCCATCCTGAGGTACTGCACCCTGAGTTAGTATTCCAACCTGCGGTTCTGCCACTTTTGTTAGTACTCCATTCTGAGGTATTACACCCTGAGTTAGTATTCCATCCTGAGGTTCTGCCCCTGTGTTAGTACTCCATTCTGACGTATTGCACCCTGAGTTAGTATTCCATCTTGTGGTTCTGTCTCCTGTGTTAGTACTCCATCATGAGGTATTACACCCTGAGTTAATATTCCATCCTGTGGTTCTCTCTCCTGTGTTAGTACTCCATTCTGAGGTAATACACCCTGAGTTACTCTTCCATCCAGCGGTTCTCTCTCCTGTGTTAGTACTCCATTCTGAGGTATTACAGCCTGAGTTAGTATTCCATCCTGCGGTTCTGTCTCCTGTGTTAGTACTCCATTCTGAGGTATTGCACCCTGTGTTAGTATTCCATCGTGCGGTTCTGCCGCCTGTGTTAGTGCTCCATCATGAGGTATTACATCCTGAGCTAGTATTCCATCCTGAGGTTCTGCCCCTGTGGTAGTACTCCATTCTGAGGTATTGCACCCTGAGTTAGTATTCCATCTTGCGGTTCTGTCTCCTGTGTTAGTACTCCATCATGAGGTATTACACCCTGAGTTAGTATTCCATCCTGCGGTTCTGCCGCCTTTTATAGTACTCCATCCTGAGGTATTACACCCTGAGTTAGTATTCCATCCTGCGGTTCTGCCGCCTGTGTTAGTACTCCATCCTGAGGTATTGCACCCTGAGTTAGTATTCCAACCTGCGGTTCTGCAGCCTGTGTTAGTACTCCATCCTGAGGTATTACACCCTGAGTTAGTATTCCATCCTGCGGTTCTGTCTCCTGTGTTAGTACTCCATTCTGTGGTATTACACCCTGAGTTGGTATTCCATCCTGCGGTTCTGCCGCCTGTGTTAGAACTCCATCATGAGGTATTACACCCTGAGTTAGTATTCCATCCTGCGGTTCTGCCGCCTGTGTTAGTACTCCATTCTGAGGTATTACACCCTGAGTTAGTATTCCATCCTGCGGTTCTGTCTCCTGTGTTAGTACTCCATCCTGAGGTATTGCACCCTGAGTTAGTATTCCATCCTGCGGTTCTGTCTCCTGTGTTAGTACTCCATCCTGAGGTATTACACCCTGAGTTAGTATTCCATCCTGCTGTTCTGCCGCCTGTGTTAGTACTCCATTCTGCGGTATTACAGCCTGAGTTAGTATTCCATCCTGCGGTTCTGCCACCTGTGTTAGTACTCCATTCTGAGGTATTACACCCTGAGTTAGTATTCCATTCTGAGGTATTACAGCCTGAGTTAGTATTCCGTTCTGAGGTATTACAGCCTGAGTTAGTATTCCATCCTGCGGTTCTGTCTCCTGTGTTAGTACTCCATTCTGAGGTATTACACCCTGAGTTACTATTCCATCCAGCGGTTCTCTCTCCTCTGTTAGTACTCCATTCTGAGGTATTACACCCTGAGTTAGTATTCCATCCTGCGGTTCTGTTGCCTGTGTTAGTACTCCATCATGAGGTATTACACCTTGAGTTAGTATTCCATCCTGCGGTGCTCTCTCCTGTGTTAGTACTCCATTCTGAGGTATTACAGCCTGAGTTAGTATTCCATCCTGCGGTTCTGTCTCCTGTGTTAGTACTCCATTCTGAGGTATTGCACCCTGAGTTAGTATTCCATCCTGCGGTTCTGCCGCCTGTGTTAATACTCCATCCTGAGGTATTACACCCTGAGTTAGTATTCCATCCTGCGGTTCTGCCGCCTGTGTTAGTACTCCATCCTGAGGTATTACACCATGAGTTAGTATTCCATCCTGCGGTTCTGCCGCCTGTGTTAGTACTCCATCCTGAGGTATTACACCCTGAGTTAGTATTCCATCCTGCGGTTCTGTCTCCTGTGTTAGTACTCCATCATGAGGTATTACACCCTGAGTTAGTATTCCATCCTGCGGTTCTGTCTCCTGTGTTAGTACTCCATCCTGAGGTATTACACCCTGAGTTAGTATTCCATCCTGCGGTTCTGCCGCCTGTGTTAGTACTCCATCATGAGGTATTACACCCTGAGTTAGTATTCCATCCTGCGGTTCTGCCACCTGTGTTAGTACTCCATCATGAGGTAATACAGCCTGAGTTAGTACTCCATCCTGAGGTTTTACACCCTGAGTTAGTATTCCATCCTGAGGTTCTGCCCCTGTGTTAGTACTCCATTTTGAGGTATTGCACCCTGAGTTAGTATTCCATCCTGCGGTTCTGTCTCCTGTGTTAGTACTCCATCCTGAGGTTTTACACCCTGAGTTAGTATTCCATCGTGCGGTTCTGCCGCCTGTGTTAGTGCTCCATCATGATGTATTACACCCAGAGTTAGTATTCCATCCTGCTGTTCTGCCACCTGTGTTAGTACTCCATCCTGAGGTATTACACCCTGAGTTAGTATTCCACCCTGCGGTTCTGCCGCCTGTGTTAGTACTCCATCATGAGGTATTACACCATGAGTTAGTATTCCAACCTGCGGTTCTGCCACCTGTGTTAGTACTCCATTCTGAGGTATTACACCCTGAGTTAGTTTTCCATCCTGCGGTTCTGTCTCCTGTGTTAGTACTCCATTCTGAGGTATTACACCATGAGTTAGTATTCCATCCTGCGGTTCTGCCGCCTGTGTTAGTACTCCATCCTGAGGTATTACACCATGAGTTAGTATTCCATCCTGCGGTTCTGCCGCCTGTGTTAGTACTCCATCCTGAGGTATTACACCATGAGTTAGTATTCCATCCTGCGGTTCTGCCGCCTGTGTTAATACTCCATCCTGAGGTATTACACCCTGAGTTAGTATTCCATCCTGAGGTTCTGCCCCTGTGTTAGTACTCCATTCTGAGGTATTACACCCTGAGTTAGTATTCCATCCTGTGGTTCTGTTGCCTGTGTTAGTACTCCATCATGAGGTATTACACCATGAGTTAGTATTCCATCCTGCGGTTCTGCCGCCTGTGTTAATACTCCATCCTGAGGTATTACACCCTGAGTTAGTATTCCATCCTGCGGTTCTGCCGCCTGTGTTAGTACTCCATCCTGAGGTATTACACCATGAGTTAGTATTCCATCCTGCGGTTCTGCCGCCTGTGTTAGTACTCCATCCTGAGGTATTACACCCTGAGTTAGTATTCCATCCTGCGGTTCTGTCTCCTGTGTTAGTACTCCATCATGAGGTATTACACCCTGAGTTAGTATTCCATCCTGCGGTTCTGTCTCCTGTGTTAGTACTCCATCCTGAGGTATTACACCCTGAGTTAGTATTCCATCCTGCGGTTCTGCCGCCTGTGTTAGTACTCCATCATGAGGTATTACACCCTGAGTTAGTATTCCATCCTGCGGTTCTGCCACCTGTGTTAGTACTCCATCATGAGGTAATACAGCCTGAGTTAGTACTCCATCCTGAGGTTTTACACCCTGAGTTAGTATTCCATCCTGAGGTTCTGCCCCTGTGTTAGTACTCCATTTTGAGGTATTGCACCCTGAGTTAGTATTCCATCCTGCGGTTCTGTCTCCTGTGTTAGTACTCCATCATGAGGTATTACACCCTGAGTTAGTATTCCATCCTGCGGTTCTGCCACTTGTGTTAGTACTCCATCCTGAGGTATTACACCCTGAGTTAGAATTCCATCCTGCGGTTCTGCCGCCTGTGTTAGTACTCCATCATGAGGTATTACACCCTGAGTTAGTATTCCATCCTGCGGTTCTGCCACCTGTGTTAGTACTCCATTCTGAGGTATTACACCCTGAGTTAGTATTCCATCCTGCTGTTCGGCCGCCTGTGTTAGTACTCCATCATGAGGTATTACACCCTGAGTTAGTATTCCATCCTGCGGTTCTGCCACCTGTGTTAGTACTCCATTCTGAGGTATTACACCCTGAGTTAGTATTCCATTCTGAGGTATTACAGCCTGAGTTAGTATTCCATTCTGAGGTATTACAGCCTGAGTTAGTATTCCATCCTGCGGTTCTGCCGCCTGTGTTAGTACTCCATCATGAGGTATTACACCCTGAGTTAGTATTCCATCCTGCGGTTCTGCCACCTGTGTTAGTACTCCATCATGAGGTAATACAGCCTGAGTTAGTACTCCATCCTGAGGTTTTACACCCTGAGTTAGTATTCCATCCTGAGGTTCTGCCCCTGTGTTAGTACTCCATTTTGAGGTATTGCACCCTGAGTTAGTATTCCATCCTGCGGTTCTGTCTCCTGTGTTAGTACTCCATCCTGAGGTTTTACACCCTGAGTTAGTATTCCATCGTGCGGTTCTGCCGCCTGTGTTAGTGCTCCATCATGATGTATTACACCCAGAGTTAGTATTCCATCCTGCTGTTCTGCCACCTGTGTTAGTACTCCATCCTGAGGTATTACACCCTGAGTTAGTATTCCACCCTGCGGTTCTGCCGCCTGTGTTAGTACTCCATCATGAGGTATTACACCATGAGTTAGTATTCCAACCTGCGGTTCTGCCACCTGTGTTAGTACTCCATTCTGAGGTATTACACCCTGAGTTAGTTTTCCATCCTGCGGTTCTGTCTCCTGTGTTAGTACTCCATTCTGAGGTATTACACCATGAGTTAGTATTCCATCCTGCGGTTCTGCCGCCTGTGTTAGTACTCCATCCTGAGGTATTACACCATGAGTTAGTATTCCATCCTGCGGTTCTGCCGCCTGTGTTAGTACTCCATCCTGAGGTATTACACCATGAGTTAGTATTCCATCCTGCGGTTCTGCCGCCTGTGTTAATACTCCATCCTGAGGTATTACACCCTGAGTTAGTATTCCATCCTGAGGTTCTGCCCCTGTGTTAGTACTCCATTCTGAGGTATTACACCCTGAGTTAGTATTCCATCCTGTGGTTCTGTTGCCTGTGTTAGTACTCCATCATGAGGTATTACACCATGAGTTAGTATTCCATCCTGCGGTTCTGCCGCCTGTGTTAATACTCCATCCTGAGGTATTACACCCTGAGTTAGTATTCCATCCTGCGGTTCTGCCGCCTGTGTTAGTACTCCATCCTGAGGTATTACACCATGAGTTAGTATTCCATCCTGCGGTTCTGCCGCCTGTGTTAGTACTCCATCCTGAGGTATTACACCCTGAGTTAGTATTCCATCCTGCGGTTCTGTCTCCTGTGTTAGTACTCCATCATGAGGTATTACACCCTGAGTTAGTATTCCATCCTGCGGTTCTGTCTCCTGTGTTAGTACTCCATCCTGAGGTATTACACCCTGAGTTAGTATTCCATCCTGCGGTTCTGCCGCCTGTGTTAGTACTCCATCATGAGGTATTACACCCTGAGTTAGTATTCCATCCTGCGGTTCTGCCACCTGTGTTAGTACTCCATCATGAGGTAATACAGCCTGAGTTAGTACTCCATCCTGAGGTTTTACACCCTGAGTTAGTATTCCATCCTGAGGTTCTGCCCCTGTGTTAGTACTCCATTTTGAGGTATTGCACCCTGAGTTAGTATTCCATCCTGCGGTTCTGTCTCCTGTGTTAGTACTCCATCATGAGGTATTACACCCTGAGTTAGTATTCCATCCTGCGGTTCTGCCACTTGTGTTAGTACTCCATCCTGAGGTATTACACCCTGAGTTAGAATTCCATCCTGCGGTTCTGCCGCCTGTGTTAGTACTCCATCATGAGGTATTACACCCTGAGTTAGTATTCCATCCTGCGGTTCTGCCACCTGTGTTAGTACTCCATTCTGAGGTATTACACCCTGAGTTAGTATTCCATCCTGCTGTTCGGCCGCCTGTGTTAGTACTCCATCATGAGGTATTACACCCTGAGTTAGTATTCCATCCTGCGGTTCTGCCACCTGTGTTAGTACTCCATTCTGAGGTATTACACCCTGAGTTAGTATTCCATTCTGAGGTATTACAGCCTGAGTTAGTATTCCATTCTGAGGTATTACAGCCTGAGTTAGTATTCCATCCTGCGGTTCTGTCTCCTGTGTTAGTACTCCATTCTGAGGTATTACACCCTGAGTTACTATTCCATCCAGCGGTTCTCTCTCCTCTGTTAGTACTCCATTCTGAGGTATTACACCCTGAGTTAGTATTCCATCCTGCGGTTCTGTTGCCTGTGTTAGTACTCCATCATGAGGTATTACACCCTGAGTTAGTATTCCATCCTGCGGTTCTCACTCCTGTGTTAGTACTCCATTCTGAGGTATTACACCCTGAGTTAGTATTCCATCCTGTGGTTCTCACTCCTGTGTTAGTACTCCATTCTGAGGTATTACACCTTGAGTTACTATTCCATCCAGCGGTTCTCTCTCCTGTGTTAGTACTCCATTCTGAGGTATTACACCCTGAGTTACTATTCCATCCAGCGGTTCTCTCTCCTGTGTTAGTACTCCATTCTGAGGTATTGCACCCTGAGTTAGTATTCCATCGTGCAGTTCTGCCGCCTGTGTTAGTGCTCCATTATGATGTATTACACCCAGAGTTAGTATTCCATCCTGCTGTTCTGCCACCTGTGTTAGTACTCCATCATGATGTATTACACCCTGAGTTAGTATACCATCCTGCGGTTCTGCCGCCTGTGTTAGTACTCCATCATGATGTATTACACCCTGAGTTAGTATTCCATCCTGCGGTTCTGCCGCCTGTGTTAGTACTCCATCCTGAGGTATTACACCATGAGTTAGTATTCCATCCTGCGGTTCTGCCGCCTGTGTTAGTACTCCATCCTGAGGTATTACACCATGAGTTAGTATTCCATCCTGCGGTTCTGCCGCCTGTGTTAATACTCCATCCTGAGGTATTACACCCTGAGTTAGTATTGCATCCTGCGGTTCTGCCGCCTGTGTTAGTACTCCATCCTGAGGTATTACACCCTGAGTTAGTATTCCATCCTGCGGTTCTGCCGCCTGTGTTAGTACTCCATCCTGAGGTATTACACCATGAGTTAGTATTCCATCCTGCGGTTCTGCCGCCTGTGTTAATACTCCATCCTGAGGTATTACACCCTGAGTTAGTATTCCATCCTGCGGTTCTGCCGCCTGTGTTAGTACTCCATTCTGAGGTATTACACCCTGAGTTAGTATTCCATCCTGCGGTTCTGCCACCTGTGTTAGTACTCCATCCTGAGGTATTACACCCTGAGTTACTATTCCATCCAGCGGTTCTCTCTCCTGTGTTAGTACTCCATTCTGAGGTATTACACCCTGAGTTAGTATTCCATCCTGCGGTTCTGCCGCCTGTGTTAGTACTCCATCCTGAGGTATTACACCATGAGTTAGTATTCCATCCTGCGGTTCTGCCGCCTGTGTTAATACTCCATCCTGAGGTATTACACCCTGAGTTAGTATTCCATCCTGCGGTTCTGCCGCCTGTGTTAGTACTCCATCCTGAGGTATTACACCCTGAGTTAGTATTCCATCCTCCGGTTAAGGCCGCCTGTGTTAGTACTCCATCCTGAGGTATTACACCCTGAGTTAGTGTTCCATCCTGCGGTTCTGCCGCCTGTGTTAGTACTCCTTCATGAGGTATTACACCCTGAGTTAGTATTCCACCCTGCGGTTCTGCCACCTGTGTTAGTAATCCATCATGAGGTATTACACCCTGAGTTAGTATTCCATCCTGCGGTTCTGCCGCCTGTGTTAGTACTCCATCATGAGGTATTACACCCTGAGTTAGTATTCCACCCTGCGGTTCTGCCGCCAGTGTTAGTACTCCATCATGAGGTAATACAGCCTGAGTTAGTACTCCATCCTGAGGTATTACACCCTGAGTTAGTATTCCATCCTGAGGTTCTGCCCCTGTGTTAGTACTCCATCATGATGTATTACACCCTGAGTTAGTATTCCATCCTGCGGTTCTGCCGCCTTTTATAGTACTCCATCCTGAGGTATTGCACCCTGAGTTAGTATTCCATCCTGATGCTCTGCCACCTGTGTTAGTACTCCATCATGATGTATTACAACCTGAGTTAGTATTCCATCCTACGGTTCTGCGGCCTGTGTTAGTACTCCATCCTGAGGTATTGCATCCTGAGTTAGTATTCCAACCTGAGGTTCTGCCACCTGTGTTAGTACTCCATCCTGAGGTATTGCACCCTGAGTTAGTATTCCATCCTGCGGCTCTGTCTCCTGTGTTAGTACTCCATCCTGAGGTATAACACCCTGAGTTAGAATTCCATCCTGCGGTTCTGCCGCCTGTGTTAGTACTCCATCCTGAGGTATTACACCCTGAGTTAGTACTCCAACCTGCGGTTCTGCTGCCTGTGTTAGTACTCCATCATGAGGTATTACACCCTGAGTTAATATTCCATCCTGTGGTTCTCTCTCCTGTGTTAGTACTCCATTCTGAGGTAATACACCCTGAGTTACTCTTCCATCCAGCGGTTCTCTCTCCTGTGTTAGTACTCCATTCTGAGGTATTACAGCCTGAGTTAGTATTCCATCCTGCGGTTCTGTCTCCTGTGTTAGTACTCCATTCTGAGGTATTGCACCCTGTGTTAGTATTCCATCGTGCGGTTCTGCCGCCTGTGTTAGTGCTCCATCATGAGGTATTACATCCTGAGCTAGTATTCCATCCTGAGGTTCTGCCCCTGTGGTAGTACTCCATTCTGAGGTATTGCACCCTGAGTTAGTATTCCATCTTGCGGTTCTGTCTCCTGTGTTAGTACTCCATCATGAGGTATTACACCCTGAGTTAGTATTCCATCCTGCGGTTCTGCCGCCTTTTATAGTACTCCATCCTGAGGTATTACACCCTGAGTTAGTATTCCATCCTGCGGTTCTGCCGCCTGTGTTAGTACTCCATCCTGAGGTATTGCACCCTGAGTTAGTATTCCAACCTGCGGTTCTGCAGCCTGTGTTAGTACTCCATCCTGAGGTATTACACCCTGAGTTAGTATTCCATCCTGCGGTTCTGTCTCCTGTGTTAGTACTCCATTCTGTGGTATTACACCCTGAGTTGGTATTCCATCCTGCGGTTCTGCCGCCTGTGTTAGAACTCCATCATGAGGTATTACACCCTGAGTTAGTATTCCATCCTGCGGTTCTGCCGCCTGTGTTAGTACTCCATTCTGAGGTATTACACCCTGAGTTAGTATTCCATCCTGCGGTTCTGTCTCCTGTGTTAGTACTCCATCCTGAGGTATTGCACCCTGAGTTAGTATTCCATCCTGCGGTTCTGTCTCCTGTGTTAGTACTCCATCCTGAGGTATTACACCCTGAGTTAGTATTCCATCCTGCTGTTCTGCCGCCTGTGTTAGTACTCCATTCTGCGGTATTGCTCCCTGAGTTAGTATTCCATCCTGCGGTTCTGCCGTCTGTGTTAGTGCTCCATCATGAGGTATTGCTCCCTGAGTTAGTATTCCATCCTGCGGTTCTGCCGTCTGTGTTAGTGCTCCATCCGGAGGTATTACACCCTGAGTTAGTATTCCATCCTGAGGTACTGCACCCTGAGTTAGTATTCCAACCTGCGGTTCTGCCACTTTTGTTAGTACTCCATTCTGAGGTATTACACCCTGAGTTAGTATTCCATCCTGAGGTTCTGCCCCTGTGTTAGTACTCCATTCTGACGTATTGCACCCTGAGTTAGTATTCCATCTTGTGGTTCTGTCTCCTGTGTTAGTACTCCATCATGAGGTATTACACCCTGAGTTAATATTCCATCCTGTGGTTCTCTCTCCTGTGTTAGTACTCCATTCTGAGGTAATACACCCTGAGTTACTCTTCCATCCAGCGGTTCTCTCTCCTGTGTTAGTACTCCATTCTGAGGTATTACACCCTGAGTTAATATTCCATCCTGTGGTTCTCTCTCCTGTGTTAGTACTCCATTCTGAGGTAATACACCCTGAGTTACTCTTCCATCCAGCGGTTCTCTCTCCTGTGTTAGTACTCCATTCTGAGGTATTACAGCCTGAGTTAGTATTCCATCCTGCGGTTCTGTCTCCTGTGTTAGTACTCCATTCTGAGGTATTGCACCCTGTGTTAGTATTCCATCGTGCGGTTCTGCCGCCTGTGTTAGTGCTCCATCATGAGGTATTACATCCTGAGCTAGTATTCCATCCTGAGGTTCTGCCCCTGTGGTAGTACTCCATTCTGAGGTATTGCACCCTGAGTTAGTATTCCATCTTGCGGTTCTGTCTCCTGTGTTAGTACTCCATCATGAGGTATTACACCCTGAGTTAGTATTCCATCCTGCGGTTCTGCCGCCTTTTATAGTACTCCATCCTGAGGTATTACACCCTGAGTTAGTATTCCATCCTGCGGTTCTGCCGCCTGTGTTAGTACTCCATCCTGAGGTATTGCACCCTGAGTTAGTATTCCAACCTGCGGTTCTGCAGCCTGTGTTAGTACTCCATCCTGAGGTATTACACCCTGAGTTAGTATTCCATCCTGCGGTTCTGTCTCCTGTGTTAGTACTCCATTCTGTGGTATTACACCCTGAGTTGGTATTCCATCCTGCGGTTCTGCCGCCTGTGTTAGAACTCCATCATGAGGTATTACACCCTGAGTTAGTATTCCATCCTGCGGTTCTGCCGCCTGTGTTAGTACTCCATTCTGAGGTATTACACCCTGAGTTAGTATTCCATCCTGCGTTTCTGTCTCCTGTGTTAGTACTCCATCCTGAGGTATTGCACCCTGAGTTAGTATTCCATCCTGCGGTTCTGTCTCCTGTGTTAGTACTCCATCCTGAGGTATTACACCCTGAGTTAGTATTCCATCCTGCTGTTCTGCCGCCTGTGTTAGTACTCCATTCTGCGGTATTGCTCCCTGAGTTAGTATTCCATCCTGCGGTTCTGCCGTCTGTGTTAGTACTCCATCCGGAGGTATTACACCCTGAGTTAGTATTCCATCCTGAGGTTCTGCCCCTGTGTTAGTACTCCATTCTGAGGTATTGCACCCTGAGTTAGTATTCCATCTTGTGGTTCTGTCTCCTGTGTTAGTACTCCATCATGAGGTATTACACCCTGAGTTAGTATTCCATCCTGCGGTTCTGTCTCCTGTGTTAGTTCTCCATTCTGAGGTAATACACTCTGAGTTAGTATTCCATCCTGCGGTTCTGCCGCCTGTGTTAGTACTCCATTCTGAGGTATTACACCCTGAGTTAGTATTCCATCCTGCGGTTCTGTCTCCTGTGTTAGTACTCCATCCTGAGGTATTGCACCCTGAGTTAGTATTCCATCCTGCGGTTCTGCCGCCTGTGTTAGTACTCCATTCTGAGGTATTACACCCTGAGTTAGTATTCCATCCTGCGGTTCTGCCGTCTGTGTTAGTACTCCATCCTGAGGTATTACACCCTGAGTTAGTATTCCAACCTGAGGTTCTGCCACCTGTGTTAGTACTCCATCCTGAGGTATTGCACCCTGAGTTAGTATTCCATCCTGCGGCTCTGTCTCCTGTGTTAGTACTCCATCCTGAGGTATAACACCCTGAGTTAGAATTCCATCCTGCGGTTCTGCCGCCTGTGTTAGTACTCCATCCTGAGGTATTACACCCTGAGTTAGTACTCCAACCTGCGGTTCTGCTGCCTGTGTTAGTACTCCATCCTGAGGTATTACACCCTGAGTTAATATTCCATCCTGTGGTTCTCTCTCCTGTGTTAGTACTCCATTCTGAGGTATTACAGCCTGAGTTAGTATTCCATCCTGCGGTTCTGTCTCCTGTGTTAGTACTCCATTCTGAGGTATTGCACCCTGAGTTAATATTCCATCCTGTGGTTCTCTCTCCTGTGTTAGTACTCCATTCTGAGGTATTACAGCCTGAGTTAGTATTCCATCCTGCGGTTCTGTCTCCTGTGTTAGTACTCCATTCTGAGGTATTGCACCCTGAGTTAATATTCCATCCTGTGGTTCTCTCTCCTGTGTTAGTACTCCATTCTGAGGTATTGCACCCTGAGTTAGTATTCCATCCTGCGGTTCTGTCTCCTGTGTTAGTACTCCATTCTGAGGTATTACAGCCTGAGTTAGTATTCCATCCTGCGGTTCTGTCTCCTGTGTTAGTACTCCATTCTGAGGTATTACACCCTGAGTTAATATTCCATCCTGTGGTTCTCTCTCCTGTGTTAGTACTCCATTCTGAGGTATTACAGCCTGAGTTAGTATTCCATCCTGCGGTTCTGTCTCCTGTGTTAGTACTCCATTCTGAGGTATTGCACCCTGTGTTAGTATTCCATCGTGCGGTTCTGCCGCCTGTGTTAGTGCTCCATCATGAGGTATTACATCCTGAGCTAGTATTCCATCCTGAGGTTCTGCCCCTGTGGTAGTACTCCATTCTGAGGTATTGCACCCTGAGTTAGTATTCCATCTTGCGGTTCTGTCTCCTGTGTTAGTACTCCATCATGAGGTATTACACCCTGAGTTAGTATTCCATCCTGCGGTTCTGCCGCCTTTTATAGTACTCCATCCTGAGGTATTACACCCTGAGTTAGTATTCCATCCTGCGGTTCTGCCGCCTGTGTTAGTACTCCATCCTGATGTATTGCACCCTGAGTTAGTATTCCAACCTGCGGTTCTGCAGCCTGTGTTAGTACTCCATCCTGAGGTATTACACCCTGAGTTAGTATTCCATCCTGCGGTTCTGTCTCCTGTGTTAGTACTCCATTCTGTGGTATTACACCCTGAGTTGGTATTCCATCCTGCGGTTCTGCCGCCTGTGTTAGAACTCCATCATGAGGTATTACACCCTGAGTTAGTATTCCATCCTGCGGTTCTGCCGCCTGTGTTAGTACTCCATTCTGAGGTATTACATCCTGAGTTAGTATTCCATCCTGCGGTTCTGTCTCCTGTGTTAGTACTCCATCCTGAGGTATTGCACCCTGAGTTAGTATTCCATCCTGCGGTTCTGTCTCCTGTGTTAGTACTCCATCCTGAGGTATTACACCCTGAGTTAGTATTCCATCCTGCTGTTCTGCCGCCTGTGTTAGTACTCCATTCTGCGGTATTGCTCCCTGAGTTAGTATTCCATCCTGCGGTTCTGCCGTCTGTGTTAGTACTCCATCCGGAGGTATTACACCCTGAGTTAGTATTCCATCCTGAGGTACTGCACCCTGAGTTAGTATTCCAACCTGCGGTTCTGCCACTTTTGTTAGTACTCCATTCTGAGGTATTACACCCTGAGTTAGTATTCCATCCTGAGGTTCTGCCCCTGTGTTAGTACTCCATTCTGAGGTATTGCACCCTGAGTTAGTATTCCATCTTGTGGTTCTGTCTCCTGTGTTAGTACTCCATCATGAGGTATTACACCCTGAGTTAATATTCCATCCTGTGGTTCTCTCTCCTGTGTTAGTACTCCATTCTGAGGTATTACACCCTGAGTTACTCTTCCATCCAGCGGTTCTCTCTCCTGTGTTAGTACTCCATTCTGAGGTATTACAGCCTGAGTTAGTATTCCATCCTGCGGTTCTGTCTTCTGTGTTAGTACTCCATTCTGAGGTATTGCACCCTGTGTTAGTATTCCATCGTGCGGTTCTGCCGCCTGTGTTAGTGCTCCATCATGAGGTATTACATCCTGAGCTAGTATTCCATCCTGAGGTTCTGCCCCTGTGGTAGTACTCCATTCTGAGGTATTGCACCCTGAGTTAGTATTCCATCTTGCGGTTCTGTCTCCTGTGTTAGTACTCCATCATGAGGTATTACACCCTGAGTTAGTATTCCATCCTGCGGTTCTGCCGCCTTTTATAGTACTCCATCCTGAGGTATTACACCCTGAGTTAGTATTCCATCCTGCGGTTCTGCCGCCTGTGTTAGTACTCCATCCTGAGGTATTGCACCCTGAGTTAGTATTCCAACCTGCGGTTCTGCAGCCTGTGTTAGTACTCCATCCTGAGGTATTACACCCTGAGTTAGTATTCCATCCTGCGGTTCTGTCTCCTGTGTTAGTACTCCATTCTGTGGTATTACACCCTGAGTTGGTATTCCATCCTGCGGTTCTGCCGCCTGTGTTAGAACTCCATCATGAGGTATTACACCCTGAGTTAGTATTCCATCCTGCGGTTCTGCCGCCTGTGTTAGTACTCCATTCTGAGGTATTACACCCTGAGTTAGTATTCCATCCTGCGGTTCTGTCTCCTGTGTTAGTACTCCATCCTGAGGTATTGCACCCTGAGTTAGTATTCCATCCTGCGGTTCTGTCTCCTGTGTTAGTACTCCATCCTGAGGTATTACACCCTGAGTTAGTATTCCATCCTGCTGTTCTGCCGCCTGTGTTAGTACTCCATTCTGCGGTATTGCTCCCTGAGTTAGTATTCCATCCTGCGGTTCTGCCGTCTGTGTTAGTACTCCATCCGGAGGTATTACACCCTGAGTTAGTATTCCATCCTGAGGTTCTGCCCCTGTGTTAGTACTCCATTCTGAGGTATTGCACCCTGAGTTAGTATACCATCTTGTGGTTCTGTTTCCTGTGTTAGTACTCCATCATGAGGTATTACACCCTGAGTTAGTATTCCATCCTGCGGTTCTGTCTCCTGTGTTAGTTCTCCATTCTGAGGTAATACACTCTGAGTTAGTATTCCATCCTGCGGTTCTGCCGCCTGTGTTAGTACTCCATTCTGAGGTATTACACCCTGAGTTAGTATTCCATCCTGCGGTTCTGTCTCCTGTGTTAGTACTCCATCCTGAGGTATTGCACCCTGAGTTAGTATTCCATCCTGCGGTTCTGCCGCCTGTGTTAGTACTCCATTCTGAGGTATTAAACCCTGAGTTAGTATTCCATCCTGCGGTTCGGCCGTCTGTGTTAGTACTCCATCCTGAGGTATTACACCCTGAGTTAGTATTCCATCCTGTTGTTCTGCCACCTGTGTTAGTACTCCATCATGATGTATTACACCCTGAGTTAGTGTTCCATCCTGCGGTTCTGCCCCCTGTGTTAGTACTCCATCCTGAGGTATTACACCCTGAGTTAGTATTCCATCCTGAGGTTCTGCCCCTGTGTTAGTACTCCATTCTGAGGTATTGCACCCTGAGTTAGTATTCCATCCTGCGGTTCTGTCTCCTGTGTTAGTACTCCATCATGAGGTATTACACCCTGAGTTAGTATTGCATCCTGCGGTTCTGCCGCCTGTGTTAGTACTCCATCCTGAGGTATTACACCCTGAGTTAGTATTCCATCCTGTTGTTCTGCCACCTGTGTTAGTACTCCATCATGATGTATTACACCCTGAGTTAGTATTCCATCCTGCGGTTCTGTCTCCTGTGTTAGTAGTCCATCATGATGTATTACACCCTGAGTTAGTATTCCATCCTGTGGTACTGCACCCTGAGTTAGTATTCCAACCTGCGGTTCTGCCGTCTGTGTTAGTACTCCATCCGGAGGTATTACACCCTGAGTTAGTATTCCATCCTGAGGTACTGCACCCTGAGTTAGTATTCCAACCTGCGGTTCTGCCACTTTTGTTAGTACTCCATTCTGAGGTATTACACCCTGAGTTAGTATTCCATCCTGAGGTTCTGCCCCTGTGTTAGTACTCCATTCTGAGGTATTGCACCCTGAGTTAGTATTCCATCTTGTGGTTCTGTCTCCTGTGTTAGTACTCCATCATGAGGTATTACACCCTGAGTTAATATTCCATCCTGTGGTTCTCTCTCCTGTGTTAGTACTCCATTCTGAGGTAATACACCCTGAGTTACTCTTCCATCCAGCGGTTCTCTCTCCTGTGTTAGTACTCCATTCTGAGGTATTACAGCCTGAGTTAGTATTCCATCCTGCGGTTCTGTCTCCTGTGTTAGTACTCCATTCTGAGGTATTGCACCCTGTGTTAGTATTCCATCGTGCGGTTCTGCCGCCTGTGTTAGTGCTCCATCATGAGGTATTACATCCTGAGCTAGTATTCCATCCTGAGGTTCTGCCCCTGTGGTAGTACTCCATTCTGAGGTATTGCACCCTGAGTTAGTATTCCATCTTGCGGTTCTGTCTCCTGTGTTAGTACTCCATCATGAGGTATTACACCCTGAGTTAGTATTCCATCCTGCGGTTCTGCCGCCTTTTATAGTACTCCATCCTGAGGTATTACACCCTGAGTTAGTATTCCATCCTGCGGTTCTGCCGCCTGTGTTAGTACTCCATCCTGAGGTATTGCACCCTGAGTTAGTATTCCAACCTGCGGTTCTGCAGCCTGTGTTAGTACTCCATCCTGAGGTATTACACCCTGAGTTAGTATTCCATCCTGCGGTTCTGTCTCCTGTGTTAGTACTCCATTCTGTGGTATTACACCCTGAGTTGGTATTCCATCCTGCGGTTCTGCCGCCTGTGTTAGAACTCCATCATGAGGTATTACACCCTGAGTTAGTATTCCATCCTGCGGTTCTGCCGCCTGTGTTAGTACTCCATCATGAGGTATTACACCCTGAGTTAGTATTCCAACCTGCGGTTCTGCCACTTTTGTTAGTACTCCATTCTGAGGTATTACAGCCTGAGTTAGTATTCCATCCTGAGGTTCTGCCCCTGTGTTAGTACTCCATTCTGAGGTATTGCACCCTGAGTTAGTATTCCATCTTGTGGTTCTGTCTCCTGTGTTAGTACTCCATCATGAGGTATTACACCCTGAGTTAATATTCCATCCTGTGGTTCTCTCTCCTGTGTTAGTACTCCATTCTGAGGTAATACACCCTGAGTTACTCTTCCATCCAGCGGTTCTCTCTCCTGTGTTAGTACTCCATTCTGAGGTATTACAGCCTGAGTTAGTATTCCATCCTGCGGTTCTGTCTCCTGTGTTAGTACTCCATTCTGAGGTATTGCACCCTGTGTTAGTATTCCATCGTGCGGTTCTGCCGCCTGTGTTAGTGCTCCATCATGAGGTATTACATCCTGAGCTAGTATTCCATCCTGAGGTTCTGCCCCTGTGGTAGTACTCCATTCTGAGGTATTGCACCCTGAGTTAGTATTCCATCTTGCGGTTCTGTCTCCTGTGTTAGTACTCCATCATGAGGTATTACACCCTGAGTTAGTATTCCATCCTGCGGTTCTGCCGCCTTTTATAGTACTCCATCCTGAGGTATTACACCCTGAGTTAGTATTCCATCCTGCGGTTCTGCCGCCTGTGTTAGTACTCCATCCTGAGGTATTGCACCCTGAGTTAGTATTCCAACCTGCGGTTCTGCAGCCTGTGTTAGTACTCCATCCTGAGGTATTACACCCTGAGTTAGTATTCCATCCTGCGGTTCTGTCTCCTGTGTTAGTACTCCATTCTGTGGTATTACACCCTGAGTTGGTATTCCATCCTGCGGTTCTGCCGCCTGTGTTAGAACTCCATCATGAGGTATTACACCCTGAGTTAGTATTCCATCCTGCGGTTCTGCCGCCTGTGTTAGTACTCCATTCTGAGGTATTACACCCTGAGTTAGTATTCCATCCTGCGGTTCTGTCTCCTGTGTTAGTACTCCATCCTGAGGTATTGCACCCTGAGTTAGTATTCCATCCTGCGGTTCTGTCTCCTGTGTTAGTACTCCATCCTGAGGTATTACACCCTGAGTTAGTATTCCATCCTGCTGTTCTGCCGCCTGTGTTAGTACTCCATTCTGCGGTATTGCTCCCTGAGTTAGTATTCCATCCTGCGGTTCTGCCGTCTGTGTTAGTACTCCATCCGGAGGTATTACACCCTGAGTTAGTATTCCATCCTGAGGTTCTGCCCCTGTGTTAGTACTCCATTCTGAGGTATTGCACCCTGAGTTAGTATTCCATCTTGTGGTTCTGTCTCCTGTGTTAGTACTCCATCATGAGGTATTACACCCTGAGTTAGTATTCCATCCTGCGGTTCTGTCTCCTGTGTTAGTTCTCCATTCTGAGGTAATACACTCTGAGTTAGTATTCCATCCTGCGGTTCTGCCGCCTGTGTTAGTACTCCATTCTGAGGTATTACACCCTGAGTTAGTATTCCATCCTGCGGTTCTGTCTCCTGTGTTAGTACTCCATCCTGAGGTATTGCACCCTGAGTTAGTATTCCATCCTGCGGTTCTGCCGCCTGTGTTAGTACTCCATTCTGAGGTATTACACCCTGAGTTAGTATTCCATCCTGCGGTTCTGCCGTCTGTGTTAGTACTCCATCCTGAGGTATTACACCCTGAGTTAGTATTCCATCCTGTTGTTCTGCCACCTGTGTTAGTACTCCATCATGATGTATTACACCCTGAGTTAGTGTTCCATCCTGCGGTTCTGCCCCCTGTGTTAGTACTCCATCCTGAGGTATTACACCCTGAGTTAGTATTCCATCCTGAGGTTCTGCCCCTGTGTTAGTACTCCATTCTGAGGTATTGCACCCTGAGTTAGTATTCCATCCTGCGGTTCTGTCTCCTGTGTTAGTACTCCATCATGAGGTATTACACCCTGAGTTAGTATTGCATCCTGCGGTTCTGCCGCCTGTGTTAGTACTCCATCCTGAGGTATTACACCCTGAGTTAGTATTCCATCCTGTTGTTCTGCCACCTGTGTTAGTACTCCATCATGATGTATTACACCCTGAGTTAGTATTCCATCCTGCGGTTCTGTCTCCTGTGTTAGTACTCCATCATGATGTATTACACCCTGAGTTAGTATTCCATCCTGAGGTACTGCACCCTGAGTTAGTATTCCAACCTGCGGTTCTGCCACTTTTGTTAGTAATCCATCATGAGGTATTACACCCTGTGTTAGTATTCCATCCTGCGGTTCTGCCGCCTGTGTTAGTACTCCATTCTGAGGTATTACACCCTGAGTTAGTATTCCATCCTGCGGTTCTGTCTCCTGTGTTAGTACTCCATCATGAGGTATTACACCCTGAGTTAGTATTCCATCCTGCGGTTCTGCCGCCTGTGTTAGTACTCCATCCTGAGGTATTACACCCTGAGTTAGTACTCCAACCTGCGGTTCTGCTGCCTGTGTTAGTACTCCATCATGAGGTATTACACCCTGAGTTAGTATTCCATCCTGCGGTTCTGTCTCCTGTGTTAGTATTCCATCCTGAGGTACTGCACCCTGAGTTAGTATTCCAACCTGCGGTTCTGCCACTTTTGTTAGTACTCCATTCTGAGGTATTACACCCTGAGTTAGTATTCCATCCTGAGGTTCTGCCCCTGTGTTAGTACTCCATCATGAGGTATTACACCCTGAGTTAGTATTCCATCCTCCGGTTCTGCCGCCTGAGTTAGTACTCCATCATGAGGTATTACACCCTGAGTTAGTATTCCATCCTGCGGTTCTGCCGCCTGTGTTAGTACTCCATCCTGAGGTATTACACCCTGAGTTAGTACTCCAACCTGCGGTTCTGCTGCCTGTGTTAGTACTCCATCATGAGGTATTACACCCTGAGTTAGTATTCCATCCTGCGGTTCTGTCTCCTGTGTTAGTATTCCATCCTGAGGTACTGCACCCTGAGTTAGTATTCCAACCTGCGGTTCTGCCACTTTTGTTAGTACTCCATTCTGAGGTATTACACCCTGAGTTAGTATTCCATCCTGAGGTTCTGCCCCTGTGTTAGTACTCCATTCTGAGGTATTGCACCCTGAGTTAGTATTCCATCTTGTGGTTCTGTCTCCTGTGTTAGTACTCCATCATGAGGTATTACACCCTGAGTTAATATTCCATCCTGTGGTTCTCTCTCCTGTGTTAGTACTCCATTCTGAGGTAATACACCCTGAGTTACTCTTCCATCCAGCGGTTCTCTCTCCTGTGTTAGTACTCCATTCTGAGGTATTACAGCCTGAGTTAGTATTCCATCCTGCGGTTCTGTCTCCTGTGTTAGTTCTCCATTCTGAGGTAATACACTCTGAGTTAGTATTCCATCCTGCGGTTCTGCCGCCTGTGTTAGTACTCCATTCTGAGGTATTACACCCTGAGTTAGTATTCCATCCTGCGGTTCTGTCTCCTGTGTTAGTACTCCATCCTGAGGTATTGCACCCTGAGTTAGTATTCCATCCTGCGGTTCTGCCGCCTGTGTTAGTACTCCATTCTGAGGTATTACACCCTGAGTTAGTATTCCATCCTGCGGTTCTGCCGTCTGTGTTAGTACTCCATCCTGAGGTATTACACCCTGAGTTAGTATTCCATCCTGTTGTTCTGCCACCTGTGTTAGTACTCCATCATGATGTATTACACCCTGAGTTAGTGTTCCATCCTGCGGTTCTGCCCCCTGTGTTAGTACTCCATCCTGAGGTATTACACCCTGAGTTAGTATTCCATCCTGAGGTTCTGCCCCTGTGTTAGTACTCCATTCTGAGGTATTGCACCCTGAGTTAGTATTCCATCCTGCGGTTCTGTCTCCTGTGTTAGTACTCCATCATGAGGTATTACACCCTGAGTTAGTATTGCATCCTGCGGTTCTGCCGCCTGTGTTAGTACTCCATCCTGAGGTATTACACCCTGAGTTAGTATTCCATCCTGTTGTTCTGCCACCTGTGTTAGTACTCCATCATGATGTATTACACCCTGAGTTAGTATTCCATCCTGCGGTTCTGTCTCCTGTGTTAGTACTCCATCATGATGTATTACACCCTGAGTTAGTATTCCATCCTGAGGTACTGCACCCTGAGTTAGTATTCCAACCTGCGGTTCTGCCACTTTTGTTAGTAATCCATCATGAGGTATTACACCCTGTGTTAGTATTCCATCCTGCGGTTCTGCCGCCTGTGTTAGTACTCCATTCTGAGGTATTACACCCTGAGTTAGTATTCCATCCTGCGGTTCTGTCTCCTGTGTTAGTACTCCATCATGAGGTATTACACCCTGAGTTAGTATTCCATCCTGCGGTTCTGCCGCCTGTGTTAGTACTCCATCCTGAGGTATTACACCCTGAGTTAGTACTCCAACCTGCGGTTCTGCTGCCTGTGTTAGTACTCCATCATGAGGTATTACACCCTGAGTTAGTATTCCATCCTGCGGTTCTGTCTCCTGTGTTAGTATTCCATCCTGAGGTACTGCACCCTGAGTTAGTATTCCAACCTGCGGTTCTGCCACTTTTGTTAGTACTCCATTCTGAGGTATTACACCCTGAGTTAGTATTCCATCCTGAGGTTCTGCCCCTGTGTTAGTACTCCATCATGAGGTATTACACCCTGAGTTAGTATTCCATCCTCCGGTTCTGCCGCCTGTGTTAGTACTCCATCATGAGGTATTACACCCTGAGTTAGTATTCCATCCTGAGGTTCTGCTGCCTGTGTTGGTACTCCATTCTGAGATATTACACCCTGAGTTAGTACTCCAACCTGCGGTTCTGCTGCCTGTGTTAGTACTCCATCATGAGGTATTACACCCTGAGTTAGTATTCCATCCTGCGGTTCTGTCTCCTGTGTTAGTATTCCATCCTGAGGTACTGCACCCTGAGTTAGTATTCCAACCTGCGGTTCTGCCACTTTTGTTAGTACTCCATTCTGAGGTATTACACCCTGAGTTAGTATTCCATCCTGAGGTTCTGCCCCTGTGTTAGTACTCCATCATGAGGTATTACACCCTGAGTTAGTATTCCATCCTCCGGTTCTGCCGCCTGTGTTAGTACTCCATCATGAGGTATTACACCCTGAGTTAGTATTCCATCCTGCGGTTCTGCCGCCTGTGTTAGTACTCCATCCTGAGGTATTACACCCTGAGTTAGTACTCCAACCTGCGGTTCTGCTGCCTGTGTTAGTACTCCATCATGAGGTATTACACCCTGAGTTAGTATTCCATCCTGCGGTTCTGTCTCCTGTGTTAGTATTCCATCCTGAGGTACTGCACCCTGAGTTAGTATTCCAACCTGCGGTTCTGCCACTTTTGTTAGTACTCCATTCTGAGGTATTACACCCTGAGTTAGTATTCCATCCTGAGGTTCTGCCCCTGTGTTAGTACTCCATTCTGAGGTATTGCACCCTGAGTTAGTATTCCATCTTGTGGTTCTGTCTCCTGTGTTAGTACTCCATTCTGATGTATTACACCCTGAGTTAGTATTCCATCCTGCGGTTCTGTCTCCTGTGTTAGTACTCCATTCTGAGGTATTACACCCTGAGTTAGTATTCCATCCTGCGGTTCTGTCTCCTGTGTTAGTACTCCATCCTGAGGTATTACACCCTGAGTTAGTATTCCATCCTGCGGTTCTGCCGCCTGTGTTAGTACTCCATCCTGAGGTATTACACCCTGAGTTAGTACTCCAACCTGCGGTTCTGCTGCCTGTGTTAGTACTCCATCATGAGGTATTACACCCTGAGTTAGTATTCCATCCTGCGGTTCTGTCTCCTGTGTTAGTATTCCATCCTGAGGTACTGCACCCTGAGTTAGTATTCCAACCTGCGGTTCTGCCACTTTTGTTAGTACTCCATTCTGAGGTATTACACCCTGAGTTAGTATTCCATCCTGAGGTTCTGCCCCTGTGTTAGTACTCCATTCTGAGGTATTGCACCCTGAGTTAGTATTCCATCTTGTGGTTCTGTCTCCTGTGTTAGTACTCCATTCTGATGTATTACACCCTGAGTTAGTATTCCATCCTGCGGTTCTGTCTCCTGTGTTAGTACTCCATCCTGAGGTATTGCACCCTGAGTTAGTATTCCATCCTGCGGTTCTGTCTCCTGTGTTAGTACTCCATCATGAGGTATTACACCCTGAGTTAATATTCCATCCTGTGGTTCTCTCTCCTGTGTTAGTACTCCATCATGAGGTATTACACCCTGAGTTAATATTCCATCCTGTGGTTCTCTCTCCTGTGTTAGTACTCCATTCTGAGGTAATACACCCTGAGTTACTCTTCCATCCAGCGGTTCTCTCTCCTGTGTTAGTACTCCATTCTGAGGTATTACAGCCTGAGTTAGTATTCCATCCTGCGGTTCTGTCTCCTGTGTTAGTACTCCATTCTGAGGTATTGCACCCTGTGTTAGTATTCCATCGTGCGGTTCTGCCGCCTGTGTTAGTGCTCCATCATGAGGTATTACATCCTGAGCTAGTATTCCATCCTGAGGTTCTGCCCCTGTGGTAGTACTCCATTCTGAGGTATTGCACCCTGAGTTAGTATTCCATCTTGCGGTTCTGTCTCCTGTGTTAGTACTCCATCATGAGGTATTACACCCTGAGTTAGTATTCCATCCTGCGGTTCTGCCGCCTTTTATAGTACTCCATCCTGAGGTATTACACACTGAGTTAGTATTCCATCCTGCGGTTCTGCCGCCTGTGTTAGTACTCCATCCTGAGGTATTGCACCCTGAGTTAGTATTCCAACCTGCGGTTCTGCAGCCTGTGTTAGTACTCCATCCTGAGGTATTACACCCTGAGTTAGTATTCCATCCTGCGGTTCTGTCTCCTGTGTTAGTACTCCATTCTGTGGTATTACACCCTGAGTTGGTATTCCATCCTGCGGTTCTGCCGCCTGTGTTAGAACTCCATCATGAGGTATTACACCCTGAGTTAGTATTCCATCCTGCGGTTCTGCCGCCTGTGTTAGTACTCCATTCTGAGGTATTACACCCTGAGTTAGTATTCCATCCTGCGGTTCTGTCTCCTGTGTTAGTACTCCATCCTGAGGTATTGCACCCTGAGTTAGTATTCCATCCTGCGGTTCTGTCTCCTGTGTTAGTACTCCATCCTGAGGTATTACACCCTGAGTTAGTATTCCATCCTGCTGTTCTGCCGCCTGTGTTAGTACTCCATTCTGCGGTATTGCTCCCTGAGTTAGTATTCCATCCTGCGGTTCTGCCGTCTGTGTTAGTACTCCATCCGGAGGTATTACACCCTGAGTTAGTATTCCATCCTGAGGTTCTGCCCCTGTGTTAGTACTCCATTCTGAGGTATTGCACCCTGAGTTAGTATTCCATCCTGCGGTTCTGTCTCCTGTGTTAGTTCTCCATTCTGAGGTAATACACTCTGAGTTAGTATTCCATCCTGCGGTTCTGCCGCCTGTGTTAGTACTCCATTCTGAGGTATTACACCCTGAGTTAGTATTCCATCCTGCGGTTCTGTCTCCTGTGTTAGTACTCCATCCTGAGGTATTGCACCCTGAGTTAGTATTCCATCCTGCGGTTCTGCCGCCTGTGTTAGTACTCCATTCTGAGGTATTACACCCTGAGTTAGTATTCCATCCTGCGGTTCTGTCTCCTGTGTTAGTTCTCCATTCTGAGGTAATACACTCTGAGTTAGTATTCCATCCTGCGGTTCTGCCGCCTGTGTTAGTACTCCATTCTGAGGTATTACACCCTGAGTTAGTATTCCATCCTGCGGTTCTGTCTCCTGTGTTAGTACTCCATCCTGAGGTATTGCACCCTGAGTTAGTATTCCATCCTGCGGTTCTGCCGCCTGTGTTAGTACTCCATTCTGAGGTATTACACCCTGAGTTAGTATTCCATCCTGCGGTTCTGCCGTCTGTGTTAGTACTCCATCCTGAGGTATTACACCCTGAGTTAGTATTCCATCCTGTTGTTCTGCCACCTGTGTTAGTACTCCATCATGATGTATTACACCCTGAGTTAGTGTTCCATCCTGCGGTTCTGCCCCCTGTGTTAGTACTCCATCCTGAGGTATTACACCCTGAGTTAGTATTCCATCCTGAGGTTCTGCCCCTGTGTTAGTACTCCATTCTGAGGTATTGCACCCTGAGTTAGTATTCCATCCTGCGGTTCTGTCTCCTGTGTTAGTACTCCATCATGAGGTATTACACCCTGAGTTAGTATTGCATCCTGCGGTTCTGCCGCCTGTGTTAGTACTCCATCCTGAGGTATTACACCCTGAGTTAGTATTCCATCCTGTTGTTCTGCCACCTGTGTTAGTACTCCATCATGATGTATTACACCCTGAGTTAGTATTCCATCCTGCGGTTCTGTCTCCTGTGTTAGTACTCCATCATGATGTATTACACCCTGAGTTAGTATTCCATCCTGAGGTACTGCACCCTGAGTTAGTATTCCAACCTGCGGTTCTGCCACTTTTGTTAGTAATCCATCATGAGGTATTACACCCTGTGTTAGTATTCCATCCTGCGGTTCTGCCGCCTGTGTTAGTACTCCATTCTGAGGTATTACACCCTGAGTTAGTATTCCATCCTGCGGTTCTGTCTCCTGTGTTAGTACTCCATCATGAGGTATTACACCCTGAGTTAGTATTCCATCCTGCGGTTCTGCCGCCTGTGTTAGTACTCCATCCTGAGGTATTACACCCTGAGTTAGTACTCCAACCTGCGGTTCTGCTGCCTGTGTTAGTACTCCATCATGAGGTATTACACCCTGAGTTAGTATTCCATCCTGCGGTTCTGTCTCCTGTGTTAGTATTCCATCCTGAGGTACTGCACCCTGAGTTAGTATTCCAACCTGCGGTTCTGCCACTTTTGTTAGTACTCCATTCTGAGGTATTACACCCTGAGTTAGTATTCCATCCTGAGGTTCTGCCCCTGTGTTTGTACTCCATCATGAGGTATTACACCCTGAGTTAGTATTCCATCCTCCGGTTCTGCCGCCTGTGTTAGTACTCCATTCTGAGATATTACACCCTGAGTTAGTATTCCATCTTGAGGTTCTGCCGCCTGTGTTAGTACTCCATCATGAGGTATTACACCCTGAGTTAGTATTCCATCCTGAGGTTCTGCTGCCTGTGTTGGTACTCCATTCTGAGATATTACACCCTGAGTTAGTATTCCATCTTGAGGTTCTGCCGCCTGTGTTAGTACTCCATCCTGAGGTATTACACCCTGAGTTAGTATTCCAACCTGCGGTTCTGCCGCCTGTGTTAGTACTCCATCATGAGGTATTACACCCTGAGTTAGTATTCCATCCTCCGGTTCTGCCGCCTGTGTTAGTACTCCATCATGAGGTATTACACCCTGAGTTAGTATTCCATCCTGAGGTTCTGCTGCCTGTGTTGGTACTCCATTCTGAGATATTACACCCTGAGTTAGTATTCCATCTTGAGGTTCTGCCGCCTGTGTTAGTACTCCATCATGAGGTATTACACCCTGAGTTAGTATTCCATCCAGCGGTTCTCTCTCCTGTGTTAGTACTCCATTCTGAGGTTTTTTCACCCTGAGTTAGTATTCCATCCTGCGGTTCTGTCTCCTGTGTTAGTACTCCATTCTGAGGTATTACACCCTGAGTTAGTATTCCATTCTGAGGTATTACAGCCTGAGTTAGTATTCCATTCTGAGGTATTACAGCCTGAGTTAGTATTCCATCCTGCGGTTCTGTCTCCTGTGTTAGTACTCCATTCTGAGGTATTACACCCTGAGTTACTATTCCATCCAGCGGTTCTCTCTCCTCTGTTAGTACTCCATTCTGAGGTATTACACCCTGAGTTAGTATTCCATCCTGCGGTTCTGTTGCCTGTGTTAGTACTGCATCATGAGGTATTACACCCTGAGTTAGTATTCCATCCTGCGGTTCTGCCGCCTGTGTTAGTACTCCATTCTGAGGTATTACACCCTGAGTTAGTATTCCATCCTGCGGTTCTGTCTCCTGTGTTAGTACTCCATCCTGAGGTATTGCACCCTGAGTTAGTATTCCATCCTGCGGTTCTGTCTCCTGTGTTAGTACTCCATCCTGAGGTATTACACCCTGAGTTAGTATTCCATCCTGCTGTTCTGCCGCCTGTGTTAGTACTCCATTCTGCGGTATTGCTCCCTGAGTTAGTATTCCATCCTGCGGTTCTGCCGTCTGTGTTAGTACTCCATCCGGAGGTATTACACCCTGAGTTAGTATTCCATCCTGAGGTTCTGCCCCTGTGTTAGTACTCCATTCTGAGGTATTGCACCCTGAGTTAGTATTCCATCTTGTGGTTCTGTCTCCTGTGTTAGTACTCCATCATGAGGTATTACACCCTGAGTTAGTATTCCATCCTGCGGTTCTGTCTCCTGTGTTAGTTCTCCATTCTGAGGTAATACACTCTGAGTTAGTATTCCATCCTGCGGTTCTGCCGCCTGTGTTAGTACTCCATTCTGAGGTATTACACCCTGAGTTAGTATTCCATCCTGCGGTTCTGTCTCCTGTGTTAGTACTCCATCCTGAGGTATTGCACCCTGAGTTAGTATTCCATCCTGCGGTTCTGCCGCCTGTGTTAGTACTCCATTCTGAGGTATTACACCCTGAGTTAGTATTCCATCCTGCGGTTCTGCCGTCTGTGTTAGTACTCCATCCTGAGGTATTACACCCTGAGTTAGTATTCCATCCTGTTGTTCTGCCACCTGTGTTAGTACTCCATCATGATGTATTACACCCTGAGTTAGTGTTCCATCCTGCGGTTCTGCCCCCTGTGTTAGTACTCCATCCTGAGGTATTACACCCTGAGTTAGTATTCCATCCTGAGGTTCTGCCCCTGTGTTAGTACTCCATTCTGAGGTATTGCACCCTGAGTTAGTATTCCATCCTGCGGTTCTGTCTCCTGTGTTAGTACTCCATCATGAGGTATTACACCCTGAGTTAGTATTGCATCCTGCGGTTCTGCCGCCTGTGTTAGTACTCCATCCTGAGGTATTACACCCTGAGTTAGTATTCCATCCTGTTGTTCTGCCACCTGTGTTAGTACTCCATCATGATGTATTACACCCTGAGTTAGTATTCCATCCTGCGGTTCTGTCTCCTGTGTTAGTACTCCATCATGATGTATTACACCCTGAGTTAGTATTCCATCCTGAGGTACTGCACCCTGAGTTAGTATTCCAACCTGCGGTTCTGCCACTTTTGTTAGTAATCCATCATGAGGTATTACACCCTGTGTTAGTATTCCATCCTGCGGTTCTGCCGCCTGTGTTAGTACTCCATTCTGAGGTATTACACCCTGAGTTAGTATTCCATCCTGCGGTTCTGTCTCCTGTGTTAGTACTCCATCATGAGGTATTACACCCTGAGTTAGTATTCCATCCTGCGGTTCTGCCGCCTGTGTTAGTACTCCATCCTGAGGTATTACACCCTGAGTTAGTACTCCAACCTGCGGTTCTGCTGCCTGTGTTAGTACTCCATCATGAGGTATTACACCCTGAGTTAGTATTCCATCCTGCGGTTCTGTCTCCTGTGTTAGTATTCCATCCTGAGGTACTGCACCCTGAGTTAGTATTCCAACCTGCGGTTCTGCCACTTTTGTTAGTACTCCATTCTGAGGTATTACACCCTGAGTTAGTATTCCATCCTGAGGTTCTGCCCCTGTGTTTGTACTCCATCATGAGGTATTACACCCTGAGTTAGTATTCCATCCTCCGGTTCTGCCGCCTGTGTTAGTACTCCATCATGAGGTATTACACCCTGAGTTAGTATTCCATCCTGAGGTTCTGCTGCCTGTGTTGGTACTCCATTCTGAGATATTACACCCTGAGTTAGTATTCCATCTTGAGGTTCTGCCGCCTGTGTTAGTACTCCATCATGAGGTATTACACCCTGAGTTAGTATTCCATCCTGAGGTTCTGCTGCCTGTGTTGGTACTCCATTCTGAGATATTACACCCTGAGTTAGTATTCCATCTTGAGGTTCTGCCGCCTGTGTTAGTACTCCATCCTGAGGTATTACACCCTGAGTTAGTATTCCAACCTGCGGTTCTGCCGCCTGTGTTAGTACTCCATCATGAGGTATTACACCCTGAGTTAGTATTCCATCCTCCGGTTCTGCCGCCTGTGTTAGTACTCCATCATGAGGTATTACACCCTGAGTTAGTATTCCATCCTGAGGTTCTGCCGCCTGTGTTAGTACTCCATCATGAGGTATTACACCCTGAGTTAGTATTCCATCCTGAGGTTCTGCCGCCTGTGTTAGTACTCCATCATGATGTATTACACCCTGAGTTAGTATTCCATCTTGAGGTTCTGCCGCCTGTGTTAGTACTCCATCATGAGGTATTACACCCTGAGTTAGTATTCCATCCAGCGGTTCTCTCTCCTGTGTTAGTACTCCATTCTGAGGTTTTTTCACCCTGAGTTAGTATTCCATCCTGCGGTTCTGTCTCCTGTGTTAGTACTCCATTCTGAGGTATTACACCCTGAGTTAGTATTCCATTCTGAGGTATTACAGCCTGAGTTAGTATTCCATTCTGAGGTATTACAGCCTGAGTTAGTATTCCATCCTGCGGTTCTGTCTCCTGTGTTAGTACTCCATTCTGAGGTATTACACCCTGAGTTACTATTCCATCCAGCGGTTCTCTCTCCTCTGTTAGTACTCCATTCTGAGGTATTACACCCTGAGTTAGTATTCCATCCTGCGGTTCTGTTGCCTGTGTTAGTACTGCATCATGAGGTATTACACCCTGAGTTAGTATACCATCCTTCCGGTTCTGCCGCCTGTGTTAGTACTCCATTCTGAGATATTACACCCTGAGTTAGTAATCCATCCTGCGGTTCTGTCTCCTGTGTTAGTACTCCATCATGAGGTATTACACCCTGAGTTAGTATTCCATCCTGTGGTTCTCACTCCTGTGTTAGTACTCCATTCTGAGGTATTACACCCTGAGTTACTATTCCATCCAGCGGTTCTCTCTCCTGTGTTAGTACTCCATTCTGAGGTATTACAGCCTGAGTTAGTATTCCATCCTGCGGTTCTGTCTCCTGTGTTAGTACTCCATTCTGAGGTATTGCACCCTGAGTTAGTATTCCATCGTGCGGTTCTGCCGCCTGTGTTAGTGCTCCATCATGATGTATTACACCCAGAGTTAGTATTCCATCCTGCTGTTCTGCCACCTGTGTTAGTACTCCATCATGAGGTATTACACCCTGAGTTAGTATTCCACCCTGCGGTTCTGCCGCCTGTGTTAGTACTCCATCATGAGGTATTACACCCTGAGTTAGTATTCCATCCTACGGTTCTGTCTCCTGTGTTAGTACTCCATCATGAGGTATTACACCCTGAGTTAGTATTCCATGCTGCGGTTCTGCCGCCTGTGTTAGTACTCCATCATGATGTATTACACCCTGAGTTAGTATTCCATCCTGCGGTTCTGCCGCCTGTGTTAGTACTCCATCCTGAGGTATTACACCCTGAGTTAGTATTCCAACCTGCGGTTCTGCCGCCTGTGTTAGTACTCCATCATGAGGTATTACACCCTGAGTTAGTATTCCATCCTCCGGTTCTGCCGCCTGTGTTAGTACTCCATCATGAGGTATTACACCCTGAGTTAGTATTCCATCCTGAGGTTCTGCTGCCTGTGTTGGTACTCCATTCTGAGATATTACACCCTGAGTTAGTATTCCATCTTGAGGTTCTGCCGCCTGTGTTAGTACTCCATCATGAGGTATTACACCCTGAGTTAGTATTCCATCCAGCGGTTCTCTCTCCTGTGTTAGTACTCCATTCTGAGGTTTTTTCACCCTGAGTTAGTATTCCATCCTGCGGTTCTGTCTCCTGTGTTAGTACTCCATTCTGAGGTATTACACCCTGAGTTAGTATTCCATTCTGAGGTATTACAGCCTGAGTTAGTATTCCATTCTGAGGTATTACAGCCTGAGTTAGTATTCCATCCTGCGGTTCTGTCTCCTGTGTTAGTACTCCATTCTGAGGTATTACACCCTGAGTTACTATTCCATCCAGCGGTTCTCTCTCCTCTGTTAGTACTCCATTCTGAGGTATTACACCCTGAGTTAGTATTCCATCCTGCGGTTCTGTTGCCTGTGTTAGTACTGCATCATGAGGTATTACACCCTGAGTTAGTATACCATCCTTCCGGTTCTGCCGCCTGTGTTAGTACTCCATTCTGAGATATTACACCCTGAGTTAGTAATCCATCCTGCGGTTCTGTCTCCTGTGTTAGTACTCCATCATGAGGTATTACAACCTGAGTTAGTATTCCATCCTGTGGTTCTCACTCCTGTGTTAGTACTCCATTCTGAGGTATTACACCCTGAGTTACTATTCCATCCAGCGGTTCTCTCTCCTGTGTTAGTACTCCATTCTGAGGTATTACAGCCTGAGTTAGTATTCCATCCTGCGGTTCTGTCTCCTGTGTTAGTACTCCATTCTGAGGTATTGCACCCTGAGTTAGTATTCCATCGTGCGGTTCTGCCGCCTGTGTTAGTGCTCCATCATGATGTATTACACCCAGAGTTAGTATTCCATCCTGCTGTTCTGCCACCTGTGTTAGTACTCCATCATGAGGTATTACACCCTGAGTTAGTATTCCACCCTGCGGTTCTGCCGCCTGTGTTAGTACTCCATCATGAGGTATTACACCCTGAGTTAGTATTCCATCCTACGGTTCTGTCTCCTGTGTTAGTACTCCATCATGAGGTATTACACCCTGAGTTAGTATTCCATGCTGCGGTTCTGCCGCCTGTGTTAGGACTCCATCATGATGTATTACACCCTGAGTTAGTATTCCATCCTGCGGTTCTGCCGCCTGTGTTAGTACTCCATCCTGAGGCATTACACCCTGAGTTAGTATTCCATCCTGCGGTTCTGTCTCCTGTGTTAGTACTCCATTCTGAGGTATTGCACCCTGAGTTAGTATTCCATCCTGAGGTTTTACACCCTGAGTTAGTATTCCAACCTGCGGTTCTGCCGCCTGTGTTAGTACTCCATCCTGAGGTATTACACCATGAGTTAGTATTCCATCTTGCGTTCTGCCGCCTGTGTTAATACTCCATCCTGAGGTATTACACCCTGAGTTAGTATTCCATCCTCCGGTTCTGCCGCCTGTGTTAGTACTCCATCCTGAGGTATTACACCATGAGTTAGTATTCCATCTTGCGTTCTGCCGCCTGTGTTAATACTCCATTCTGAGATATTACACCCTGAGTTAGTAATCCATCCTGCGGTTCTGTCTCCTGTGTTAGTACTCCATCATGAGGTATTACAACCTGAGTTAGTATTCCATCCTGTGGTTCTCACTCCTGTGTTAGTACTCCATTCTGAGGTATTACACCCTGAGTTACTATTCCATCCAGCGGTTCTCTCTCCTGTGTTAGTACTCCATTCTGAGGTATTACAGCCTGAGTTAGTATTCCATCCTGCGGTTCTGTCTCCTGTGTTAGTACTCCATTCTGAGGTATTGCACCCTGAGTTAGTATTCCATCGTGCGGTTCTGCCGCCTGTGTTAGTGCTCCATCATGATGTATTACACCCAGAGTTAGTATTCCATCCTGCTGTTCTGCCACCTGTGTTAGTACTCCATCATGAGGTATTACACCCTGAGTTAGTATTCCACCCTGCGGTTCTGCCGCCTGTGTTAGTACTCCATCATGAGGTATTACACCCTGAGTTAGTATTCCATCCTACGGTTCTGTCTCCTGTGTTAGTACTCCATCATGAGGTATTACACCCTGAGTTAGTATTCCATGCTGCGGTTCTGCCGCCTGTGTTAGGACTCCATCATGATGTATTACACCCTGAGTTAGTATTCCATCCTGCGGTTCTGCCGCCTGTGTTAGTACTCCATCCTGAGGCATTACACCCTGAGTTAGTATTCCATCCTGCGGTTCTGTCTCCTGTGTTAGTACTCCATTCTGAGGTATTGCACCCTGAGTTAGTATTCCATCCTGAGGTTTTACACCCTGAGTTAGTATTCCAACCTGCGGTTCTGCCGCCTGTGTTAGTACTCCATCCTGAGGTATTACACCATGAGTTAGTATTCCATCTTGCGTTCTGCCGCCTGTGTTAATACTCCATCCTGAGGTATTACACCCTGAGTTAGTATTCCATCCTCCGGTTCGGCCGCCTGTGTTAGTACTCCATTCTGCGGTATTGCTCCCTGAGTTAGTATTCCATCCTGCGGTTCTGCCACCTGTGTTAGTAATCCATCATGAGGTATTACACCCTGAGTTAGTGTTCCATCCTGTGGTTCTGCCGCCTGTGTTAGTACTCCATCATGAGGTATTACACCCTGAGTTAGTATTCCACCCTGCGGTTCTGCCGCCAGTGTCAGTACTCCATTCTGAGGTATTACACCCTGAGTTAGTATTCCACCCTGCGGTTCTGCCGCCAGTGTTAGTACTCCATTCTGAGGTATTACACCCTGAGTTAGTATTCCATCCTGCGGTTCTGCCGCCAGTGTTAGTATTCCATCATGAGGTAATACAGACTGAGTTAGTACTCCATCCTGAGGTATTACAGACTGAGTTAGTACTCCATCCTGAGGTATTACACCCTGAGTTAGTATTCCATCCTGAGGTTCAGCCCCTGTTTTAGTACTCCATTCTGAGGTATTGCACCCTGAGTTAGTATTCCATCCTGCGGTTCTGTCTCCTGTGTTACTACTCCATCATGAGGTATTACACCCTGAGTTAGTATTCCATCCTGCGGTTCTGCCGCCTTTTATAGTACTCCATCCTGAGGTATTACACCCTGAGTTAGTATTCCATCCTGATGCTCTGCCACCTGTGTTAGTACTCCATCATGATGTATTACACCCTGAGTTAGTATTCCATCCTACGGTTCTGCCGCCTTTTATAGTACTCCATCCTGAGGTATTGCATCCTGAGTTAGTATTCCAACCTGAGGTTCTGCCACCTGTGTTAGTACTCCATTCTGAGGTATTACACCCTGAGTTGGTATTCCATCCTGCGGTTCTGCCACCTGTGTTAGTACTCCATTCTGTGGTATTACACCCTGAGTTAGTATTCCGTCCTGCGGTTCTGTCTCCTGTGTTAGTACTCTATCCTGAGGTATTGCACCCTGAGTTAGTATTCCATCCTGCGGTTCTGCCGCCTGTGTTAGTACTCCATTCTGAGGTATTACACCCTGAGTTAGTATTCCGTCCTGCGGTTCTGTCTCCTGTGTTAGTACTCCATTCTGAGGTATTACACCCTGAGTTAGTATTCCATCCTGCGGTTCTGTCTCCTGTGTTAGTACTCCATCCTGAGGTATTGCACCCTGAGTTAGTATTCCATCCTGCGGTTCTGCCGCCTGTGTTAGTACTCCATTCTGAGGTATTACACCCTGAGTTAGTATTCCGTCCTGCGGTTCTGTCTCCTGTGTTAGTACTCCATTCTGAGGTATTACACCCTGAGTTAGTATTCCATCCTGCGGTTCTGTCTCCTGTGTTAGTACTCCATCCTGAGGTATTGCACCCTGAGTTAGTATTCCATCCTGCGGCTCTGTCTCCTGTGTTAGTACTCCATCCTGAGGTATTACACCCTGAGTTAGTATTCCATCCTGCGGTTCTGCCGCCTGTGTTAGTACTCCATCATGAGGTATTACACCCTGTGTTAGTATTCCATCCTGCGGTTCTGCCGCCTGTGTTAGTACTCCATTCTGAGGTATTACACCCTGAGTTAGTATTCCATCCTGCGGTTCTGTCTCCTGTGTTAGCACTCCATCATGAGGTATTACTCCCTGAGTTAGTATTCCATCCTGCGGTTCTGCCGTCTGTGTTAGTACTCCATCCTGAGGTATTACACCCTGAGTTAGTACTCCAACCTGCGGTTCTGCTGCCTGTGTTAGTACTCCATCCTGAGGTATTACACCCTGAGTTACTATTCCATCCAGCGGTTCTCTCTCCTGTGTTTGTACTCCATTCTGAGGTATTACACCCTGAGTTAGTATTCCATCCTGTGGTTCTGTTGCCTGTGTTAGTACTCCATCATGAGGTATTACACCCTGAGTTAGTATTCCATCCTGTGGTTCTCTCTCCTGTGTTAGTACTCCATTCTGAGGTATTACACCCTGAGTTACTCTTCCATCCAGCGGTTCTCTCTACTGTGTTAGTACTCCATTCTGAGGTATTACAGCCTGAGTTAGTATTCCATACTGCGGTTCTGTCTCCTGTGTTAGTACTCCATTCTGAGGTATTGCACCCTGAGTTAGTAATCCATCCTGCGGTTCTGCCGCCAGTGTTTGTACTCCATCATGACGTATTACACCCTGAGTTAGTATTCCATCCTGCGGTTCTGCCACCTGTGTTAGTACTCCATCATGAGGTATTACACCCTGAGCTAGTATTCCATCCTGAGGTTCTGCCCCTGTGTTAGTACTCCATTCTGAGGTATTACACCCTGAGTTAGTATTCCATCTTGCGGTTCTGTCTCCTGTGTTAGTACTCCATCATGAGGTATTACACCCTGAGTTAGTATTCCATCCTGCGGTTCTGCCGCCTTTTATAGTACTCCATCCTGAGGTATTACAGCCTGAGTTAGTATTCCATCCTGCGGTTCTGCCGCCTGTGTTAGTACTCCATCCTGAGGTATTGCACCCTGAGTTAGTATTCCAACCTGCGGTTCTGCAGCCTGTGTTAGTACTCCATCCTGAGGTATTACACCCTGAGTTAGTATTCCATCCTGCGGTTCTGTCTCCTGTGTTAGTACTCCATCATGAGGTATTACACCCTGAATTAGTATTCCATCCTGCGGTTCTGCCGCCTGTGTTAGTACTCCATTCTGAGGTATTACACCCTGAGTTGGTATTCCATCCTGCGGTTCTGCCGCCTGTGTTAGTACTCCATTCTGAGGTATTACACCCTGAGTTGGTATTCCATCCTGCGGTTCTGCCGCCTGTGTTTGAACTCCATCATGAGGTATTACACCCTGAGTTAGTATTCCATCCTGCGGTTCTGCCGCCTGTGTTAGTACTCCATTCTGAGGTATTACACCCTGAGTTAGTATTCCATCCTGCGGTTCTGTCTCCTGTGTTAGTACTCCATCCTGAGGTATTACACCCTGAGTTAGTATACCATCCTGCTGTTCTGCCGCCTGTGTTAGTACTCCATTCTGCGGTATTGCACCCTGAGTTAGTATTCCATCCTGCGGTTCTGTCTCCTGTGTTATTACTCCATCCTGAGGTATTACACCCTGAGTTAGTATTCCATCCTGCTGTTCTGCCGCCTGTGTTAGTACTCCATTCTGCGGTATTGCTCCCTGAGTTAGTATTCCATCCTGCGGTTCTGCCGTCTGTGTTAGTACTCCATCCGGAGGTATTACACCCTGAGTTAGTATTCCATCCTGAGGTTCTGCCCCTGTGTTAGTACTCCATTCTGAGGTTTTGCACCCTGAGTTAGTATTCCATCCTGTGGTTCTGTCTCCTGTGTTAGTACTCCATCATGAGGTATTACACCCTGTGTTAGTATTCCATCCTGCTGTTCTGTCTCCTGTGTTAGTTCTCCATTCTGAGGTAATACACTCTGAGTTAGTATTCCATCCTGCGGTTCTGTTGCCTGTGTTAGTACTCCATTCTGAGGTATTACACCCTGAGTTAGTATTCCATCCTGCGGTTCTGTCTCCTGTGTTAGTACTCCATCCTGAGGTATTGCACCCTGAGTTAGTATTCCATCCTGCGGTTCTGCCGTCTGTGTTAGTACTCCATCCGGAGGTATTAAACCCTGAGTTAGTATTCCATCCTGCGGTTCTGTCTCCTGTGTTAGTACTCCATCATGAGGTATTACACCCTGAGTTAGTATTCCATCCTGCGGTTCTGCCGTCTGTGTTAGTACTCCATCCTGAGGTATTACACCCTGAGTTAGTATTCCATCCTGTTGTTCTGCCACCTGTGTTTGTACTCCATCAAAATGTATTACACCCTGAGTTAGTGTTCCATCCTGCGGTTCTGCCGCCTGTGTTAGTACTCCATCCTGAGGTATTACACCCTGAGTTAGTATTCCATCCTGAGGTTCTGCCCCTGTGTTAGTACTCCATTCTGAGGTATTGCACCCTGAGTTAGTATTCCATCCTGCGGTTCTGTCTCCTGTGTTAGTACTCCATCATGAGGTATTACACCCTGAGTTAGTATTCCATCCTGCGGTTCTGCCGCCTGTGTTAGTACTCCATCCTGAGGTATTACACCCTGAGTTAGTATTCCATCCTGTTGTTCTGCCACCTGTGTTAGTACTCCATCATGATGTATTACACCCTGAGTTAGTATTCCATCCTGCGGTTCTGTCTCCTGTGTTAGTATTCCATCCTGAGGTACTGCACCCTGAGTTAGTATTCCATCCTGCGGTTCTGCCACCTGTGTTAGTACTCCATTCTGAGGTATTACACCCTGAGTTAGTATTCCATCCTGCGGTTCTGCCACCTGTGTTAGTACTCCATCCTGAGGTATTACACCCTGAGTTAGTATTCCATCCTGCGGTTCTGCCACCTGTGTTAGTACTCCATCATGAGGTATTACACCCTGAGTTAGTATTCCATCCTGCGGTTCTGCCACCTGTGTTAGTACTCCATCCTGAGGTATTACACCCTGAGTTAGTATTCCATCCTGCGGTTCTGCCACCTGTGTTAGTACTCCATCCTGAGGTATTACACCCTGAGTTAGTATTCCATCCTGCGGTTCTGTCTACTGTGTTAGTACTCCATTCTGAGGTATTACACCCTGAGTTAGTATTCCATCCTCCGGTTCGGCCGCATGTGTTAGTACTCCATCCTGAGGTATTACACCCTGAGTTAGTATTCCAACCTGCGGTTCTGCCACTTTTGTTAGTACTCCATTCTGAGGTATTACACCCTGAGTTAGTATTCCATCCTGCGGTTCTGCCACCTGTGTTAGTACTCCATCCTGAGGTATTACACCCTGAGTTAGTATTCCATCCTGCGGTTCTGCCACCTGTGTTAGTAATCCATTCTGAGGTATTACACCCTGAGTTAGTATTCCATCCTGCGGTTCTGCCGCCAGTGTTAGTACTCCATCATGAGGTATTACACCCTGAGTTAGTATTCCATCCTGCGGTTCTGTCTCCTGTGTTAGTTCTCCATTCTGAGGTATTACACCCTGAGTTAGTATTCCATCCTGCGGTTCTGTCTCCTGTGTTAGTTCTCCATTCTGAGGTTTTACACCCTGAGTTAGTATTCCATTCTGAGGTTCTGCCGCCTGTGTTAGTACTCCATCCTGAGGTATTACACCCTGAGTTACTATTCCATCCAGCGGTTCTCTCTCCTGTGTTAGTACTCCATCCTGAGGTATTACACCCTGAGTTAGTATTCCATCCTGCGGTTCTGTCTCCTGTGTTATTTCTCCATTCTGAGGTTTTACACCCTGAGTTAGTATTCCATTCTGAGGTTCTGCCGCCTGTGTTAGTACTCCATCCTGAGGTATTACACCCTGAGTTACTATTCCATCCAGCGGTTCTCTCTCCTGTGTTAGTACTCCATCATGATGTATTACACCCTGAGTTAGTATTCCATCCTGCGGTTCTGTCTCCTGTGTTAGTACTCCATCCTGAGGTATTACACCCTGAGTTAGTATTCCATCCTGCGGTTCTGCCGCCTGTGTTAGTACTACATTCTGAGGTACTGCATCCTGAGTTAGTATTCCATCCTGTGGTTCTGCCGCCTGTGTTAGTACTCCATTCTGAGGTATTACACCCTGAGTTAGTATTCCATCCTGCGGTTCTGTCTCCTGTGTTAGTACTCCATTCTGAGGTATTACACCCTGAGTTGGTACTCCATCCTGCGGTTCTGCCGCCTGTGTTTGAACTCCATCATGAGGTATTACACCCTGAGTTAGTATTCCATCCTGCGGTTCTGCCGCCTGTGTTAGTACTCCATTCTGAGGTATTACACCCTGAGTTAGTATTCCATCCTGCGGTTCTGTCTCCTGTGTTAGTACTCCATCCTGAGGTATTACACCCTGAGTTAGTATACCATCCTGCTGTTCTGCGCCTGTGTTAGTACTCCATTCTGCGGTATTGCACCCTGAGTTAGTATTCCATCCTGCGGTTCTGTCTCCTGTGTTATTACTCCATCCTGAGGTATTACACCCTGAGTTAGTATTCCATCCTGCTGTTCTGCCGCCTGTGTTAGTACTCCATTCTGCGGTATTGCTCCCTGAGTTAGTATTCCATCCTGCGGTTCTGCCGTCTGTGTTAGTACTCCATCCGGAGGTATTACACCCTGAGTTAGTATTCCATCCTGAGGTTCTGCCCCTGTGTTAGTACTCCATTCTGAGGTTTTGCACCCTGAGTTAGTATTCCATCCTGTGGTTCTGTCTCCTGTGTTAGTACTCCATCATGAGGTATTACACCCTGTGTTAGTATTCCATCCTGCGGTTCTGTCTCCTGTGTTAGTTCTCCATTCTGAGGTAATACACTCTGAGTTAGTATTCCATCCTGCGGTTCTGTTGCCTGTGTTAGTACTCCATTCTGAGGTATTACACCCTGAGTTAGTATTCCATCCTGCCGTTCTGTCTCCTGTGTTAGTACTCCATCCTGAGGTATTGCACCCTGAGTTAGTATTCCATCCTGCGGTTCTGCCGTCTGTGTTAGTACTCCATCCGGAGGTATTAAACCCTGAGTTAGTATTCCATCCTGAGGTTCTGCCCCTGTGTGAGTACTCCATTCTGAGGTATTGCACCCTGAGTTAGTATTCCATCCTGTGGTTCTGTCTCCTGTGTTAGTACTCCATCATGAGGTATTACACCCTGAGTTAGTATTCCATCCTGCGGTTCTGCAGCCTGTGTTAGTACTCCATCCTGAGGTATTACACCCTGAGTTAGTATTCCATCCTGTTGTTCTGCCACCTGTGTTAGTACTCCATCATGATGTATTACACCCTGAGTTAGTGTTCCATCCTGCGGTTCTGCCGCCTGTGTTAGTACTCCATCCTGAGGTATTACACCCTGAGTTAGTATTCCATCCTGAGGTTCTGCCCCTGTGTTAGTACTCCATTCTGAGGTATTGCACCCTGAGTTAGTATTCCATCCTGCGGTTCTGTCTCCTGTGTTAGTACTCCATCATGAGGTATTACACCCTGAGTTAGTATTCCATCCTGCGGTTCTGCCGCCTGTGTTAGTACTCCATCCTGAGGTATTACACCCTGAGTTAGTATTCCATCCTGTTGTTCTGCCACCTGTGTTAGTACTCCATCATGATGTATTACACCCTGAGTTAGTATTCCATCCTGCGGTTCTGTCTCCTGTGTTAGTATTCCATCCTGAGGTACTGCACCCTGAGTTAGTATTCCATCCTGCGGTTCTGCCACCTGTGTTAGTACTCCATTCTGAGGTATTACACCCTGAGTTAGTATTCCATCCTGCGGTTCTGCCACCTGTGTTAGTACTCCATCCTGAGGTATTACACCCTGAGTTAGTATTCCATCCTGCTGTTCTGCCACCTGTGTTAGTACTCCATCCTGAGGTATTACACCCTGAGTTAGTATTCCATCCTGCGGTTCTGCCACCTGTGTTAGTACTCCATCCTGAGGTATTACACCCTGAGTTAGTATTCCATCCTGCGGTTCTGTCTACTGTGTTAGTACTCCATTCTGAGGTATTACACCCTGAGTTAGTATTCCATCCTCCGGTTCGGCCGCCTGTGTTAGTACTCCATCCTGAGGTATTACACCCTGAGTTAGTATTCCATCCTGCGGTTCTGCCGCCAGTGTTAGTACTCCATCCTGAGGTATTACACCCTGAGTTAGTATTCCATCCTGCGGTTCTGCCACCTGTGTTAGTACTCCATCATGAGGTATTACACCCTGAGCTAGTATTCCATCCTGAGGTTCTGCCCCTGTGTTAGTACTCCATTCTGAGGTATTACACCCTGAGTTAGTATTCCATCTTGCGGTTCTGTCTCCTGTGTTAGTACTCCATCATGAGGTATTACACCCTGAGTTAGTATTCCATCCTGCGGTTCTGCCGCCTTTTATAGTACTCCATCCTGAGGTATTACAGCCTGAGTTAGTATTCCATCCTGCGGTTCTGCCGCCTGTGTTAGTACTCCATCCTGAGGTATTGCACCCTGAGTTAGTATTCCAACCTGCGGTTCTGCAGCCTGTGTTAGTACTCCATCCTGAGGTATTACACCCTGAGTTAGTATTCCATCCTGCGGTTCTGTCTCCTGTGTTAGTACTCCATCATGAGGTATTACACCCTGAATTAGTATTCCATCCTGCGGTTCTGCCGCCTGTGTTAGTACTCCATTCTGAGGTATTACACCCTGAGTTGGTATTCCATCCTGCGGTTCTGCCGCCTGTGTTAGTACTCCATTCTGAGGTATTACACCCTGAGTTGGTATTCCATCCTGCGGTTCTGCCGCCTGTGTTTGAACTCCATCATGAGGTATTACACCCTGAGTTAGTATTCCATCCTGCGGTTCTGCCGCCTGTGTTAGTACTCCATTCTGAGGTATTACACCCTGAGTTAGTATTCCATCCTGCGGTTCTGTCTCCTGTGTTAGTACTCCATCCTGAGGTATTACACCCTGAGTTAGTATACCATCCTGCTGTTCTGCCGCCTGTGTTAGTACTCCATTCTGCGGTATTGCACCCTGAGTTAGTATTCCATCCTGCGGTTCTGTCTCCTGTGTTATTACTCCATCCTGAGGTATTACACCCTGAGTTAGTATTCCATCCTGCTGTTCTGCCGCCTGTGTTAGTACTCCATTCTGCGGTATTGCTCCCTGAGTTAGTATTCCATCCTGCGGTTCTGCCGTCTGTGTTAGTACTCCATCCGGAGGTATTACACCCTGAGTTAGTATTCCATCCTGAGGTTCTGCCCCTGTGTTAGTACTCCATTCTGAGGTTTTGCACCCTGAGTTAGTATTCCATCCTGTGGTTCTGTCTCCTGTGTTAGTACTCCATCATGAGGTATTACACCCTGTGTTAGTATTCCATCCTGCTGTTCTGTCTCCTGTGTTAGTTCTCCATTCTGAGGTAATACACTCTGAGTTAGTATTCCATCCTGCGGTTCTGTTGCCTGTGTTAGTACTCCATTCTGAGGTATTACACCCTGAGTTAGTATTCCATCCTGCGGTTCTGTCTCCTGTGTTAGTACTCCATCCTGAGGTATTGCACCCTGAGTTAGTATTCCATCCTGCGGTTCTGCCGTCTGTGTTAGTACTCCATCCGGAGGTATTAAACCCTGAGTTAGTATTCCATCCTGCGGTTCTGTCTCCTGTGTTAGTACTCCATCATGAGGTATTACACCCTGAGTTAGTATTCCATCCTGCGGTTCTGCCTTCTGTGTTAGTACTCCATCCTGAGGTATTACACCCTGAGTTAGTATTCCATCCTGTTGTTCTGCCACCTGTGTTTGTACTCCATCAAAATGTATTACACCCTGAGTTAGTGTTCCATCCTGCGGTTCTGCCGCCTGTGTTAGTACTCCATCCTGAGGTATTACACCCTGAGTTAGTATTCCATCCTGAGGTTCTGCCCCTGTGTTAGTACTCCATTCTGAGGTATTGCACCCTGAGTTAGTATTCCATCCTGCGGTTCTGTCTCCTGTGTTAGTACTCCATCATGAGGTATTACACCCTGAGTTAGTATTCCATCCTGCGGTTCTGCCGCCTGTGTTAGTACTCCATCCTGAGGTATTACACCCTGAGTTAGTATTCCATCCTGTTGTTCTGCCACCTGTGTTAGTACTCCATCATGATGTATTACACCCTGAGTTAGTATTCCATCCTGCGGTTCTGTCTCCTGTGTTAGTATTCCATCCTGAGGTACTGCACCCTGAGTTAGTATTCCATCCTGCGGTTCTGCCACCTGTGTTAGTACTCCATTCTGAGGTATTACACCCTGAGTTAGTATTCCATCCTGCGGTTCTGCCACCTGTGTTAGTACTCCATCCTGAGGTATTACACCCTGAGTTAGTATTCCATCCTGCGGTTCTGCCACCTGTGTTAGTACTCCATCATGAGGTATTACACCCTGAGTTAGTATTCCATCCTGCGGTTCTGCCACCTGTGTTAGTACTCCATCCTGAGGTATTACACCCTGAGTTAGTATTCCATCCTGCGGTTCTGCCACCTGTGTTAGTACTCCATCCTGAGGTATTACACCCTGAGTTAGTATTCCATCCTGCGGTTCTGTCTACTGTGTTAGTACTCCATTCTGAGGTATTACACCCTGAGTTAGTATTCCATCCTCCGGTTCGGCCGCATGTGTTAGTACTCCATCCTGAGGTATTACACCCTGAGTTAGTATTCCAACCTGCGGTTCTGCCACTTTTGTTAGTACTCCATTCTGAGGTATTACACCCTGAGTTAGTATTCCATCCTGCGGTTCTGCCGCCTGTGTTAGTACTACATTCTGAGGTACTGCATCCTGAGTTAGTATTCCATCCTGCGGTTCTGCCGCCTGTGTTAGTACTCCATTCTGAGGTATTACACCCTGAGTTAGTATTCCATCCTGCGGTTCTGTCTCCTGTGTTAGTACTCCATTCTGAGGTATTACACCCTGAGTTGGTACTCCATCCTGCGGTTCTGCCGCCTGTGTTTGAACTCCATCATGAGGTATTACACCCTGAGTTAGTATTCCATCCTGCGGTTCTGCCGCCTGTGTTAGTACTCCATTCTGAGGTATTACACCCTGAGTTAGTATTCCATCCTGCGGTTCTGTCTCCTGTGTTAGTACTCCATCCTGAGGTATTACACCCTGAGTTAGTATACCATCCTGCTGTTCTGCGCCTGTGTTAGTACTCCATTCTGCGGTATTGCACCCTGAGTTAGTATTCCATCCTGCGGTTCTGTCTCCTGTGTTATTACTCCATCCTGAGGTATTACACCCTGAGTTAGTATTCCATCCTGCTGTTCTGCCGCCTGTGTTAGTACTCCATTCTGCGGTATTGCTCCCTGAGTTAGTATTCCATCCTGCGGTTCTGCCGTCTGTGTTAGTACTCCATCCGGAGGTATTACACCCTGAGTTAGTATTCCATCCTGAGGTTCTGCCCCTGTGTTAGTACTCCATTCTGAGGTTTTGCACCCTGAGTTAGTATTCCATCCTGTGGTTCTGTCTCCTGTGTTAGTACTCCATCATGAGGTATTACACCCTGTGTTAGTATTCCATCCTGCGGTTCTGTCTCCTGTGTTAGTTCTCCATTCTGAGGTAATACACTCTGAGTTAGTATTCCATCCTGCGGTTCTGTTGCCTGTGTTAGTACTCCATTCTGAGGTATTACACCCTGAGTTAGTATTCCATCCTGCCGTTCTGTCTCCTGTGTTAGTACTCCATCCTGAGGTATTGCACCCTGAGTTAGTATTCCATCCTGCGGTTCTGCCGTCTGTGTTAGTACTCCATCCGGAGGTATTAAACCCTGAGTTAGTATTCCATCCTGAGGTTCTGCCCCTGTGTGAGTACTCCATTCTGAGGTATTGCACCCTGAGTTAGTATTCCATCCTGTGGTTCTGTCTCCTGTGTTAGTACTCCATCATGAGGTATTACACCCTGAGTTAGTATTCCATCCTGCGGTTCTGCAGCCTGTGTTAGTACTCCATCCTGAGGTATTACACCCTGAGTTAGTATTCCATCCTGTTGTTCTGCCACCTGTGTTAGTACTCCATCATGATGTATTACACCCTGAGTTAGTGTTCCATCCTGCGGTTCTGCCGCCTGTGTTAGTACTCCATCCTGAGGTATTACACCCTGAGTTAGTATTCCATCCTGAGGTTCTGCCCCTGTGTTAGTACTCCATTCTGAGGTATTGCACCCTGAGTTAGTATTCCATCCTGCGGTTCTGTCTCCTGTGTTAGTACTCCATCATGAGGTATTACACCCTGAGTTAGTATTCCATCCTGCGGTTCTGCCGCCTGTGTTAGTACTCCATCCTGAGGTATTACACCCTGAGTTAGTATTCCATCCTGTTGTTCTGCCACCTGTGTTAGTACTCCATCATGATGTATTACACCCTGAGTTAGTATTCCATCCTGCGGTTCTGTCTCCTGTGTTAGTATTCCATCCTGAGGTACTGCACCCTGAGTTAGTATTCCATCCTGCGGTTCTGCCACCTGTGTTAGTACTCCATTCTGAGGTATTACACCCTGAGTTAGTATTCCATCCTGCGGTTCTGCCACCTGTGTTAGTACTCCATCCTGAGGTATTACACCCTGAGTTAGTATTCCATCCTGCTGTTCTGCCACCTGTGTTAGTACTCCATCCTGAGGTATTACACCCTGAGTTAGTATTCCATCCTGCGGTTCTGCCACCTGTGTTAGTACTCCATCCTGAGGTATTACACCCTGAGTTAGTATTCCATCCTGCGGTTCTGTCTACTGTGTTAGTACTCCATTCTGAGGTATTACACCCTGAGTTAGTATTCCATCCTCCGGTTCGGCCGCCTGTGTTAGTACTCCATCCTGAGGTATTACACCCTGAGTTAGTATTCCATCCTGCGGTTCTGCCGCCAGTGTTAGTACTCCATCCTGAGGTATTACACCCTGAGTTAGTATTCCATCCTGCGGTTCTGTCTCCTGTGTTAGTTCTCCATTCTGAGGTATTACACCCTGAGTTAGTATTCCATCCTCCGGTTCGGCCGCATGTGTTAGTACTCCATCCTGAGGTATTACACCCTGAGTTAGTATTCCAACCTGCGGTTCTGCCACTTTTGTTAGTACTCCATTCTGAGGTATTACACCCTGAGTTAGTATTCCATCCTGCGGTTCTGCCGCCTGTGTTAGTACTACATTCTGAGGTACTGCATCCTGAGTTAGTATTCCATCCTGCGGTTCTGCCGCCTGTGTTAGTACTCCATTCTGAGGTATTACACCCTGAGTTAGTATTCCATCCTGCGGTTCTGTCTCCTGTGTTAGTACTCCATTCTGAGGTATTACACCCTGAGTTGGTACTCCATCCTGCGGTTCTGCCGCCTGTGTTTGAACTCCATCATGAGGTATTACACCCTGAGTTAGTATTCCATCCTGCGGTTCTGCCGCCTGTGTTAGTACTCCATTCTGAGGTATTACACCCTGAGTTAGTATTCCATCCTGCGGTTCTGTCTCCTGTGTTAGTACTCCATCCTGAGGTATTACACCCTGAGTTAGTATACCATCCTGCTGTTCTGCGCCTGTGTTAGTACTCCATTCTGCGGTATTGCACCCTGAGTTAGTATTCCATCCTGCGGTTCTGTCTCCTGTGTTATTACTCCATCCTGAGGTATTACACCCTGAGTTAGTATTCCATCCTGCTGTTCTGCCGCCTGTGTTAGTACTCCATTCTGCGGTATTGCTCCCTGAGTTAGTATTCCATCCTGCGGTTCTGCCGTCTGTGTTAGTACTCCATCCGGAGGTATTACACCCTGAGTTAGTATTCCATCCTGAGGTTCTGCCCCTGTGTTAGTACTCCATTCTGAGGTTTTGCACCCTGAGTTAGTATTCCATCCTGTGGTTCTGTCTCCTGTGTTAGTACTCCATCATGAGGTATTACACCCTGTGTTAGTATTCCATCCTGCGGTTCTGTCTCCTGTGTTAGTTCTCCATTCTGAGGTAATACACTCTGAGTTAGTATTCCATCCTGCGGTTCTGTTGCCTGTGTTAGTACTCCATTCTGAGGTATTACACCCTGAGTTAGTATTCCATCCTGCCGTTCTGTCTCCTGTGTTAGTACTCCATCCTGAGGTATTGCACCCTGAGTTAGTATTCCATCCTGCGGTTCTGCCGTCTGTGTTAGTACTCCATCCGGAGGTATTAAACCCTGAGTTAGTATTCCATCCTGAGGTTCTGCCCCTGTGTGAGTACTCCATTCTGAGGTATTGCACCCTGAGTTAGTATTCCATCCTGTGGTTCTGTCTCCTGTGTTAGTACTCCATCATGAGGTATTACACCCTGAGTTAGTATTCCATCCTGCGGTTCTGCAGCCTGTGTTAGTACTCCATCCTGAGGTATTACACCCTGAGTTAGTATTCCATCCTGTTGTTCTGCCACCTGTGTTAGTACTCCATCATGATGTATTACACCCTGAGTTAGTGTTCCATCCTGCGGTTCTGCCGCCTGTGTTAGTACTCCATCCTGAGGTATTACACCCTGAGTTAGTATTCCATCCTGAGGTTCTGCCCCTGTGTTAGTACTCCATTCTGAGGTATTGCACCCTGAGTTAGTATTCCATCCTGCGGTTCTGTCTCCTGTGTTAGTACTCCATCATGAGGTATTACACCCTGAGTTAGTATTCCATCCTGCGGTTCTGCCGCCTGTGTTAGTACTCCATCCTGAGGTATTACACCCTGAGTTAGTATTCCATCCTGTTGTTCTGCCACCTGTGTTAGTACTCCATCATGATGTATTACACCCTGAGTTAGTATTCCATCCTGCGGTTCTGTCTCCTGTGTTAGTATTCCATCCTGAGGTACTGCACCCTGAGTTAGTATTCCATCCTGCGGTTCTGCCACCTGTGTTAGTACTCCATTCTGAGGTATTACACCCTGAGTTAGTATTCCATCCTGCGGTTCTGCCACCTGTGTTAGTACTCCATCCTGAGGTATTACACCCTGAGTTAGTATTCCATCCTGCTGTTCTGCCACCTGTGTTAGTACTCCATCCTGAGGTATTACACCCTGAGTTAGTATTCCATCCTGCGGTTCTGCCACCTGTGTTAGTACTCCATCCTGAGGTATTACACCCTGAGTTAGTATTCCATCCTGCGGTTCTGTCTACTGTGTTAGTACTCCATTCTGAGGTATTACACCCTGAGTTAGTATTCCATCCTCCGGTTCGGCCGCCTGTGTTAGTACTCCATCCTGAGGTATTACACCCTGAGTTAGTATTCCATCCTGCGGTTCTGCCGCCAGTGTTAGTACTCCATCCTGAGGTATTACACCCTGAGTTAGTATTCCATCCTGCGGTTCTGTCTCCTGTGTTAGTTCTCCATTCTGAGTTATTACACCCTGAGTTAGTATTCCATCCTGTGGTTCTGTCTCCTGTGTTAGTTCTCCATTCTGAGGTATTACACCCTGAGTTATTATTCCATCCTGCGGTTCTGTCTCCTGTGTTAGTTCTCCATTCTGAGGTTTTACACCCTGAGTTAGTATTCCATTCTGAGGTTCTGCCGCCTGTGTTAGTACTCCATCCTGAGGTATTACACCCTGAGTTACTATTCCATCCAGCGGTTCTCTCTCCTGTGTTAGTACTCCATCATGATGTATTACACCCTGAGTTAGTATTCCATCCTGCGGTTCTGTCTCCTGTGTTAGTACTCCATCCTGAGGTATTGCATCCTGAGTTAGTATTCCATCCTGCGGTTCTGCCGCCTGTGTTAGTACTCCATTCTGAGGTATTACACCCTGAGTTAGTATTCCAACCTGCGGTTCTGCCACTTTTGTTAGTACTCCATTCTGAGGTATTACACCCTGAGTTGGTATTCCATCCTGCGGTTCTGCCGCCTGTGTTAGTACTCCATCATGAGGTATTACACCCTGAGTTAGTACTCCAACCTGCGGTTCTGCCGCCTGTGTTAGTACTCCATCATGAGGTATTACACCCTGAGTTGGTATTCCATCCTGCGGTTCTGCCGCCTGTGTTAGTACTCCATTCTGAGGTTTTACACCCTGAGTTAGTATTCCATCCTGCGGTTCTGCCGCCTGTGTTAGTACTCCATCCTGAGGTATTACACCCTGAGTTACTATTCCATCCAGCGGTTCTCTCTCCTGTGTTAGTACTCCATTCTGAGGTATTACACCCTGAGTTAGTATTCCATCCTGCGGTTCTGTCTCCTGTGTTAGTTCTCCATCATGAGGAATTACACCCTGAGTTAGTATTCCATCCTGTGGTTCTCTCTCCTGTGTTAGTACTCCATTCTGAGGTATTACACCCTGTGTTACTATTCCATCCAGCGGTTCTCTCTCCTTGTTAGTACTCCATTCTTAGGTATTACACCCTGAGTTAGTATTCCATCCTGCGGTTCTGACTCCTGTGTTACTACTCCATCATGAGGTATTACACCCTGAGTTAGTATTCCATCGTGCGGTTCTGCCGCCTGTGTTAGTGCTCCATCATGACGTATTACACCCTGAGTTAGTATTCCATCCTGCTGTTCTGCCACCTGTGTTAGTACTCCATCATGAGGTATTGCACCCTGAGCTAGTATTCCATCCTGCGGTTCTGCCGCCTGTGTTAGTACTCCATCATGAGGTATTACACCCTGAGTTGGTATTCCATCCTGCGGTTCTGTCTCCTGTGTTAGTACTCCATCATGATGTATTACACCCTGAGTTAGTATTCCATCCTGCGGTTCTGTCTCCTGTGTTAGTACTCCATTCTGAGGTATTACACCCTGAGTTAGTATTCCATCCTGCGGTTCTGTTGCCTGTGTTAGTACTCCATTCAGAGGTATTACACCCTGAGTTAGTATTCCATCCTGCAGTTCTGCCGCCTGTGTTAGTACTCCATCCTGAGGTATTACACCCTGAGTTAGTATTCCATCCTGCGGTTCTGCCGCCTGTGTTAGTACTCCATCATGAGGTATTACACCCTGAGTTAGTATTCCATCCTGCGGTTCTGCCACCTGTGTTAGTACTCCATTCTGAGGTATTACATCATGAGTTAGTATTCCATCCTGAGGTTCTGCCCCTGTGTTAGTACTCCATTCTGAGGTATTGCACCCTGAGTTAGTATTCCATCCTGAGGTTCTGCCCCTGTGTTGGTACTCCATTCTGAGGTATTGCACCCTGAGTTAGTATTCCATCCTGCGGTTCTGTCTCCTGTGTTAGTACTCCATCATGAGGTATTACACCCTGAGTTAGTATTCCATCCTGCGGTTCTGCCGCCTGTGTTAGTCTCCATCCTGAGGTATTACACCCTGAGTTAGTATTCCATCCTGCTGTTCTGCCACCTGTGTTAGTACTGTTACGAAAACCCCGTAACCAGGTAACTTACCAGCAAAGATAGATGGATCAGCTGAGTCAGATGCTACTATTTTCAAACATTTTATTCAACAAGGGCACAAACGTATGGTTAATACAAAACATTCAGATCGTCAAAACTCAAGCTAAAACACCGGTGTAATAATAATCATTCAAAACACAAGCTCGCTCGTCGTCTAGGGGTAATGTAGATTTTATATCGTTCGCTGGATATCTAAAAGTCTTTTAGATCACGGCAGTTTCACTTAGTTGCCGGCGGAAGTGTCGCGTGGGTGCACTTTTGTTAGAAAGACAGAGAACATGAAGCATTTACCCGACAGGTTTTCCAACCTGTAGGAGGTAGTCGGAAGTCTCGTTGGGGGAATGGACTCTCATCTGTGGCTTCCCCTGTAGCTAGGCCGTCTTCCGTGGTGAAGTCGCCAATCCCAGGCAAGGGAAGGACGCACACGAACCCCACCACCGGCTGTAGCTATTAAAACGCTGTCGCAGGATTTCTAGCGTTTCTCCTTCGTGTGTTTTCCTTGGTGCATCTGGGTGCGTCTGAGGGTCCTCCCCTCAGACACTCCTTTATACTTCTTCACGGGATCGCAGGTGTCAATCAGGTTGCAGGTATTGCGATCTCTCTCTCAACCAGCCTACCCTGCCCGAGGGCCTTTCACGTGGTCTCCATGAGACAATAGTCAAAGTCACTTTTATTCTGCTTCTTGGGAGAACGTGGTCCTCCGCACGTCTCTCTCTCTTGGGTCAGTTGACCCCCCCCTTAACTAGAGTTCTTGCGATTTTCACAAAGGAGGGGGCCAACGGCATAACACCTCCTCCCATAATGGGTTTTTAACCAGCGGTTAAAAACAGGTTGACGCAGGAATTTTTTTTTTTGAATCTACATACTACACAAGCTTTTCTCTTCACAGAGTACTACTGTTATACATTCAAGTCAGTATCTAAACAGGTAACAAGTACAGTGCCCCTTTTCTTTAATACCTTAACCTCATGTGCCATACTAACGCCTGGTAGCATCAAACTTCAGCTCAATAACCACCTTATTTATTTGCTTTCTTCAGCAACATAACTAAGGAGGTGTGATCTTAGCTTACATACATCTACAAAGGTTCATGCAAAAGACAAATTTTTATGCTACTTTCAAACTTAACAGTCAAGCTTCCATGGGTGTTGTCTTTATTATTCACATACTTTGTCAAAATCCCTTAAAACCAGCTTCTGCTATTTTAAAAATCGCGTCTCCATTAACCCTCGCCTTTTTTCCGGTTAATTCCCTCGTGGCGATCTTGGGCACCCTGGCGGAATAGGCTTTCGCCCGCTCCTTTCATAGGAGTTATTTTATCAGCGTGTTCCAAACTTAGACCACCCAATTCCTTAATTTTAGGCAATTTGTCGTTTTTCTCTTCAGGACCCGTCATGCTATTAGTTTCCAATTTAAGATCCGCAAGCGATCTCGCTTTGTTCAGACAGCATTTCAAATTCTGCCTTTTCACACCACACTCTGGAATAACAATAGCGTGTGGGGCCCCTTTACCTTCCAACTCAACCTGTAATTGATTCACAGGCTTTGTGGTACCAAGCCATTGTCTCTGTAGCCTGGTTGCTGCTTTTGATATCAGTCCAGCCTTTAAATTTTCTTCATTCAATTTGGGAACTACACATCCCCCTTTCCCTTGAGTTCCGTGACTAGGTTCAGCACCATGTGTATCCCCATCTTGGACACACTCAAACGGGACATTGGCCTCTTCCAGGTTTTCAACACCCGTACCTTTTTCAAATTCTAACGTCCCCCCCTCCTTCCAGTAACTCTCCAGGCAGCCCCCTGTTGGGGAAGGCGCAACCCTGCGAGCTGAAACAACCTCCTCGGCCATGTCAGCTGACTTCTCCACAGCAAGGATACCCTTCTCCTCTAAGACTGCCCCCATTTCACTCTCGGGACCATCGAGAACATCTTTAGAACTCTCAACTTCTCCAAACAATTCTGCCAAACCAGACAGATCAACCACGTCCAACTCTGGATGTTTTAACAGCTTTATCCGTTTCTCATCTTTATTTCCTACCTCTAGGACCTTTCTCTTCACTAAGGGGGGAGCTATCTCCTCACCCTTACCCCCTTTTACTTTACTACCTTCCGTTTTACCACCCTCTGAACCCTCGTGGTGTAGGGTCGGTAAAAACGTCTGGGCCAATTTCAAACTGCGCGCTGTCCCAGCCGCCGCTCTCGACAGGCTGCGAGTGACCGCGCATGCGCGATAGCTCGGGGACTCCATGGGCGGGGCCTCAACTATCAGGGCGGTTCCCATCTTCCCACCCGCGAGGTCATTACCCAACAGGAGGTCCACGCCCTCCCCCGGTAACTCCGGCAGGACTCCTAGCTCCACAGGTCCCGACACCAACTCGCAATCGAGAAAGACCCTATGCAAAGGCACGACCGCGGTCTGGTTCCTGATTCCTCTCAGGGCAACCTCCCCCGTCCGAGGGCCGAAATTTAACACATTACGGCTAATTAACGATAGTTCCGCCCCCGTGTCTCTCCAAATTCGTACGGGGATGGGGGGGTCCCCTTCCCTCAAAGACACGGTTCCTTTGGAACTAAATGTCTCCCGCCCCTCCGGTACTCCATCTACCTGGGGCCCTCTTGTCAACTTCCTGATTACCACTGCATGCCCGATAGGGGTCGCTGCTCTCTCCCTCTCTGGCTCCTTTCTCGGAGCAAAGCAGTTTGATGCGATATGACCCACCTTCCCACAATTAAAACAGGTTAAACCAGGAGATCTCCAGGTCTCCTGTCTGTTATCCTCACTTTTTGTGCTAGCTCCCGGCGGAGTTTCTCCCTTAGCCGGCGGACTTTCCCTACCATTCCGACGGTCTCTCGGGTAACTTTTTGGCGAGGAAAACTTTGTCTAGTGGGTTAGGGCATATTCATCTGCTAGCCTAGCCATCTCTGAGATGGACTGATTCGCCCTCTCATTTAAATACATTCGGATCTCTTCCGGAACGCAACCTTTAAATTCCTCAATCAAAACTAACTCCCTGAGACGCCCATAGTTCTCGGCCACCTTTTCAGCTGTGCACCAACGGTCCAAGAGCACACCCTTCTCATGGGCTAGCTCGGTATATGTTTGATTCCACCCTCTTTTTAAATTTCAGAACCTTTGTCTATACGCCTCAGGTACTAACTCGTAACCTCGGAGAATGGCCTCCTTTACTTGAGCATAATTTCCGTCCCTTTCCGGGGGCAGCGCGGTATATACCCGCTGTGCTTTTCCTCGTAACACACTTTGTAACAACGCCACCCATTGCTCTCTGGGCCACTGCTGATTCCCTGCCACCTTTTCAAAAAGCAAGAAATAACTATCAACATCCGTCTCCTCGAACGGGGGGACCAACCTCAACGCCCGACTAATATCAAACCCCTCCTGTCTCTCTTCCCCTTGAGTTCTTCGCTCTTGCTTTCGCCTGTCCAGCTCCAATTCATGGTTCCTTTGTTTCTCTTTCTCTTTTGCTTCTAGCTGCTTTAGTTTGAACACATGCTCTCTTTCCACAGCCCTTTCCTTTGCGGTTCTCTCGGCTTCTTTTTCCCTCTCAGCTCTCTCTGCTTCTTTTTCCCTCTCAGCTCTCTCGGCTCTCTCTCTCTCTCTGCAGCCTTCTCAGCTGCTTCTACTTCTAGCTGCTTTATTTTAAACTCATGTTCCAGCCTTGCTTTCTCCAACTCTGCCTGATTTGTCCCACTCACTAATCTCCTTTCGGGAATATTTTCCAAATCCTCAGCTGCAAACACCTTCTTCCCAATGTAATGCTGTTGTATGACCCTTCGCACTTCCTGCTTTTTCATTGCTGGCTTCACCGCTGTGAGGTCTAATGCCTGCGCCAAATTTACCAAGTCTGCTTTTGTAGCCTTCCCTAGCGCCTCTACCGTCGGGTTTCTCCTAAATGCCTCCACATCCATCTTTGCTGGTTTCCTGTCTGGCTACCTGCGTAACCAGATTTAAGTTTGGACTTACAGCCCGATTCACTGACCCTCCCGTTAGGTTTCAAATCCAGGACGAGAACCCCACGTTACGTAAACCCCGTAACCAGGTAACTTACCAGCAAAGATAGATGGATCAGCTGAGTCGGATGCTACTATTTTCAAACATTTTATTCAACAAGGGCACAAACGTATGGTTAATACAAAACATTCAGATCGTCAAAACTCAATCTAAAACACCGGTGTAATAATAATCATTCAAAACACAAGCTCGCTCGTCGTCTAGGGGTAATGTAGATTTTATATCGTTCGCTGGATATCTAAAAGTCTTTTAGATCACGGCAGTTTCACTTAGTTGCCGGCAGAAGTGTCGCGTGGGTGCACTTTTGTTAGAAAGACAGAGAACATGAAGCATTTACCCGACAGGTTTTCCAACCTGTAGGAGGTAGTTGGAAGTCTCGTTGGGGGAATGGACTCTCATCTGTGGCTTCCCCTGTAGCTAGGCCGTCTTCCGTGGTGAAGTCGCCAATCCCAGGCAAGGGAAGGACGTACACGAACCCCACCACCGGCTGTAGCTATTAAAACGCTGTCGCAGGATTTCTAGCGTTTCTCCTTCATGTGTTTTCCTTGGTGCATCTGGGTGCGTCTGAGGGTCCTCCCCTCAGACACTCCTTTATACTTCTTCACGGGATCGCAGGTGTCAATCAGGTTGCAGGTATTGCGATCTCTCTCTCAACCAGCCCACCCTGCCCAAGGGCCTTTCACGTGGTCTCCATGAGACAATAGTCAAAGTCACTTTTATTCTGCTTCTTGGGAGAACGTGGTCCTCCGCACGTCTCTCTCTCTTGGGTCAGTTGACCCCCCCCCTTAACTAGAGTTCTTGCGATTTTCACAAAGGAGGGGGCCAACGGCATAACATCTCCTCCCATAATGGGTTTTTAACCAGCGGTTAAAAACAGGTTGACGCAGGAATTTTTTTTTTTTGAATCTACATACTACACAAGCTTTTCTCTTCACAGACTACTACTGTTATACATTCAAGTCAGTATCTAAACAGGTAACAAGTACAGTGCCCCTTTTCTTTAATACCTTAACCTCATGTGCCCTACTAACGCCTGGTAGCATCAAACTTCAGCTCAATAACCACCTTATTTATTTGCTTTCTTCAGCAACATAACTAAGGAGGTGTGATCTTAGCTTACATACATCTACAAAGGTTCATGCAAAAGACAAATTTTTATGCTACTTTCAAACTTAACAGTCAAGCTTCCATGGGTGTTGTCTTTATTATTCACATACTTTGTCAAAATCCCTTAAAACCAGATTCTGCTACTTTAAAAATCGCGTCCCCATTAACCCTCGCCTTTTTTCCGGTTAATTCCCTCGTGGCGATCTTGGGCACCCTGGCGGAATAGGCTTTCGCCCGCTCCTTTCATAGGAGTTATTTTGTCAGCGTGTTCCAAACTTAGACCACCCAATTCCTTAATTTTAGGCAATTTGTCGTTTTTCTCTTCAGGACCCGTCATGCTATTAGTTTCCAATTTAAGATCCGCAAGCGATCTCGCTTTGTTCAGACAGCATTTCAAATTCTGCCTTTTCACACCACACTCTGGAATAACAATAGTGTGTGGGGCCCCTTTACCTTCCAACTCAACCTGTAATGGATTCACAGGCTTTGTGGTACCAAGCCATTGTCTCTGTAGCCTGGTTGCGGCTTCCGATATCAGTCCAGCCTTTAAATTTTCTTCATTCAATTTGGGAACTACACATCCCCCTTTCCCTTGAGTTCCGTGACTAGGTTCAGCACCACGTGCATCCCCATCTTGGACACACTCAAACGGGACATTGGCCTCTTCCAGGTTTTCAACACCCGTACCTTTTTCAAATTCTAACGTCCCCCCCTCCTTCCAGTTACTCTCCAGGCAGCCCCCTGTTGGGGAAGGCGCAACCCTGCGAGCTGAAACAACCTCCTCGGCCATGTCAGCTGACTTCACCACAGCAAGGATACCCTTCTCCTCTAAGACTGCCCTCATTTCACTCTCGGGACCATCGAGAACATCTTTAGAACTCTCAACTTCTCCAAACAATTCTGCCAAACCAGACAGATCAACCACGTCCAACTCTGGATGTTTTAACAGCTTTATCCGTTTCTCATCTTTATTTCCTACCTCTAGGACCTTTCTCTTCACTAAGGGGGGAGCTATCTCCTCGCCCTTACCCCCTTTTACTTTACTACCTTCCGTTTTACCACCCTCTGAACCCTCGTGGTGTAGGGTCGGTAAAAACGTCTGGGCCAATTTCAAACTGCGCGCTGTCCCAGCCGCCGCTCTCGACAGGCTGCGAGTGACCGCGCATGCGCGATAGCTCGGGGACTCCATGGGCGGGGCCTCAACTATCAGGGCGGTTCCCATCTTCCCACCCGCGAGGTCATTACCCAACAGGAGGTCCACGCCCTCCCCCGGTAACTCCGGCAGGACTCCTAGCTCCACAGGTCCCGACACCAACTCGCAATCGAGAAAGACCCTATGCAAAGGCACGACCGCGGTCTGGTTCCCGATTCCTCTCAGGGCAACCTCCCCCGTCCGAGGGCCGAAATTTAACACATTACGGCTAATTAACGATAGTTCCGCCCCCGTGTCTCTCCAAATTCGTACGGGGATGGGGGGGTCCCCTTCCCTCAAAGACACGGTTCCTTTGGAACTAAATGTCTCCCGCCCCTCCGGTACTCCATCTACCTGGGGCCCTCTTGTCAACTTCCTGATTACCACTGCATGCCCGATAGGGGTCGCTGCTCTCTCCCTCTCTGGCTCCTTTCTCGGAGCAAAGCAGTTTGATGCGATATGACCCACCTTCCCACAATTAAAACAGGTTAAACCAGGAGATCTCCAGGTCTCCTGTCTGTTATCCTCACTTTTTGTGCTAGCTCCCGGCGGAGTTTCTCCCTTAGCCGGCGGACTTTCCCTACCATTCCGACGGTCTCTCGGGTAACTTTTTGGCGAGGAAAACTTTGTCTAGTGGGTTAGGGCATATTCATCTGCTAGCCTAGCCATCTCTGAGATGGACTGATTCGCCCTCTCATTTAAATACATTCGGATCTCTTCCGGAACGCAACCTTTAAATTCCTCAATCAAAACTAACTCCCTGAGACGCCCATAGTTCTCGGCCACCTTTTCAGCTGTGCACCAACGGTCCAAGAGCACACCCTTCTCATGGGCTAGCTCGGTATATGTTTGATTCCACCCTCTTTTTAAATTTCAGAACCTTTGTCTATACGCCTCAGGTACTAACTCGTAACCTCGGAGAATGGCCTCCTTTACTTGAGCATAATTTCCGTCCCTTTCCGGGGGCAGCGCGGTATATACCCGCTGTGCTTTTCCTCGTAACACACTTTGTAACAACGCCACCCATTGCTCTCTGGGCCACTGCTGATTCCCTGCCACCTTTTCAAAAAGCAAGAAATAACTATCAACATCCGTCTCCTCGAACGGGGGGACCAACCTCAACGCCCGACTAATATCAAACCCCTCCTGTCTCTCTTCCCCTTGAGTTCTTCGCTCTTGCTTTCGCCTGTCCAGCTCCAATTCATGGTTCCTTTGTTTCTCTTTCTCTTTTGCTTCTAGCTGCTTTAGTTTGAACACATGCTCTCTTTCCACAGCCCTTTCCTTTGCGGTTCTCTCGGCTTCTTTTTCCCTCTCAGCTCTCTCTGCTTCTTTTTCCCTCTCAGCTCTCTCGGCTCTCTCTCTCTCTCTGCAGCCTTCTCAGCTGCTTCTACTTCTAGCTGCTTTATTTTAAACTCATGTTCCAGCCTTGCTTTCTCCAACTCTGCCTGATTTGTCCCACTCACTAATCTCCTTTCGGGAATATTTTCCAAATCCTCAGCTGCAAACACCTTCTTCCCAATGTAATGCTGTTGTATGACCCTTCGCACTTCCTGCTTTTTCATTGCTGGCTTCACCGCTGTGAGGTCTAATGCCTGCGCCAAATTTACCAAGTCTGCTTTTGTAGCCTTCCCTAGCGCCTCTACCGTCGGGTTTCTCCTAAATGCCTCCACATCCATCTTTGCTGGTTTCCTGTCTGGCTACCTGCGTAACCAGATTTAAGTTTGGACTTACAGCCCGATTCACTGACCCTCCCGTTAGGTTTCAAATCCAGGACGAGAACCCCACGTTACGTAAACCCCGTAACCAGGTAACTTACCAGCAAAGATAGATGGATCAGCTGAGTCGGATGCTACTATTTTCAAACATTTTATTCAACAAGGGCACAAACGTATGGTTAATACAAAACATTCAGATCGTCAAAACTCAATCTAAAACACCGGTGTAATAATAATCATTCAAAACACAAGCTCGCTCGTCGTCTAGGGGTAATGTAGATTTTATATCGTTCGCTGGATATCTAAAAGTCTTTTAGATCACGGCAGTTTCACTTAGTTGCCGGCAGAAGTGTCGCGTGGGTGCACTTTTGTTAGAAAGACAGAGAACATGAAGCATTTACCCGACAGGTTTTCCAACCTGTAGGAGGTAGTTGGAAGTCTCGTTGGGGGAATGGACTCTCATCTGTGGCTTCCCCTGTAGCTAGGCCGTCTTCCGTGGTGAAGTCGCCAATCCCAGGCAAGGGAAGGACGTACACGAACCCCACCACCGGCTGTAGCTATTAAAACGCTGTCGCAGGATTTCTAGCGTTTCTCCTTCATGTGTTTTCCTTGGTGCATCTGGGTGCGTCTGAGGGTCCTCCCCTCAGACACTCCTTTATACTTCTTCACGGGATCGCAGGTGTCAATCAGGTTGCAGGTATTGCGATCTCTCTCTCAACCAGCCCACCCTGCCCAAGGGCCTTTCACGTGGTCTCCATGAGACAATAGTCAAAGTCACTTTTATTCTGCTTCTTGGGAGAACGTGGTCCTCCGCACGTCTCTCTCTCTTGGGTCAGTTGACCCCCCCCCTTAACTAGAGTTCTTGCGATTTTCACAAAGGAGGGGGCCAACGGCATAACATCTCCTCCCATAATGGGTTTTTAACCAGCGGTTAAAAACAGGTTGACGCAGGAATTTTTTTTTTTTGAATCTACATACTACACAAGCTTTTCTCTTCACAGACTACTACTGTTATACATTCAAGTCAGTATCTAAACAGGTAACAAGTACAGTGCCCCTTTTCTTTAATACCTTAACCTCATGTGCCCTACTAACGCCTGGTAGCATCAAACTTCAGCTCAATAACCACCTTATTTATTTGCTTTCTTCAGCAACATAACTAAGGAGGTGTGATCTTAGCTTACATACATCTACAAAGGTTCATGCAAAAGACAAATTTTTATGCTACTTTCAAACTTAACAGTCAAGCTTCCATGGGTGTTGTCTTTATTATTCACATACTTTGTCAAAATCCCTTAAAACCAGATTCTGCTACTTTAAAAATCGCGTCCCCATTAACCCTCGCCTTTTTTCCGGTTAATTCCCTCGTGGCGATCTTGGGCACCCTGGCGGAATAGGCTTTCGCCCGCTCCTTTCATAGGAGTTATTTTGTCAGCGTGTTCCAAACTTAGACCACCCAATTCCTTAATTTTAGGCAATTTGTCGTTTTTCTCTTCAGGACCCGTCATGCTATTAGTTTCCAATTTAAGATCCGCAAGCGATCTCGCTTTGTTCAGACAGCATTTCAAATTCTGCCTTTTCACACCACACTCTGGAATAACAATAGTGTGTGGGGCCCCTTTACCTTCCAACTCAACCTGTAATGGATTCACAGGCTTTGTGGTACCAAGCCATTGTCTCTGTAGCCTGGTTGCGGCTTCCGATATCAGTCCAGCCTTTAAATTTTCTTCATTCAATTTGGGAACTACACATCCCCCTTTCCCTTGAGTTCCGTGACTAGGTTCAGCACCACGTGCATCCCCATCTTGGACACACTCAAACGGGACATTGGCCTCTTCCAGGTTTTCAACACCCGTACCTTTTTCAAATTCTAACGTCCCCCCCTCCTTCCAGTTACTCTCCAGGCAGCCCCCTGTTGGGGAAGGCGCAACCCTGCGAGCTGAAACAACCTCCTCGGCCATGTCAGCTGACTTCACCACAGCAAGGATACCCTTCTCCTCTAAGACTGCCCTCATTTCACTCTCGGGACCATCGAGAACATCTTTAGAACTCTCAACTTCTCCAAACAATTCTGCCAAACCAGACAGATCAACCACGTCCAACTCTGGATGTTTTAACAGCTTTATCCGTTTCTCATCTTTATTTCCTACCTCTAGGACCTTTCTCTTCACTAAGGGGGGAGCTATCTCCTCGCCCTTACCCCCTTTTACTTTACTACCTTCCGTTTTACCACCCTCTGAACCCTCGTGGTGTAGGGTCGGTAAAAACGTCTGGGCCAATTTCAAACTGCGCGCTGTCCCAGCCGCCGCTCTCGACAGGCTGCGAGTGACCGCGCATGCGCGATAGCTCGGGGACTCCATGGGCGGGGCCTCAACTATCAGGGCGGTTCCCATCTTCCCACCCGCGAGGTCATTACCCAACAGGAGGTCCACGCCCTCCCCCGGTAACTCCGGCAGGACTCCTAGCTCCACAGGTCCCGACACCAACTCGCAATCGAGAAAGACCCTATGCAAAGGCACGACCGCGGTCTGGTTCCCGATTCCTCTCAGGGCAACCTCCCCCGTCCGAGGGCCGAAATTTAACACATTACGGCTAATTAACGATAGTTCCGCCCCCGTGTCTCTCCAAATTCGTACGGGGATGGGGGGGTCCCCTTCCCTCAAAGACACGGTTCCTTTGGAACTAAATGTCTCCCGCCCCTCCGGTACTCCATCTACCTGGGGCCCTCTTGTCAACTTCCTGATTACCACTGCATGCCCGATAGGGGTCGCTGCTCTCTCCCTCTCTGGCTCCTTTCTCGGAGCAAAGCAGTTTGATGCGATATGACCCACCTTCCCACAATTAAAACAGGTTAAACCAGGAGATCTCCAGGTCTCCTGTCTGTTATCCTCACTTTTTGTGCTAGCTCCCGGCGGAGTTTCTCCCTTAGCCGGCGGACTTTCCCTACCATTCCGACGGTCTCTCGGGTAATTTTTTGGCGAGGAAAACTTTGTCTAGTGGGTTAGGGCATATTCATCTGCTAGCCTAGCCATCTCTGAGATGGACTGATTCGTCCTCTCATTTAAATACATTCGGATCTCTTCCGGAACGCAACCTTTAAATTCCTCAATCAAAACTAACTCCCTGAGACGCCCATAGTTCTCGGCCACCTTTTCAGCTGTGCACCAACGGTCCAAGAGCACACCCTTCTCATGGGCTAGCTCGGTATACGTTTGATTCCACCCTCTTTTTAAATTTCAGAACCTTTGTCTATACGCCTCAGGTACTAACTCGTAACCTCGGAGAATGGCCTCCTTTACTTGAGCATAATTTCCGTCCCTTTCCGGGGGCAGCGCGGTATATACCCGCTGTGCTTTTCCTCGTAACACACTTTGTAACAACGCCACCCATTGCTCTCTGGGCCACTGCTGATTCCCTGCCACCTTTTCAAAAAGCAAGAAATAACTATCAACATCCGTCTCCTCGAACGGGGGGACCAACCTCAACGCCCGAATATCAAACCCCTCCTCTCTCTCTTCCCCTTGAGTTCTTCGCTCTTGCTTTCGCCTGTCCAGCTCCAATTCATGGTTCCTTTGTTTCTCTTTCTCTTCTGCTTCTAGCTGCTTTAGTTTGAACACATGCTCTCTTTCCACAGCCCTTTCCTTTGCGGCTCTCTCGGCTTCTTTTTCCCTCTCAGTTCTCTCGGCTTCCTTTTCCCTCTCAGTTCTCTCGGCTTCCTTTTCCCTCTCAGCTCTCTCGGCTTCCTTTTCCCTCTCAGTTCTCTCGGCTTCCTTTTCCCTCTCAGCTCTCTCGGCTTCCTTTTCCCTCTCAGCTCTCTCGGCTTCTTTTCCCTCTCAGCTCTCTCGGCTTCCTTTTCCCTCTCAGTTCTCTCGGCTTCCTTTTCCCTCTCAGCTCTCTCGGCTTCCTTTTCCCTCTCAGCTCTCTCGGCTTCTTTTCCCTCTCAGTTCTCTCGGCTTCCTTTTCCCTCTCAGCTCTCTCGGCTTCCTTTTCCCTCTCAGCTCTCTCGGCTTCCTTTTCCCTCTCAGCTCTCTCGACTTCCTTTTCCCTCTCAGTTCTCTCGGCTTCTTTTTCCCTCTCAGCTCTCTCGGCTTCCTTTTCCCTCTCAGTTCTCTCGGCTTCCTTTTCCCTCTCAGCTCTCTCGGCTTCCTTTTCCCTCTCAGCTCTCTCGGCTTCCTTTTCCCTCTCAGTTCTCTCGGCTTCCTTTTCCCTCTCAGTTCTCTCGGCTTCTTTTCCCTCTCAGTTCTCTCGGCTTCCTTTTCCCTCTCAGCTCTCTCGGCTTCCTTTTCCCTCTCAGCTCTCTCGGCTTCCTTTTCCCTCTCAGCTCTCTCGGCTTCCTTTTCCCTCTCAGCTCTCTCGGCTTCCTTTTCCCTCTCAGTTCTCTCGGCTTCCTTTTCCCTCTCAGTTCTCTCGGCTTCTTTTCCCTCTCAGTTCTCTCGGCTTCCTTTTCTCTCTCAGCTCTCTCGGCTTCCTTTTCCCTCTCAGTTCTCTCGGCTTCCTTTTCCCTCTCAGTTCTCTCGGCTTCTTTTCCCTCTCAGTTCTCTCGGCTTCCTTTTCCCTCTCAGCTCTCTCGGCTTCTTTTCCCTCTCAGCTCTCTCGGCTTCCTTTTCTCTCTCAGCTCTCTCGGCTTCTTTTCCCTCTCAGCTCTCTCGGCTTCCTTTTCCCTCTCAGCTCTCTCGGCTTCTTTTCCCTCTCAGCTCTCTCGGCTTCTTTTCTCTCTCAGCTCTCTCGGCTTCCTTTTCCCTCTCAGCTCTCTCGGCTTCTTTTCCCCTCTCAGCTCTCTCGGCTTCTTTTCTCTCTCAGCTCTCTCGGCTTCCTTTTCCCTCTCAGCTCTCTCGGCTTCTTTTTCCCTCTCAGCTCTCTCGGCTTCCTTTTCCCTCTCAGCTCTCTCGGCTTCTTTTCCCTCTCAGCTCTCTCGGCTTCTTTTCCCTCTCAGCTCTCTCGGCTTCTTTTCCCTCTCAGCTCTCTCGGCTTCTTTTCCCCTCTCAGCTCTCTCGGCTTCTTTTCTCTCTCAGCTCTCTCGGCTTCTTTTTCCCTCTCAGCTCTCTCGGCTTCCTTTTCCCTCTCAGCTCTCTCGGCTTCTTTTTCCCTCTCAGCTCTCTCGGCTTCTTTTTCCCTCTCAGTTCTCTCGGCTTCTTTTTCCCTCTCAGCTCTCTCTGCTTCTTTTTCCCTCTCAGCTCTCTCGGCTTCTCTCTCTGCAGCCTTCTCAGCTGCTTCTATTTCTAGCTGCTTTACTTTAAACTCATGTTCCAGCCTTGCTTTCTCCAACTCTGCCTGATCTCGCTAATCTCCTTTCGGGAATATTTTCCAAATCCTCAGCTGCAAACACCTTCTTCCCAACGTAATGCTGTTGTATGACCCTTCGCACTTCCTGCTTTTTCATTGCTGGCTTCACCGCTGTGAGGTCTAATGCCTGCGCCAAATTTACCAAGTCTGCTTTTGTAGCCTTCCCTAGCGCCTCTACCGTCGGGTTTCTCCTAAATGCCTCCACATCCATCTTTGCTGGTTTCCCGTCTGGCTACCTGCGTAACCAGATTTAAGTTTGGACTTACAGCCCGATTCACTGACCCTCCCGTTTGGTTTCAAATCCGGGACGAGAACCCCACTTGTTACGAAAACCCCGTAACCAGGTAACTTACCAGCAAAGATAGATGGATCAGCTGAGTCGGATGCTACTATTTTCAAACATTTTATTCAACAAGGGCACAAACGTATGGTTAATACAAAACATTCAGATCGTCAAAACTCAAGCTAAAACACCGGTGTAATAATAATCATTCAAAACACAAGCTCGATCGTCGTCTAGGGGTAATGTAGATTTTATATCGTTCGCTGGATATCTAAAAGTCTTTTAGATCACGGCAGTTTCACTTAGTTGCCGGCGGAAGTGTCGCGTGGGTGCACTTTTGTTAGAAAGACAGAGAACATGAAGCAATTACCCGACAGGTTTTCCAACCTGTAGGAGGTAGTCGGAAGTCTCGTTGGGGGAATGGACTCTCATCTGTGGCTTCCCCTGTAGCTAGGCCGTCTTCCGTGGTGAAGTCGCCAATCCCAGGCAAGGGAAGGACGCACACGAACCCCACCACCGGCTGTAGCTATTAAAACGCTGTCGCAGGATTTCTAGCGTTTCTCCTTCGTGTGTTTTCCTTGGTGCATCTGGGTGCGTCTGAGGGTCCTCCCCTCAGACACTCCTTTATACTTCTTCACGGGATCGCAGGTGTCAATCAGGTTGCAGGTATTGCGATCTCTCTCTCAACCAGCCCACCCTGCCCGAAGGCCTTTCACTTGGTCTCCATGAGACAATAGTCAAAGTCACTTTTATTCTGCTTCTTGGGAGAACGTGGTCCTCCGCACGTCTCTCTCTCTTGGGTCAGTTGACCCCCCCCCTTAACTAGAGTTCTTGCGATTTGTTTTACAGTACCAGTGACCCAGGTCGGAATCGACACGCTCTCCCCATGGCCGCTTGGGTTTTCTCCGGGTGCTCCAGTTTCCCCCCCAGAGTCCAAAGACACACCAGTCGGAAGGTTAATTAGCCATTGTAAATTGTCCCCATGATTAAGCTAGGACTACACTGGGGGGTTGTTGGCTGGTGCAGCTCACAGGGCTAGAAGGGCCTATTCCATGCCTCCTAATATATTGTACACTGCCATCAAGTCACTCGTCATCCTCCTTTACTCCAAAGGGACAAACCTCAGCTTGCTCAACCTATAAGACATGCTCTCTAATCCAGGCAGCGTCATATTCTCCATACAAACTTTAATTGCACAGTTTGCCTACTTTTGCACATTGGTTGTTTGCCAGTCTTTGTTCATGAATATGGCTTTTCAGGAAACACTCTTCCCCTGTAAATGCCTGCAAGAAAATGAATCAAGGTAGTGAGTATCAGTGTGTTAACATTTACACGCTGATAATATGTTCACTTTCAACTTTTAGCTTTTGTTTACTGGCAAAAGTGAGAACATAAAAAAAATTAAGTACTAACCATGTGTAACATCTCAGGGTGGAGTACTAACTGAGTGTGTGGCATTTCAGGATGGAGTACTAAGTATGCAATTATCTCAGGGTGGAGTATTAACTCAGTATGTAATATCTCAGGGTGCATTATCTCAGAGTGGAGTACTAACTGAGGGTGTAATTTCACAGGATGGAATACTAACTCAGGGTGTAATATCTCAGCATGGAGTACAAACTCAGGGTGTAATATTTCAGGGTAGAACATTAACTCAGGCTGTAATATCTCAGTGTGGAGTACTAACTCAGGGTGTAATTTCACAGGATGGAATATTAACTCAGGGTCTAACATTTGTGTGTATTAACCTAGGGTGGAGTACTAACTCAGGGTGTAATTTCACAGGATGGAATATTAACTCAGGGTCTAACATTTGTGTGTATTAACCTAGGGTGGAGTACTAACTCAGGGTGTAATTTCACAGGATGGAATATTAACTCAGGGTCTAACATTTGTGTGTATTAACCTAGGGTGTAGTACTAACTCAGGGTGTAATAACTCTGGGTGGAGTACTAACATATATGATAGAAAAATGGAGGGCTGTGTGGGAGGGAAGGGTTAGATTGACCTTGGAGTAGGTTAAAAGGTTGGCACAACATTGTGATCCTGTATTGAGCCTTTGAAACCTCTCCAATGACAGCATATCCTTTCTTAGATAAGGGGTCCAAAGCTAATCACTGCCCTGTGAGGCCTCGCCAGGGCTTTATAAAGTCTCAACATTATACCCTTGCTTTTATATTGTAGCCCTCTTGAAATGAATGCTAACATCGTATTTGCCTTCCTCACCGCTGACTCAACCTGCAACTTAACCTTTAAGGAATCCTGCACGAGGACTCCCAAGTTTCTTCATACCTCAGATTTTTGAATTTGCTCTCTATTTGCAAAATATTCTACCCTTTTATTTATTTTCCCAAAGTGCATGAGAATTCACTTCCCAAGACTGCATTCCATCTGCCACTTCTTTTCCCATTCTCCTAATCTGTCTAACTCATTCTGTAGCCTTCCTACTTTCTCAGAAGTACTGAAGTGTTGCATCCCGAGTTAGTACTCCACCCTGAGGTGTTGCATCCCGAGTTAGTACTTCACCCTGAAGTGTTGCATCCTGAGTTAGTACTCCACCCTGAGGTGTTGCATCCCGAGTTAGTACTTCACCCTGAGGTGTTGCATCCCGAGTTAGTACTCCACCCTGAGGTGTTGCATCCTGAGTTAGTACTTCACCCTGAGGTGTTGCATCCTGAGTTAGTACTCCACCCTGAGGTGTTGCATCCCGAGTTAGTACTCCACCCTGAGGTGTTGCATCCTGAGTTAGTACTTCACCCTGACATATCACCTGTTGAGCAGCACACACACAAAATGCTGGAGGAACTCAGCAAGCCAGGCAGCATCTGTGGAAAAAAGTACAGCTGGCGTTTGGGCCGAAACCCTTCGGCAGGACTGAGTTAGTTCGTCATCCTGAGGTTTTGCACCCTGAGTTAATACTGCACCCAGAAATGTCACACCCTGAGATACCTTCATATCATCTGCAAACTTGGCCACAAGCCATCAATTCCGTTATCCAGGTCATAATGTAAGAAGAAGCGGTCCTATCACAGACCCCTGAGGAATACCACTGACCGCCAGCAGCCAACCAGAAAAGGAGCCCTTTATTTCAACTTTTAGCCTCCTGCCAATTGGCCAATGCTTCATCCATGCTAGTATCTGACTGGCAGACCACAGTATGAGCGCTTGCAACACTGTGTGTCAGACAGAGTGGTCAGCAGCACTGGGGCTCCACAGGGGACTGTCCTGTCTCCCTTTCTCTTCACCATCTACACCTCGGACTTCAGCTACAACACAGAGTCTTGCCATCTTCAGAAGTTTTCTGATTACTCTGCCATAGTTGGATGCATCAGCAAGGGAGATGAGGCTGAGTACAGGGCGACAGTGGGAAACTTTGTCACATGGTGCAAGCAGAATCATCTGCAGCTTAATGTGAAAAAGACTAAGGAGTTGGTGGTGGACCTGAGGAGGGCTAAGGCACCGGTAACCCCTGTTTCCATCCAAGGGGTCAGTGTGGACTTAGTGGCGGATTACATATACCTGGGGATACGAATGGACAATAAACTGGACTGGTCAAAGAACACTGAGGCTGTCTACAAGAAGGGGCACAGCCGTCTCTATTTCCTGAGGAGACTGAGGTCCTTTAACATCTGCCGGACGATGCTGAGGATGCTCTATGAGGCTGTGGTGGCCAGCGCTCTCATGTTTGCTGTTGTGTGCTGGGGCAGCAGGCTGAGGGTAGCAGACACCAACAGAATCAACAAACTCATTTGTAAGGCCAGTGATGTTGTGGGGGTGGAACTGGACTCTCTGATGGTGGTGTCTGAAAAGAGGATGCTGTCCAAGTTGCATGCCATCTTGGACAATGACTCCCATCCACTCCATAATGTACTGGTTAGGCACAGGAGTACATTCAGCCAGAGACTCATTCCACCGAGATGTAACACTGAGCGTCATAGGAAGTCATTCCTGCCTATGGCCATCAAACTTTACTCCTCCCTCGGAATGTCAGACACCCTGAGCCAATAGGCTGGTCCTGGACTTATTTCCACTTGGCATGATTAACTTATGATTACTTAATTATTTATGGTTTTATACTGCTATATTTCTACACTATTCTTGGTTGGTGGGGCTGTAACAAAACCCATTTTCCCTCGGGATCAATAAAGTATGTCTGTCTTTCTGTCTGTCTGTCCTGTAATATCATGGGCTTTTAATTTGTTAAGCAGCCTTATGTGCAACACCTAGTTAAAGGCCTTTTGAAATTCCAAGTACACAACATTCACTAATTCTCCTTGTTTATCCTGCTTGTTATTTCTACAAATAATTCCAACAGATTTGTCAGGCACGATTTTCCCTTGAGGAAACCATGCTGACTACATCCTATTTTACCATGTGCCTCCAAGTACCCCGGAACCACATCCTTAACAATCGACTCCAAAATCTTCCGAACCACTGAAGTCAGACGAACTCATCTATAATTTCCTTTCTTCTGCCTCTCTCCCTTCTAGTAGAATGGATTGACGTTTTCAATTTTCCATTCCTCCAGAGCCATGCCAGAATCAACCGATTCTTGAAAGATTTCTACTAATGCCTCCACAATCCCTTCAGCCGCCTCTTTCAGAACCCTGGGGTGTAGTCCATCTGGTCCAGGTGACTTCAGACTTCTCAGTTTCCCAAGAACCTACTCTATAGTAATGGTAACTCAACACACACTTCATGATCCCTGACACCTAGAACTTCTACCACACTGCTGGTGTCTTCCACAGTGAAGACTGATGCAAAATACTTATTCAGTTCATCCACCATTTCCTTGTCCCCCATTAGTATCTCTTCAGCATCTTTTTCCAGCACTCTGATATCCACTCTCACCTCTCTTTTACATGTTATGTATCTGAAGAAACTTTAACATTACTGGCTATCTTACCTTTGTATTCCATCTTTTTCTTCATTATGACTTTTTAGTTGCCTTCTGTTGGTTTTTAAAAGCTTCCCAATCCTTTAACTTCCCACTAATTTTTGACCAACTTTATGCTCAATATTTGGCTTTTATGCTGGTTTGATTGTGCCATCCTGCCTATAGATTACTTCTGTCTCTTTGGGACGTATATATCTTGTGCCTTCTAAATTGCTCCCAGAAATTCCAGCCATTGCTGCTCTGCCATCATCCCTGCCAGTGTTCCCTTCCAATCAATTCTGGCCTGCTCCTCTTTCATTTCTCTGTAATTCCCGTTACTCCACTGTAATACTGATTCCTCTGACTTTAGCTTCTCCTTCTCAAATTTCAGGGTAAATTTGATCGAATTATGATCACTTCCCCTAAGGGTTACTTTACCTAAAGCTCTCTAACCAGTTCCGGTTCATTGCATAGCACCTAGTCCAGAATTGCTGATCCCCCAGTGGGCTCAACCAGGAGCTGCTCTGAAAATCCATCTCGTAGGTATTCTAGAAGCTCACCTTCTTGGGATCCAGCACCAACCTGAAATTCCCAATCTACCTGCATATTGAAATCCCCCGTGACTATTGTAACATTGCCCTTCTGGCGTGCACTTTCCGTCTTCCGTTGTAATGCGTAGACCACATCAATACTACAGTTTGAGGGTCTATTTACAACCCCCAGCAGTGTCTTTCTACCCTTGCAGTTCCTTAGCACTATCCATAATGATTCAACACCTTCCAACTTTATCTTACCTCTTTCTAACGATTTGATGTCATTTTTACCAACAGAGCAACGTCACCTCCTCTGCCTTCCCACCAGCCCTTTCAATACAAAGTGTATCCTTAAGCCCTGAACTATAATCTTCTTTCAGCCATGATTCAGTGATGCCTGCATCATGCAAGCCAGTCTGCAACTGTGCTAAAGTTCATCTACTTTATTCTGTATACTGCGCGTATTGAAATATAACATCTTCAGTCTTTCGGAATTTGTCCGTCTTTTATGTTGCAACACATCCTGTTGACTGTAATTTGCCCTATCAACAGCCTCTGCTCACTACACATTGCCTCTGTTGGTCAACCAGCTACCTTACCTTCAGCACTAAACTTCGATACTTCTTGCTCTGAAACATGCGCAGCTCAGGTCACAAGTCGCACCATGCCCAACCTTTCGATTCCTGACTTTGTCTGAGGTCTTACCAACATCTGTCTCCACAACTCCTCCACTAACTGTTCTGGGTACAAAAGGTTACAAGGGGAATGCAGGAAAATGGGGCTGAGAGGGATAAATCAGTCATGATGGAATGGTGGAGCACACTGATGGGCCGAATGGCCTAATTCTGCTCCTATCTCTTTTAGTCTTGTGGTCTCAAAATACAAATAAACACAATTGAATTTATGAGAAACTACAAAGTGGAATTCGCTGAGGCTTACTGACCGATGGAGGTGGAAGAAGAGCCCAAGTGTTTCTCACCATAAACACTCATATCACTATAACAGGTTTATTTCTGAAATAGCACCTGTGCTCCGGCAGAAAGCTACGGACCAGGTGCGACAATGCTGTCCAAGCACTCAGTGTTACCTGGATGACATCATTGTCACTGGTGAGAATGACAAGGAATATGTCCAAATCTTAAAACAGTGTTAAAAAGATCAGAAGGTTAATGGGCTCAGAGCAGCAATTGTGAATTCCTTAAGCCAAGCATCACATACTGTGATTGACGCACAAGGTTTACACAGGTGTGCTGAGAAAATTGAAGCAGTGGTGGATGCCCCAGGGCCAAAGGATGTGTCACAGTTGCTGCTCTTCTTCGAATTTGACAACTATCACAGATTCCTGCCAAACTTAGCCAGGTGGGTACTGTGCTCCACCCCTTGGTGACAATAAGCTGTATATAAGATTATTCTATACTGATTTGAGGTGTATAGCTAAGCAGGGAGGAGTGTTGTGTATTTAATATTTCAGTAATAAGCTCTAAGTAATAATGATGAAGTATTTGTTGTTGTTTACATAAATCACTATGTCATTACACTACTGCTTCGTAAGTGCAGTAAAAATGAAGCAGATCCACGTCTGTCGGCTCAGTGTTTTACTTTCGATTGGTTTTATGTTTCGGAGTTACAAGACATAACACAAACAAGTCATGCAAATAGTTACAAAATGGAAATTCTCTCATTGTAACACTGGGTTTTAGAGTCCTGGCACCTGCTGCTCGCCGTTGAGGTGGGTGACGTTATCCACGCTATCGGCTTTTATTGACTGAAGAACAACACTACATCCTGGGAAAATGAGGGAGAGCAGCAGACCACAGTCGCCTTTATACAGGGGTCAGTGGGAGGAGCTACAGGAGCAGTCAGCAGGGGGTCTGTGGGAGGAGCCACAGGAGCAGTCAGCAGGGGGTCTGTGGGAGGAGTCACAGGAGCAGTCAGCGGGGGGTCTGTGGGAGGAGTCACAGGAGCAGTCAGCGGGGGGTCTGTGGGAGGAGCCACAGGAGCTGTCAGCAGGGGGTCTGTGGGAGGAGCCACAGGAGTAGTCAGCAGGGGGTCTGTGGGAGGAGCCACAGGAACAGTCAGCAGGGGGTCTGTGGGAGGAGCCACAGGAACAGTCAGCAGGGTGTCTGTGGGAGGAGCCACAGGAGCAGTCAGCAGGGGGTCTGTGGGAGGAGCCACAGGAGCAGTCAGCAGGGGGTCTGTGGGAGGAGACACAGGAGCAGTCAGCAGTGGGTCTGTGGGAGGAGACACAGGAGCAGTCAGCAGTGGGTCTGTGGGAGGAGCCACAGGAGCAGTCAGCAGGGGGTCTGTGGGAGGAGCCACAGGAGCAGTCAGCAGGGGTCTGTGGGAGGAGCCACAGGAGCAGTCAGCAGGGGGTCTGTGGGAGGAGTCACAGGAGCAGTCAGCAGGGGGTCTGTGGGAGGAGCCACAGGAGCAGTCAGCAGGGGTCTGTGGGAGGAGCCACAGGATCAGTGGGTCTGTGGGAGGAGCCACAGGAGCAGTCAGCAGGGGGTCTGTGGGAGGGGCCACAGGAGCTGTCAGCAGGGGTCTGTGGGAGGAGCCACAGGAGCAGTCAGCAGGGGGTCTGTGGGAGGGGCCACAGGAGCTGTCAGCAGGGGTCTGTGGGAGGAGCCACAGGAGCAGTCAGCAGGGGTCTGTGGGAGGGGCCACAGGAGCTGTCAGCAGGGGTCTGTGGGAGGAGCCACAGGAGCAGTCAGCAGGGGGTCTGTGGGAGGGGCCACAGGAGCAGTCAGCAGGGGTCTGTGGGAGGAGCCACAGGAGGAGTCAGCAGGGGGTCTGTGGGAGGAGCCACAGGAGTAGTCAGCAGGGGGTCTGTGGGAGGAGCCACAGGAGTAGTCAGCAGGGGGTCTGTGGGAGGAGCCACAGGAGCAGTCAGCAGGGGTCTGTGGGAGGAGCCACAGGATCAGTCAGCAGGGGTCTGTGGGAGGAGCCACAGGATCAGTCAGCAGGGGTCTGTGGGAGGAGCCACAGGATCAGTCAGCAGGGGTCTGTGGGAGGAGCCACAGGATCAGTCAGCAGGGGGTCTGTGGGAGGGGCCACAGGAGCAGTCAGCAGGGGGTCTGTGGGAGGAGCCACAGGAGCAGTCAGCAGGGGTCTGTGGGAGGAGCCACAGGAGCAGTGGGTCTGTGGGAGGAGCCACAGGAGCAGTGGGTCTGTGGGAGGAGCCACAGGAGCAGTCAGCAGGGGGTCTGTGGGAGGAGCCACAGGAGCAGTCAGCAGGGGTCTGTGGGAGGAGCCACAGGAGCAGTCAGCAGGGGTCTGTGGGAGGAGCCACAGGAGCAGTCAGCAGGGGTCTGTGGGAGGAGCCACAGGAGCAGTCAGCAGGGGTCAGTGGGAGGAGTCAGCAGGGGTCTGTGGGAGGAGCCACAGGAGCAGTCAGCAGGGGGTCTGTGGGAGGAGCCACAGCAGTCAGCAGGGGTCTGTGGGAGGAGCCACAGGAGCAGTCAGCAGGGGTCTGTGGGAGGAGCCACAGGAGCAGTCAGCAGGGGTCTGTGGGAGGAGCCACAGGAGCAGTCAGCAGGGGTCTGTGGGAGGAGCCACAGGAGCAGTCAGCAGGGGTCTGTGGGAGGAGCCACAGGAGCTGTCAGCAGGGGTCAGTGGGAGGAGCCACAGGAGCAGTCAGCAGGGTCTGTGGGAGGAGCCACAGGAGCAGTCAGCAGGGGTCTGTGGGAGGAGCCACAGGAGCAGTCAGCAGGGTCTGTGGGAGGAGCCACAGGAGCTGTCAGACAGGTATATCTAGTTCACCACATTCACCCCCCCCCCTTTGTTTAAAAAAATCCCCAAGTATATTTACAGGTTAAGTCTATCAGGTGGTCGAATCGTTCGCTGCGATCTACGTAGCTCCGGCTGCAATTGCACAGGTGCCGGAGGTGGTGTTTGCACCGGAGGCGGAGAGTGGGTTGGTTCTGTCCCAACAGGCGGTGTCAGGGATTCCTCGCGTGTGTGCGAGGTCCCCGGAATAGACGCGTACGAGATGCCCGGTACATGAGTGTCGTGAGGAGTCTGTGCTGGGCACGGTGTTTGCGGTGTCACCTCGGGTACAGGGTTCATAGTTACTGTGGAGTGTACGGGGTAGTGGTCTGCTGCTCCGGCGGGCGCCAGGTCGCGGACTGAGACCATGTCCTCCCGCCCATCAGGTAAGACCACGTAAGCATACTGGGGATTAGCATGCAGGAGGTGAACCCTCTCGACCAGCGGGGAGTATTTATTACTCCTCACATGTTTTCGGAGCAGCACTGGCCCCGGGGACGTCAGCCAAACTGGTAGGGTGGTCCCAGTGACAGACTTCCTGGGAAAAGAGAATAGGCGTTCGTGAGGGGTGGCATTGGTGGACGTACATAACAGGGAGCGGATAGAGTGGAGTGCCTCAGGGAGGACCTCCTGCCATCGGGAGACCGGCAACCCTTTTGACTTAAGGGCTAAAAGTGTGGCCTTCCACACTATGGCATTCTCCCTCTCCACCTGGCCATTCCCCCGGGGATTATAACTCGTGGTGCGACTAGTAGCAATGCCCCTAGCTAGCAGGAACCGGCGCAACTCATCACTCATAAAGGAGGATCCTCTATCACTGTGGATATAGCAGGGATATCCGAACAGAGTGAAGAGCTGGCGCAGGGCTTTTATGACCGACGTGGTAGTGGTGTCGGGGCAGGGAACGGCAAAGGGGAATCGCGAGTACTCGTCAATAATACTGAGAAAATAGACATTGCGGTCGGTGGAGGGAAGGGGGCCCTTAAAGTCGACACTCAGTCGCTCAAAGGGGCGGGTGGCCTTGATAAGTTGCGCCTTTTCAGGATGGTAGAAGTGCAGTTTGCACTCAGCGCAGTTCTGGCAGTCCCTGGTCATCGTCCTGATGTCCTCCAGGGAGTATGGCAGGTTCCGGGCTTTAATGAAATGGTAAAATCGGGTGACCCCCGGGTGGCAAAGTTGGGCATGAAGGGCATACAGCTGGTCGAGCTGGGCACTAGCACACGTTCCCCGGGATAGGGCATCAGAGGGTTCATTGAGCCTGCCAGGCCGGTACAGGATATCATAATTGTAGGTGGAGAGTTCTATTCTCCATCGCAAAATTTTATCATTTTTGATTTTGCCCCGCTGTTGGTTACTGAACATGAACGCAACCGAGCGCTGGTCGGTCAGCAAGGTGAACCTTTTGCCGGCGAGATAATGCCTCCAGTGCCTAATAGCTTCCACTATGGCCTGGGCTTCTTTCTCCACCGCGGAGTGCCGAATTTCAGAGCCTTGAAGGGTACGAGAAAAAAACGCCACTGGTCTGCCTTCCTGATTGAGGGTAGCAGCCAGTGCAAAGTTGGAGGCATCACTCTCTACTTGGAAGGGAATGGTCTCGTCCACCGCATGCATCGTCGCTTTGGCAATGTCCCCTTTAATGCAGCTGAAGGCCGCGCAGGCCTCAGCAGAGAGGGGAAAAGTGGTAGACCTGACCAGGGGTCGGGCCTTGTCTGCGTAATGGGGGACCCATTGGGCGTAATAGGAAAAAAAACCCAGGCACCGCCGGAGGGCCTTGAGAGTGGCGGGAAGAGGGAGTTCTAACAGGGGGCGCATACGGTCGGGGTCAGGGCCAATGACCCCGTTCTCCACGACATACCCAAGGATAGCGAGTCGTGTGGTTCTGAACACACACTTGTCCTTGTTATAAGTGAGGTTCAAAGCATCGGCCACTTGGAAAAATCGTTGGAGGTTGGCGTCATGATCCGACCAGTCGCGACCACAGATGGTGATGTTATCTAGATAGGGAAATGTGGCCTTCAGTTTGTACTGGTGATGGGTAAGGCTGAACCTATGACGGACTGGGCTATAGCCACCAGGTTTTTGTTCCCGAGTATCAGTGTTTCCATACCAGTCACGATACCCTCCACTGTGCACCTTTAGAAGTCTGTCAAAGTTTTAGATGACACGCTGGATCTATGCAAACTTCTAAGTCGGTAGAGGCACTGCCTTGATTTCTATGTGATGGCACCCACCTGCTGTCCCAGAACAAGTCCTCTGTCAATGAATTTAAGTTACTGACCCTCTCCAGCTACGATCCCCGATGACGACTGGCTTCTTCCTCCTATAGTCAATATTCAGTTCTTTGGCTTGCTGATGAGCGTTGTTGTTATGGCATCATTCACGGTGTGATAAGAAAGGTGTATCAGATCCGGGGAGCGTGCAGAGGAGATTCACCAGGAAGTAGTCTGGATTTAGCTATGGGAAGAGATTGGATAGGCAGGTCTTGATTTTCCTGGAGCAAAGGAGCTGAGGGGTGACAACAGAAGTATGTAGCGTAAGTATATAAAATTATGAGAGGTATAGCTAGGTTAAAGAGTCAAAATCTCTTTCCAGGTTCCATGGATATCAAAAACAGCAGGGTGTAGTTTTAGCAAATGGTCGATCTCTTAAAAGAGATCGAAGGAGCTAGATTTTTGCACAGAGCTTGTTTGATATCTGGAATATTCTGCAAAAGAGGTGGTAGAATCAGATGCAATCACTATGTTTATGAGGGTTTTAAATGGGCATTTAAACATGGCATGGGCCTGAAAAGGGCAAGTGGAGTTTGCCTAGATGGGCTAACAGGTCAGCACTGACTTGGTGGGCTGAATGGCCTGTTTTTGATTCTATTTTAGGAGCCTGTTAAGCTATCAACACCCAGTTCAACACTTCCCCTTGCTACTGAATCCCATCTTCCTGACCAACAGGCCGAAATGCCACCACCATGACCATCTTCAATATGGTGCCCCACAGGTCTCTACTCCCTGTACTCTTACCATTGTGTGGCCAGATTCTGCTCTCTTTGTCTACTGGTTTGTAGATGATGCCAGTGTGGTGGGGCCTATCACAAATAACGATATGTCAGAATGCTGGAAGGAGGTACAGAGAGCCTCCTGACATTGTGTTGTCATGACAACAACCTTTCCCTCAATGTCAACAAATCGAAAGAGCTGGTCATTCACTTCAGGAAGGAGGGCTGTGCTCCTGTTTACATCAATGGTACTGAGGTCAAGAGGGTTGAGAGCTTCAATTTCCTCAGAGTGAACTTCACCGATAGCCTGTTCTGGTCCAACCATGTAGATGCCCCAGTCAAGAACACTCACTGCCATCTCTACTTCTTTAGGAAGCTACAGATATTTGACATCTCACTTGACCCTCACCAATATTTATTAATAGACTGTACAAGGCATCCTATCTGGATGCATCGTGGTTTGACAACTGATCTCACAACACCAAAGAAACAGCAGGGAATTATCAATACAGCTCAGCACGTCACTGAAACCAGCATCCCCTCCTTGTCCAGACTTCTCACAATCTTAGGAAAGCAGCCAGCAGAATCAAAGACCCCACCCACCCCAGATACTCCATCTGGGGGAGGGTATGAAAACACGTATCACCAGGCCTAAGGACACCTTGCACTACTGAACGGTCTCCTAGGACCCTTGATCACACAATCCACCTCGTTGTGGCCTGTAGTTACTGCGCTGTACTCTATTTCCTAATTGTAACTCCTCTTCCTCTGAAACCTATTGTTTTACCCTGTTCTGCCTCAGTGACCTGGTCTGGGTGAACAGGGTCCAAGACAAGCTCTCATTGTAATTCAGCACATGTGACAACCATAAACCAATTTATCAAACAAACACGAGGAAATCTGCAGATGCTGGAAATTCAAACAACACACACAAAATGCTGGTGGAACACAGCAGGCCAGGCAGCATCTATAGGGAGAAGCACTGTCGACGTTTCGGGCCGAAACTTCATTAGTCCTGACGAAGGGTCTCGGCCCGAAACGTCGACAGTGCTTCTCCCTATAGATGCTGCCTGGCCTGCTGTGTTCCACCAGCATTTTGTGTGTGACCAATTTATCAACCCCATTTACATCTTGCAGAGAAAAGAACGAGGCCATACAATAAACATGCAATAGCTGAACAACAGAAAACCCTGGGAGCCCGTCGAGTCACGTCACATGATGGAGGATCAGGAGGTAAGCACTGGACACAGTTTGCAAAGGGCGGTGTGAAATCCTTCATACTCAAAGTAAATTTATTATCAAAGTACATATATATCGCCATATACTACCCTGTCTTGCAGGCATATGCAGGAAAATAAAAAAATACAATAGAGTTTATGAAAAACCATATACAATAGTTCTCTTCGTGTTGCTGCTATAGGGAAGGAGGTACAGGTTCAGGAACAGTTATTACCCTTCATCCATCATGTTCCTGACCCAGTGTGGATAACTTCACTCACCTCAACACTGAACTGATTCAACACATCAGGCTCCTGAACCAGTGTGGATAACTTCACTCACCCCAACACTGAACTGATTCAACACATCAGGCTCCTGACCCAGTGTGGATAACGTCACTCACCCCAACGCTGAACTGATTCCACACATCAGGCTCCTGACCCAGTGTGGATAACTTCACTCACCCCAACACTGAACTGATTCCACCCATCAGGCTCCTGAACAAGTGTGGATAACTTCACTCACCCCAACACTGAACTGATGCCACACATCAGGCTCCTGAATCAGTGTGGATAACTTCACTCACCCCAACACTGAACTGATTCAACACATCAGGCTCCTGAACCAGTGTGGATAACTTCACTCACCCCAACACTGAACTGATTCCACACATCAGGCTCCTGAACCAGAGTGGATAACTTCACTCACCCCAACACTGAACTGATTCCACACATCAGGCTCCTGAACCAGTGTGGATAACTTCACTCACCCCAACACTGAACTGATTCCACACATCAGGCTCCTGAACCAGTGTGGATAACTTCACTCACCCCAACACTGAACTGATTCCACACATCAGGCTCCTGAACCAGTGTGGATAACTTCACTCACCCCAACACTGAACTGATTCAACACATCAGGCTCCTGAACCAGTGTGGACAACGTCACTCACCCCAACACTGGACTGATTCCACACATCAGGCTCCTGAACCAGAGTGGATAACTTCACTCACCTCAACACTGAACTGATTCAACACATCAGGCTCCTGAACCAGTGTGGATAACTTCACTCACCCCAACACTGAACTGATTCCACACATCAGGCTCCTGAACCAGAGTGGATAACTTCACTCACCCCAACACTGAACTGATTCCACACATCAGGCTCCTGAACCAGTGTGGATAACTTCACTCACCCCAACACTGAACTGATTCCACACATCAGGCTCCTGAACCAGTGTGGACAACGTCACTCACCCCAACACTGGACTGATTCCACACATCAGGCTCCTGAACCAGAGTGGATAACTTCACTCACCCCAACACTGAACTGATTCCACACATCAGGCTCCTGAACCAGTGTGGATAACTTCACTCACCCCAACACTGAACTGATTCCACACATCAGGCTCCTGAACCAGTGTGGATAACGTCACTCACCCCAACACTGAACTGATTCCACACATCAGGCTCCTGACCCAGTGTGGATAACGTCACTCACCCCAACACTGGACTGATTCCACACATCAGGCTCCTGAACCAGTGTGGATAACGTCACTCACCCCAACACTGAACTGATTCCACACATCAGGCTCCTGACCCAGTGTGGATAACGTCACTCACCCCAACACTGGACTGATTCCACACATCAGGCTCCTGAACCAGTGTGGATAACGTCACTCACCCCAACACTGGACTGATTCCACACATCAGGCTCCTGAACCAGTGTGGATAACGTCACTCACCCCAACACTGAACTGATTCCACACATCAGGCTCCTGACCCAGTGTGGATAACGTCACTCACCCCAACACTGAACTGATTCCACACATCAGGCTCCTGAACCAGTGTGGATAACTTCACTCACCCCAACACTGAACTGATTCCACACATCAGGCTCCTGAACCAGTGTGGATAACTTCACTCACCCCAACACTGAACTGATTCCACACATCAGGCTCCTGAACCAGTGTGGATAACGTCACTCACCCCAACACTGAACTGATTCCACACATCAGGCTCCTGAACCAGAGTGGATAACTTCACTCACCCCAACACTGAACTGATTCCACACATCAGGCTCCTGAACCAGTGTGGATAACTTCACTCACCCCAACACTGAACTGATTCCACACATCAGGCTCCTGAACCAGTGTGGACAACGTCACTCACCCCCAACACTGGACTGATTCCACACATCAGGCTCCTGAACCAGAGTGGATAACTTCACTCACCCCAACACTGAACTGATTCCACACATCAGGCTCCTGAACCAGTGTGGATAACTTCACTCACCCCAACACTGAACTGATTCCACACATCAGGCTCCTGAACCAGTGGTGGACAACGTCACTCACCCCAACACTGGACTGATTCCACACATCAGGCTCCTGAACCAGTGTGGATAACTTCACTCACCCAACACTGAACTGATTCCACACATCAGGCTCCTGAACCAGTGTGGATAACTTCACTCACCCCAACACTGAACTGATTCCACACATCAGGCTCCTGAACCAGTGTGGATAACTTCACTCACCCCAACACTGAACTGATTCCACACATCAGGCTCCTGAACCAGTGTGGATAACTTCACTCACCCCAACACTGAACTGATTCCACACATCAGGCTCCTGAACCAGTGTGGATAACGTCACTCACCCCAACACTGAACTGATTCCACACATCAGGCTCCTGACCCAGTGTGGATAACGTCACTCACCCCAACACTGGACTGATTCCACACATCAGGCTCCTGAACCAGTGTGGATAACGTCACTCACCCCAACTCTGGACTGATTCCACAACCTATGCCACTTGCTTTCAAGAACTCTACAACTCACGTTCTCACTACTATTTATTGTTATTATTATTTTTTATTCTCTCAACTCAAGCTGGTAAAACCCGAGGTACAGACGTAGCTAAGTAAACTCCTTTCTCAATTGCTGGGAACTTTCTGGTGGTGTTTAGTGTTGTGACATTCTGAAGAATTACAGAAACATTGCAATGTCAGCCTAATTGTCTAATGCCATTGTGTCGTGACTGTGGGGGTGATGCCAGTTGTAGATTGTACGGTCCATAGTCTTTCAATTTCCTCTTCTAATTCAGGGTATTTCTGGTACTTTTCACTTATTGATTCCTGCAAGTTATATGTGTTTTTTAATGGCTGTTACCTATTACGTAAGCTGTTCTTGCTCATTTATACTGTATTACATCCCAATGGTTATTATCGATTGTCCTAACAGATCAGTCGAAATATAATTTGTGGGTCCCTGACCCTAAAATTGGACCAGGCCGGGTGTTTATATTAAGGTATGGTTTCTTTTGTGAGTTTGTATTTTTAAAGCAAGGTTTTGGCGAATGCCGCTTCCCAGCTGATCGTGCCGTGGAAGTGATCAGATTGAGTTAAACTGCTGCAGGATCCTGTCGCTGTGTCAGGGTTGTTTCTGGCCTCTCTTGGCATTTTCTGCATTTATCATCTTGAATTTGTTGCTTTTATTATGAATTTTTGATTTTTTTTTGTGTGTGTGTGTTATGGCCACAAGGAATCCCTGTGTTTCTGAGATGAGGTCTCCAAGTCTGAGCCAGGCTTTCCGTGTTTCCTTACCCACGTGTGGTCTTCTCGCCTGTAGTTTTTCATGGCATCTATTGTACTGTCTTAAACTGCGAATGCCCGCAAGAAAATGAATGGTGACATATACCTACTTTGATAATAAATTTAGCTCGAGCCTTGAAAAGCAAGGTCAAGGAAAAGAAAACAAATTGTGCAAGTGAAACATTAAATAATGAATATTGGGAATATGAGTCCTGGCTGACTCAGGGTCGTTTGGTGCGTTAGCGTTGACCGAACTGGGTCACTCTCGGATCTGTTCATTACCCGGCGCCGGCGGGTGGCACGGAGGAGCCGCTGTCTTCCAGTTCTGGCAAATCCGCGTTCAATCTTGATTTTCCGGTGTTTGTGTGCGTGTGTGTGTGTGTGTGTGTGACTGGAGTAATTCCAGGTCAATTCTTCGGGGGTGGCACGGCGAGGTGAAGGGAAACGGGAGGGGGGACTTAGGGGGCTCTTTGGACAGAGATGTCGGGCTTTCGATCACAGCGTTGTGAAACACTGCGGCGTTGATCCAAAACTGTATTACAAAAATTTACAAGTCAGGTCACCGAGGGGGAGGATCCGCGTGGGGAAACTCCACCGCTTTTCCCTGTTGGTCGGTTCTCAGAATTGAGGTCAGAATTCCCAACAGCTCGCAGCAGAACGCTTCTCTCTCTCCGGCACAGGTATGGTACCGCAGCCTTGTCTTCTGTCTCTGCTCGGGACGGGGATTTGTCCCCGCGGTGGCTCCTTTAACTGTCAGGTTCATTAACAAGCCTTCCCCAGGCCTGGGACCGAAAGCCCGAGCGTTATCGCACCCGCATATATTGTACATTTTTGTACACGTCGCTTCGATCCCATCTACAGACTACGCTCCTCTTCTCGGAGTTTATTTGTCTTCGAGGGACAACAGTAATTGCTGGAAGGGCTCCGCGGGTCGGCAGCATCTGCGGGGGTTGGAGGGGATAGACAGCGGACGTATCGGGTCGAGATCCTTCATCAGGACCCGGTCAACTGGCCTTTCTCCTCACATCAACCCCATGCAGATGCTGTCTGACCCTCCAGCGTTTTTTGTCTGTTGTTCCAGATTGCAGCATTCGCGGATTCTTGCGCCTCTTTCCCCTCAAGTTCTCCCTCTTTCTCTTTCTCTCTCTCCTCTTTCTCCCTCCTCTCTGTCACTCCCTCCCCCTCTCTCTCTC